>NC_077229.1:467325351-467700351 GCF_027887165.1 Monodelphis domestica | reverse complement strand
TCAGCTAATATTGTTATTCCCCTCCTTTATCTTTAAGGATTTCCACTCATATTAAATGGCATATTTTCTAACAAGTCAAGTTTCAGTAGTATAAACTTATTTCCTCTGGGACAAAAAGAAATTGTATCAATAATCACGCAGGTGAGGTTGCAAGGTGCTTCTGAGAGTGTTATAAAAACAGAAAAATAGCTCTGGTTTCAAGTCCAGATTCCCTAATAAATTCATGTCATTGGATTAGCAGTACACTAACTAAAACAAAAAGTCAAGTTGACGATGGTTGGTCAGTTTAGTTGCTATTGTTGTTTTGATTTGCCTTTGCAAACACTGTATTGGTAGAGTTTGGCCACCCCACTTATCACTGGAGAATGAACATTGCCACATTCTCCAGGGGTGACCGAACCTGAGTGTTCTGGGTTCTTCCAAACATCCCAAGTCATTTCCAAATGTTTTCAATGCAGCAAAACCCAAAAAGGATTTTGGCAAGTATGTTTTCCCTTCATTTTAAAACCCATGCGTATTTCAAGGGAAATGTGATCCATATGTCTTTGATTCATTTACACTTAAATCATCTAAATGCCATTGTGTAAGAACTATTTGATGTACAAGAAGCCTACAAGCCTGTTTTATAAGCCTTTTTAAGCCTTTTTTCTTTGAATCAGAAAGTCATGTTTTGCCGGCCCTAAACAGAACATGAACTGGGAAAGGCTCAAGTTCACTTCTAAACTGAAAACCCGCAAAGTTTTGGGTGGCTTCTGTACTTGGCAATATGTTCCCCCTTGCCTAACGATCACAAACACCCAGCATTTCTCTTCTGTGTTTCACATGTAGTGAGAACAGGGTAAATCAATTTTTGAATCACATTTTACTTGTAAAATTCACATTTTGAACCTCAGTTATCTACCAGGCATTGCCAGAAGTTAAAATAGCAACACTTGAAAATTAGGCTTTTGCTCTAAAAGGGCAAAACAGTCTATAAAGTACATAAATTACTGCTTCTGTACATTTATTTGTTTGACAGGTTTAAGATATAAGTGTGGCTTACATATGGATTTTCAGAATGCCAGATTGGATGCTCTATAAGCTACAGTCACAAATGTAACCTCTTTTTTTTTTCAAAGACTTATGTTTGGGAGAATAGAATTGGAACAATCTCGCTGTTCTGCACAAATCTAATTGCTGTGTCAAAACAGCAAAGGAGCAGGATGAACATTTGCATTTTTCTCATTTATTGGTCTTCTCTATGGTGCTTACATTAGTGGTCAAGTAGAAAATATAATAGAATTCTTTCCTTGAGAGTAGTTTCATTCTTGGTACTTGCTTCCCCAGTGCCGAGCACAGAATCTGGCACATAGTAGGCACTTAATAAATGCTTGCTGATTGATTGATTGATTGATTGCCTCCTGACCCTTTAGATAGTAGAAACTAAATTGTTTGGTTTTTCCCCCCCACACTTGAATTAAGAGAATTTGAACCTCTAGTTTGGTGCTCAAAGATAATCAGAAATGACTAACATTTGTAACTAGTGACTGTGGGTACATGACTTCCAAATGGACTAGAGTTAGTGGACTCGGGGACAAATTAATCTATCCTGATTTTCAAGTGAGAATATTTTCAGCTTACGTAGGTAGCCTCCCTGTTTTTGTGTAGAAAAATCTCAGTAGTGGCATTTTAGCTAGAGGGATATAAGAATGGCATGTCTATCTGATGAGAAGTGATATCTGAATTTGCATACAAAAGCTTCCATAATGAAGATTCTATATGTATATAAAATCAAAACAGTCTAATTATTTCTCATGCCCTGTCTTACCGCTTCACATATATGACATGCCCATCTTATTTGTGTAATCAGAAAAATTATAAATGTAAAGTTAAGAGGGGGGTGACAGAGTTGGGTACTAAATCTAGCAAACAGTTGATTATACTGAGATAATTAGATAGCAGAAAGTGCTGGATTTTAGCTCTCTTTGCTAGTAGTTTTCATTAACTACCAATTCTTCATGACTCTCTGCAGGCAGGAATGATTAGTATTCTATTCTTAGGATGACTGACAAAGAATAAGACATTCTAAGTTTGAAAGAAGACTTTATATTGACCTATACAAAGACTACCTATTTTTAAAAATAGCCTATTATATTGTTTAAATGACCGAATAAAGTCTTTAATATTAATAAAATTCAGAAATATGTTATTTCAAAATTCTTCAGACAACCATATGAGTATTACTATTTCTGGCATTCATTTAAAATACAATGTAAAGAATTCTAGTTTTTAATGATTTTGCTACTGTTTCAACAAATTGAATGAGAAGGTATTGATTAGAAGCATAATATAAGCTGATAATTCTGGTTTACCTCACAGGAACTTTAGATATTTTTGTTCATTCAATATATCCAGGGATTTTAAAGATTTTACCTGAGTCTAGATAATCACTCAAGAACCTAAGCCAAACCTGCTCAACACATGGGTTATTGTCTGACCTAAGGCCTCACTGCCTACCATATCTTCTGGCTTTTTACAAAGGGAAGATCATGATCAGGAAGGAAACAAAAATGTATTTCAAATGTGGGACTTCCTTTGCTATTCTAAAATAACAAGATGACTACCCTGAGGAGCTGCATCTTCTCAGGACTCATTTACTTTTTCCACTTGGTTCCAGCTTAAATTCTTCATTATATTATACTGGTAGAGCTTCTGTATTTATTGGACAAACAACATCTCGGAGTAGTCTTTGACCGGAGTTCTTTGTAGTTATAAAAAGAAATGGAATCTTATGGAAATGAAACCTTATCTCGAGAGTTCCCAAAATTCCAAGTTTCAGCTGAGCTTCATATATCACTTCTGCCATCCCAGTATTTGTGATTTTGCTGCTTTTGCTTCAGGAGAATTTAGAATTTCAGATATGCCTGAAAATCTATTTTTGAAGTATTTTAAAAACACTTTTCAACAAGGTAAAAGAAAAAATGAAATTTTAAGCAAAGATCAGATTAGTTCTTATCTAAGTCATTTTGCTCACCCTTCATTAAAATTGTCCCTACCTTCTAAAGTGTTATGAAATGAGTAAGCTCTGATGCTATGATATGGAATGAAAATACTTTTAAAAATTCATTTGAAACAACTTATGTATAACATTAACATTTTTTTTGTTACCAATATAGTTTAAAAATTTGTTCTCAACTTTTTTCTTCACCTTGAAAACTCTGTAATCTTCAGCTTGGGTTTTTTTTAATCTTAATATTCCAATATTTGAAGTACATCATTGCTTAACCATATATTAACAATTATTTTTCTTCTAATTTTTTCCCATAATTTTTCTTTTAAGCATTATTTTTGTGAAAGTATTTTCTGTTCCATTTTACTTTAGGCCAAATTATCATGAAGAATTGGTTTTGCAAAACAGGTAAATAAAGGTGTGATAATTAGATTCAAATTAATCAGATGAAATTTCATGCTATTTCATAGTGATTCCATGACGTTAATAGTTGTGAGCTAGGGCAAGTTACAACCTCAGTGAGTCTCAACCTGTTCTCTAATACATCAGCTGAGTTACAGTTGTAGAGATACCATCTATAAAAAAGTTGTTGCTGTCCCTGTTTGCTACATTTATTTCATTCATCTGATTAAGTTCAAATTCACAGAGCAGGTCACCCTAGGCTGAATTCTGAGCATTATTACTCTTTGAAATACATTCAGGAGGCAGCTGGGTAGCTCAGTGGATTGAGAGTCAGACCCAGAGACGGGAGGTCCTGAGTTCAAATTTGAACTCAGACACCTCCTAGCTGTGTGACCCTGGGCAAGTCACTTAACCCCCATTGCCTAGCCCTTACTGCTCTTCTGCCTTAGAACCAATTTTAAGATGGAAGGCAAGGGTTTTTATTAAAAAAAAAAAGTTTATGGACACCAAATTATTAACCTCTTTTCTAATGCCTGTTGGGTAGTCATATTGATAAGTAGACAATTATATTACAATCATTAGCTAAATGCTGATTATAATCAGAGTTTGTATTCAGTGCTAAATAATTGATGAATTAATTTTTTTTAATTCCAAGGTGACAGGGTAAAACTATCACATCTCCTTTGATACCATTAGGTCCTTAATATTAGTACCTTTTCTGGGAAGAAACAACCCATCTTTTTGTGACAGCTGGGCTTAGTTTAATGTACCTTCTCTGTTCTTCTTATCTACCAAGCTGTGCTATTTATTCTTTTTCATATATTCTTAGCCTATTCCTGCTTAATGGATTGGCAATGATAATAAGCGCCTCAAACACCAGTAAACTTTGGAATATCTGGTCTATTTAGTTGCTAATTTATTATTGCAGTTCTTTCTCAAGGGCAGTTGTTTCTTGATTTCATACTACATTATTAACTCATACTCATAATATTAATTATATGGGAGCAGTAGCAATGGACTGTTCTGCTTTTAAGATACAAAAGTAGTGATGTGCCCTCCATTTGCAATATTGATTGCCTTCTCCACCTTACAGATACATAGACTTTCTTATACAATAACTTTGATTTGCAATTCCCTCTTCAATATTATTTTTAAAAAAGTTGGCCAAAGATAGAGATCAAAATAATCAGAATATGTGAGAATAAGGTAAATAATAATAATGATGAAAAGCAAACTAACCTTGAATCACTTATGCACTCTGCTGAAATCCAACGCCCAATTATAATTTTAGGGATACGATCATGAAACATACCATCCATCTCTTGACAAAGAGATGATAGATTCAAGATGGAAAATAGCATATTTTTCATACTTAGTGAATATGTATAATCATTTTCTTTGAGTATTTATATTTGTTATAAGCATTTTGTTTCCTTCTTCCCACCTCTGAGAAGATTTTAGGGGTTAGGGTTAGGATTATCTACCTGGTATTCTCACTTCCTTCAATACTTGAGTGGATATAGATATGTAGCCACTGGCACTCCCCTTTAATGGAGAGTGAGGAGAGTAGCTTGTCCTTTACCCCACTGTCTTCTATACATATGAACATATGCCAATGAAGACTCATATTCTGTCTAGATTAGCCTGAACCCGGGGTGAGGACTGACTAATGGTGCTAGTTCAGTCTCAATACGATGTTCATGAATATCACTTTTGAAACAGATTGACATAGAGGCTACCTCATAGGTCCTTAGGTCAGAGCTAACTTTAGCAAAGAGAAGAATCTACAACAAATAATACTTCAGCTTCATTGGAATAGATGATATCTAAGAAGATAAGCCCAAGCCCTGGACTGGAGCCCTCTAAGACATTTACCACGAGAAGCAATGCTGTGTCAAAGTGAAATATAAAACAATTATGTGGCAGTTCTCAGTCTGTATTCCATCCTAAAATTTGTTTTAGCCATCCAACATGATATAATAGCAAATAATCCTATTTGCTTAGTTTGTCTTTCTGCAAACATACTTTATATTAAGTATACTATAAGTTTCTTTTGTGTCTTTCTTGTATTAAATATACTGTAGTATCAGTTTCTTTCTTTTGTAGAAATAAAATACCTATGCCATACAGGATTCAGTTTCTACAGTGAGTATATCCCCATTTCCTTGGGAAGCATAGACAATTAATAAAAATCTAAGGTTTAAGTAAATCATCCCCAGGATAATGGCATCCTATCCTCTCTCATTAGAGACCAATCTCCCCCAAAGCTAACCCCAGTTTGGACTTCATGCCCAAGTCTAGGGCAGAGTCTCCTAGACCAAATCATAATTTTTTAAGTCAGAAATGTAAAGTATAGACAGAAAGAACAGTTTGGAATCAGCGTATGGATCATTTTGTATGCCAGATTGAGGAATCTGTATTTTGTGCTAGTGGCAATAGGGATAAATAGGTAAGAAAAACAGAGAGGATGGGGTGCAATTCAAATTCCTGAATACTTGATGCATAGAACCTCAGAGTTGTTAAGGAACCCAGAGACCATCCATCCCCAAACCACTGAATATCCCCTAAGATATGTGGTTACCTTTTCCTCAAAGCCTCTCTATGTAGGGGAACCTACTGCCTCAAGAGGCAAACAATTCTACTTTGAGATAGAACTAATTATTAGAAAGTATTTTGTTCTACCAAGTCTACTGTTTCTCTATGTAATCCTTGCACTGTAACTTTTATTTCTTTATCTAATCAATGGATCTATCCAATATTTCACCAGTAGACTGAAATTACAGTTATCTGCTTCTTGATAGCATAATTGATGGTAACATGTTATAACTTTCCAAAAGAATACAATCCCCTTCAAAGCAATAATTGTTATTTTGTCTGTGTATCTCCAGCACTAGGCTACTACTGTGCAACAGGCACTAAAATCTTTGATTGGTCCAATGAGTTGTCATGAAAATCCAATTTGGACATATCCATCTTTCAACAGACTCAGCCTTCACAGGCACTAATACTTAAACTGATCTATTAGAATGAATCTGCCCAATAGCAACAAATTCTTATGTGTGTGTAAGACAGGTTTGTTATATTTATGAAAAGTCCAAGTGGCATATAAACAGAAGAACATATATTATTACTTGGGAACCTTGGAAGCATGGTTCAATGGAAGCTGAAGAATTTGATATTTGATATTTGATAACCTAGATTCAAGTCAAGCTCTACCATTTACTATCATCTTGGGCAAATCATTTTATCTCTTAGGATCCTTGTGTCTTCACCCATAAAATGAGATGGAAGAGTGTGCTGAATGAACTTTTTGGGCTCCTTACAGCTCTTTATCTATGGTTATACGACCTACATTTTTTTTTCTTGAAATTTCGCTATTCTCCTTAACTACCAGCTAGCAGATAGAGTCCTCATCTTATTCCATATCCAGACTGCATTCTACCAGTCTTAGCTTACCTCATCTACATATCTTCCAAATCCTCACTCATCACTAATTAACATTTTCCAAGTACACTATTCTATCACCTACAAATACATATGAATTTGTATTTTATTTTTTTTTGCTATGCTTTTATTCCCCTAATTTTCTTTTCTTGTTTAATTGCTTTGGCCAATAGCCATATATTTAGCCCTTTGTGCTACCAGCAAGACAAGTGAAGCTTGTTGACCTAAAGTTGGTTAGTAGGGAAGAGTGAAAAGAAGAGAAAAAGTGAATGAGAAAATAGTAAAAGTGGGAGTAGAATGATAAAGTAGA
Source organism: Monodelphis domestica (assembly GCF_027887165.1). Taxonomy (NCBI): domain Eukaryota; kingdom Metazoa; phylum Chordata; class Mammalia; order Didelphimorphia; family Didelphidae; genus Monodelphis; species Monodelphis domestica. The sequence goes on along the minus strand of NC_077229.1, from coordinate 467,693,206 downwards.
GAGTGCTACCAAGAGTTGTTGAGGTGAACCTTAAAAAGTCACCTCCATTTAGTATTTTCAACATATTACCCAAATGCATCTGTGAGCCTTGATATCAAAGTTCCCTTCAACAATGCAGAGCAAAGCATGAGCTATCTATGCCCTCCCATCTTGTGAAATTCTTGTATATTCCCTACTCACAGAAAGGGTAATATACCTGGTTAAAAATACATAAATATATTGGAATATGAATTATACATAGCCAAACATCAACAACAACTGTGGGCTAATTCCATAGAAACAGAACTTGTCTGTATGTTTTTCTTTAGCTTTAGAAAGATTATCCTCCAAAAAATGTGAAAGAAGATGGCCTAGGAGTACTAGATCTCAAACTGTCTTACAAAGCTTTAATCATCAAAACAATCTGGTCCTAGCTGAGAAACAGAGTGACAGATCAGTGGAATAGATTAGCTACATAATACATAGTAGCAAACAACCATGGTTATTTAGTACTTAATCCATAGATCTCAGGTTTTTTTTTTAATAAGAAATCATTATTTGGCAAAAAATATGGCAGAAATTGACTATTGGCTCTATACCAAGATAAGATCCAAATGAATACACGATTTAGATATAAAGGATTCTACCATTAGCAAATTAAAGGAGCATAGAATACTCTACCTGCCCAGTCTATGGATTAGGGAAGAATTTATGATCAAACAAGAGATAGAAAACATTATAGAATGTAAAAAGGAAAAATTTAATTGTATTAAACTGAAAAGGCTTTACATAAACAAAACAAATGCAACCAAGATTAGAAGAAAAGAAGAAAGATGGGGGAAAATGTTCAGCAAATATCTCTGATAAAGACCTTTTAAAATATATAGAAAATTGAACAAAATGTATGAAAATACCAATAATTCCCCAACTGAGAAAAAGTCAATAGGTAGTTTTCAAATTAAGAAATCAAGACTATATATAATCACATAAACATGCCCTAAATCACTCTTGATTGTAGAATTCAAATTAAAACAACTCTAATGTAACACATCAGATTGGCTAAGAGGACATAAAAGGAAAATAATAGATTCTGGATAGAAATGTGGGAAAATTGGGACATTAATGCTCTCATGGTTGAATTGTAAACTGATGCAATCATTTTGGAGAGCAGTTTGGAACTATGTCCAAAGGGCTTTAAAATGTGAATACCCTTTGGTCCACCAATACTACTACTAAGTCTGTATTCCAAAGAATAGAAAAGGAACTGTTTGTACAAAAACATTTATAGCAACTCTTTGTGTGGTGACAAAGAATTAGAAACTGTGGGGATGCCAATTAATTGGGATGGAACAAGTTGTGGTATAGGATTTTAATGGATTTCTGCTCATCAGAAATAATGAGGGTGATTTAAGCAAAACCTAGAAAGACCTACATGAATTGATGCAAAGTGAAGTGAGCATAACCAGAAGAACATTACATACAGTAATAGCAATATTATATGATTTATGAACAAATTAGCTATTCTTAGCAACACAAATAAATCTCAAGGACTCATGATGGAGTCTGAATGCAGATTGAGATGTCCTATATTTCACTTTATTTCTTCACTTTTTTCTTCAAGTTCCCTTTAACAAAATTATTTATATGGAAAGATATTTCATATAGTATACATATAAAGTCTATAGTAGATAACTTGCTATCTCAGGGAGGGAAGAGAGAAAAAAGGGAAGGAAGAAGGGGTGGTGAGAATTTGGTTCAAACTTAAAAATTATTTTTTCGTGTAACTGAGGAAAAAATAAAATCTTAATCAAGAAAAAGAAATGTTATCCTCATTTCTATTGTAAATGTTATCTAGTCTTTTAGAACTCATTTTTGAGTGGTAGGGCCTATATTTTTTTATATAGATATTGTTTATCCATCCAAACAATCCCATTTGAAAGTAAGCTCCTTGTGAACACAGAATGTATAGTTTTTTGTCTTTTTGTTGTCAAGTCTGAGAACATAGAAGGCATTTTAAAAAGTATTTATTCAACTGAAGTGAATTATTCATCTATCAGTCAAAATTATTTGCTAAGTACCTACTATGTGTTAGTATTATGCTAATTGCTAGCAATAAAAAAGAGGCAAAATATAGTCCTTTCCTTCAAAGAGTTTACAATTTGATGGGGGGAGAAAGCATTTAACCAAATATATACAAAGCAAGCAACATGTAGTATTAAAAGGAAATGATTAATAGAAGAAAGACATTTGAATTGAGAGAGGTTGGGCAAGACTTCCTATAGAAGGTGGGATTTTACTTGGGAAGGACATGGGAAGCCAGGGAAGTCAGTAGTGGGAATAGAGGACGGAGAATGTTCTAGCATCCCAAAGAATATATTCAAAACTGAGAGATGGAATATCTCACTCCTGAAACATCTAGGAGGCCAGTGTCTCTGGACTGAAGAGTATATGTTGGAGAGGAAGGTAGGAGAAGACTATAGATAGGAGGGGACTAAATTATGAAGGGCTTTGAATGACATTTTTGAAATTTGCAAGATCATTTTGCATTTGCTCTTGGAGACAATAGAAAGCAGCTGGAGTTTATTGACTGGGGAATGGACTGACATGATCAAAACTTATCTTCATGAAAGTCACTTTAGAGGTTGAACGGAGAATGAATTGGAATGCAGAGAGACTTAAGGCAGGCAGACTCACCAGCAGCTTATTGCAAAAATTCAGATCTGAGGTGATGAGGGCCTATCCTAGAATGATAGCAGTGTCAGAGAAGAGAAGGGAACATATATGAGCGATGTTGCAATGGTTAAATCAATAGGCCTTGGCAAAAAATTGGATATGGCAGGGATTGGGGAAGAGCATTAAGAGATACTGAAAAGTCAAAGAAATTGAAGTCTAGATGAAAGTAGTCAAAGAGGAATGGTATGTTAACAAACAAAGGTGTATAACATAATTATAGCTAACATCTATATAGTGCTTTAAGGTTTATGTCATGAAAAAATGTCATACCACTTTGTTCTTTCTGTAGCTGAATCATGTCAACAGCCCTTCTCTTGTCTGTGAAAATATTTTAATGGAAGATTGGGAGAATACAAATAGCTACTCTAAAAAGATGGAAGATGGTGAAACAAATATTGAGCCAGAGATCCACCAGGTTTCCTGCTTTCACTGAATTCTGCCTCCCAGTCTAGCACTGAATTCCCCTTGCTATTCTCCTCCATCTACCCCCCTACCTCCCCCAATCCCTGAATCTTTGCTATGATAAACAGCTTTTTCTTGGCTCTCTGATTCATAGATGTTAACACTATAGACTCCTTAGTAACAATGTGGTCTGTATTTTTCATTTTCACTTTTTCACCTCCTAGTTTGAGCTCATATCATCTACCCTTCTTAGGTAGTATCTTCAAGAAACTCATGATACCCTAAGGACCACTGGAACTAGAAGCATCCTTAGCCAAGGCTGAGGGGGCAGGAGAGTCACAGTATACTTTTATCTAAAAGGAAAACAGGAAAGGAGGGTTTTGAGGAGGTGTGACAAGAAGAGAATCATACTATGATAGCATTTTATCTCTTAAAAGGAAGTTTCTAAAAATGAAGTGTTTTGTCAAAATGCAGTTACTTCATTAAAAGAATTATTACTTTCTATGTATTTTAATTTTTTAAACCCTTGCCTTCTATCATTTTTTGAAGTTCTTAATTTTTTTCCAGATTACAGGCCAGTTCAATTCTCAATAATCATTTTCTGACATTTGGCAGTTCACATTATTTCCCACCCTCCTAGCTAGAAAGTGTCTGAGATCAGATTTGAACCTAGGACCTCCTATTTCTAGACCTGACTTTCAATCCACTAAGTCACCTAGCTACTTTTAATTTTTAATATTAGTCACTAAACTAACAGGCCATTTTTCAGCAACACACACACACACACACATATATATTATATTATATTTAACCTCTATGTTAGCTAGTCATGCTGGAAGGGAAAGGAAAAGGAAAAAAGAAAAAAATTATTACTTGATATTTCTTTATCTTTAAAGCAGTTATTGCCATCAGCAGATCTATATGTATTCTGAGTTCTCCATTCCTATCCTAGTCAGTATGACTAATTCATTTTTGTTATCATTATTTTTATGATATATTGCATTTTTATTAATTGTTATTGTTATTTAATTTGCAATTGTTCAGGAAAATCACATCTGACTCTTTGTGACCCCATGGATCATAGAATGCCAGGCCCTTCTGTCCTCTACTGTCTATCAAAGTGTTTCCATACTCATGTTTGTGGCTTACATAACACTGGCTATCCATCTCATCTTCTGACATTCCCTTATCTTTTTGCTTTCAGTCTTTCCCATCGTAAGGGTCTTTTCCATTTAGTCTTGTCTTTTCATTATGTGGTCAAAGTATTTAGGCTTCAGCTTCACTATTTAACCTTCTAATAAATAGTATCAATTAATTTCTTTAAGATTTGACTGATTTGTTCTCCTTGCTGTCTAAGGAACTCTCTCAAAAATCTTCCCCAGTAGTAAAATTTGAAAGCATCAATTCTGTGGTGCTCAGCTTTCCTGATAATCCAACTCTATAAGTCGCCCAATGCTATTGAAAAACAAAACAAAACAAAACAAAAAACATAACTTTGACATCATGGACTTTTATCAGCAAGGGGATGTCTCTGATTTTTTTTTTAATAATAACCCTTACCTTCCATCTTGGAGTCAATACTGTGTATTGGCTCCAAGGCAGAAGAGTGGTAAGGGCTAGGCAATGGGGGTCAAGTGACTTGCCCAGGGCCACACAGCTAGGAAGTGGCTGAGGCCAGATTTGAACCTAGGACCTCCCGTCTCTAGGACTGGCTCTCAATCCACTGAGCTACCCAAATGTCTCTGATTTTTAGTATATTGCCCAGATTTACCATAGCTTTCCTTCCAGGAATCAAGTATCTTTTAATTTCATGGCTGTACTTGACTTCTGCCTTGTTGAGCCCAAGAATATAAAATCAGATACTGATTCCATTTCTTCTCCCTTTTTGCCAGAAAGTGATGGAAGTAGTTACCATAATCTTAGTTTTTTTGTTGTTAAACTTCAAGCCAGATTTTACATTCTTCATTTTCATCTTAATCAAGAGGCTTCTTAGAGGGTGTGAAACCAAGATGGCAGAGAAGGCACAGGGACCCATCTGATTTTTGCCAAATTAATGATATAACACTTCAAAATAAATTCTGGAGTAGCATAACCCACAAAAGTCAAGGAGTAATAAATTTTCAGGCTAAAACAACTTAGAAGGCTGGCTCAAGGGATGCAGTGCACCAGGGTGAAGGTGGAAAACAGCACACCAGGGCAAGCTTCACCCAGGCAACAGGCCTTCGGAAGGAATAATTGAAGCAGCAGTCAAGGTTTCTAGAGTCTCAACCACAAATGGTAAGGGAGGAGTGGTCAGACAACTACTTAGAAAGAGATTACAGGGATCCCTTTGCTAACTCAGGGTTCAAGGCTGGAGTCATTTGACCCATACAGAGAACTAGGTCACAGCACTCAAGAGCAGTCTCTGGATAAGAAGGAGCACCAGCATATACCAGTACTGGCACCCACAGGGAACTGGGAACCCTGGTCTCTGTTCCAGGGGGTAAAAGAGGGTTTACAATTACTCAACAGACCTAAGCATAGGTCAGGAGAGTATTAAATACGCTTCTTACATCATACTACCTTGGAAGCACTGAAAGCAGATAGATCCCCAGTGCAAACTATGAAAGCAGTTGCACAAAGAATGTGAAGTATGGAACAGTGCTCTCTTCACCACAATTATAGAACTCAATTTTAATAGATTTTGAAACTAAAAGAAAAGTAAAGGTCAGAAAAATTAGCAGACAACAAAGAAACAATATAGAAAGTTATTTTGTGAAAGAGCAGACACAAACTCAGATTAAGAAAACAAGATCAATATTTCTACATCCAAATCTTCCAAGAAAAATGTCAATTCCCCTCAAGCCCAAAATGAATTCATGGAGGGATCAAAAGAAATAGGTAGAATAGGGTTACTCCTTTCCCAATCTCAAACCAATCAGTTGTTTGAAATTTAATTCTAATCCTTGCTTCTTGATCTGCATACAGATTCATTGGAAGACAAGTAAGATGATCTGGTACTTCCTTCACTTTAAGTATTTTGGTATGATTCATATAGTCAAAGATTTTAGTATGGTCAATGAAGCAGAAGTAGAGTTTTTCTGGAATTCCCTTGCTTTTTCTAAGAAAATATTGGTAATTTAGTTTGTGATTTAGTTTCTAGTTACTCTGCCTCTTCAAAAACAAGGATGAACTTCTACTACTTCTTGGTTCACATATTGCTAGAAAGTGGTCCCTTGGTTTGGTGATCTTGGAACTACCTGAATTGTAGATGCAAATTACTCCTTTTTCCTCCTTTTCTACTTTCTTTGCATGGGAAAGAGCCTCTCAAATCTCCAGCTATAAGGCAATAAATAAAAACTGTCTCATTAACACCCTACTGTTATATGTAATGACTTTTGAATCTGTACTGGATCGTTTTACAATTCCCAAATAAAGTGAAGCATACCACTACCTTGAAATTAGTGCTAGTAATTTGCAAACCTTTTAGGACTTTTCCAAATAATTTCTTCAATTTCTCTTTACTATTGAGTATGGTGAATTCCATTCGGTAAAGTAGCCCAGATATTATACCCTCCCCTCTCTTCCTTTCCCTTTTCAGCTCTCCTGAATGGTTTGTCTTCTTTTGTGAGAATGAAAGGTCCTTGGGAGTAAAAATCATCTTGATTATTGTTTTTATGTCCCTACTAATTAGTGTACCTGGTACATAGTTGTGGCTCTTCTTTCTCAAAGAAGACCAATGACATTAGAGGGGGGATGTCTTGACTTGTGCATGAATTGAAGTGAGGCAGAGTTGCACAAAGTTATCAACTTGACACTGACTTCCAGAGTCAATGAAGTCCAGTAGCAAGACAAAACTCAGGATGACTGGTGATTGTTCAAAATGCAGCGGAAAACCCTGCCACCTTTGTGTTTGATATCTGAGAAAAAGTGCTTCACAGTGTCCCCTTTAGTCACCTTCATTGCCATAGGAACAAATTGTTCTGGCTATCCATTCTGCCAGGGCAAGGCAGACATTTCCCTTTCTCACTGACAGGATTGAGGCTCTCAATCTGGTTTAGCCTGTCTACTGAGATGATTTTACTGGAGGGTGGCTGCTGCATAGACTGTAGGTTCTTGGAGCCACAGGTGAGAGTTGGGTGAAAGACACCAAAGGTAGCTCAGCACCCCTGAAAAGACCTCAGCAAGTCCTCACCCCAAAGGTGCTAGCCCTCCCAGAGCTTCCCATAAAGATGGCACATAATAAGTATTTAATAAATTCTCTAACATCTGTATATTATCTATTTTATTGGGGTTTTCTTTGCTTTAACATCCCTGTTTTTTTAATATATCGCTATCAATTTCCTATGCAGTGAAACATCTCTTTGAACACACACACACACACACACACACACACACACACAAATAAGAAATAAAAAATCAATTCAACAACATTAACCAGTACATCAATGGAGTCTAACATAATATACAGTGTGGCACCCTCATAGTCCCTCACCTGTATAAATATAGGAAGAAGGTTCATTTTTTCTCATCTCTTCTTCTGAGCCAATCTTAGTTGGTATTCATTTTCATTTGTTCTTTCCATCTAACATTGTTGTAATCATTGCATAGTAGTCCAGATATGTGGAAGCTTTCTCCTTCAGGAATTTGATATTTACTACCAGCAAGCTGCCCTTTCCTCACGTATGTTGCTTTGCATTTATCCTTACCAAGTTCCATTTGTACATCATTAAAATCCTCCTGTGATTTTTATCAGCTTATAAAGCTACATTTTAGAATTGGCACAGTGCTAGCACTAGGCATGGGCAGAGCTGATGTTGGGAGCTTCTGCCTCCTGTCCTGAATTAATACCCTCTTTGAATTGATAATGGCAGTGTCCTGTTAGAGACATATCATTTATAGAGCTTCACAAACTGTAATCTCACACTCACTAAAGACTAAGAGGAGAAATGTCATCCACCAAAATGAAGGGAGAAAATTTTTATTTATAAATACATTATTTATATCATAGTAGTTCCTGGAGCTAAAAAGCAATATTTTCAGGTTTGTATGGTGTAATCAGTATCAGATATACCGTAATATCAAAGGTAAACTAAAAAAACAAAACCTTCTAAAACTGGTTTATCACTATGTGGGGGGGGGATTCACTGTCTTACAAATAGTTATAATTTTTCTGATATCACTCAGCTACTTCAAATTCTTGAATAACTTTCCACCCCCCCAAAAAAAATATAAACTGTTTACTTCATCATATAAGATTTTCCTTGTTCTGATCCCAACATATCTTCCAAGAATTATGTCCTATAATTCCTCATGTTTGACCTATTCCAATCTAAATGAATTAATTATTCACTATTATTGGGATTGTGGCTCAGTTTTTTTTTTTCCCAACTGTTCACCTTTGCTCAGTCTATATCTTCCAGCCAGAATGTCCATGCCTGTCAGATCCCTACTAATCATTCAAATCAGAGAAAAGTCCAGGATCTTGAGCTGGATAATGTAAATTCCAATTCCACCCTTGATGCTTAATACATCTGTGACCTCAGGCAAGTCATTCAATCATCCCTCACCTCAGTTAGGCAGCTTAATGTAGTAGATAGTGCCAGATACAGGGAAACCTGGATTCAAATCTCACATGAGTCACCTCCTAATTATATGGCCCAACTACTAACTCCTCTGTGCCTCCACTTTCTTACCTATAAAATAAAGGGGCTCCAGACAATGGTTTCCAAGGTTCCTTCCCAGCTAAAAATCTATTGTCTAAAAAAAGAAGAAGGTTGTACCATAGATCCTGTGAGGTCCCTTTCCATCCTGGCTCTATGATCCTATGATCTTCCATGAAGTCTTTCCTGATTTCTGACCTCACTCACAACTATCCTCAAGATATGATCTCTTCTTCAGAACTCCTATACAGCTTAATATTCCTCATAAGATCTTTATACTGTCCTTGCTGGCATCTGCCATCACCTCTTTTTTAGATTGTAATCTTTTTTAGCACAGAGATCATATCCTAGTTTAGCATTTTTGGTTATGACCTGTAGTATATTAGGTAATAAATGTATTGGATAAATGAGTTCATGTACTATGATTTAAAAAGAAATTCATAAAAAACAATAAGTAAAACCTTTTTCAAATGATAAAGTGTGTCGCATATTAGAAAAATACATTTTATTCATATATGGATGATGCTTTTATGCGTAAGTGATGTTACTTTCCTTGCTCCAGTAAGGCAAATACATTTATTTGGTTTAGTTTAGTGTGATTGTGGTAGGGTTAATGAATGTGCATGGGTCTATCCACATTCTCTTAATATAAATCTGCAGGATGACTAGCATGTGGTCATGAAACAGAGTAAGTCAAACTGGCCCCAGTGGAGGAAAAAATTACTTTCCCTTCATTAACTTTGTGTCGTAACAACTATTCACAGAAAAGAGGTACTTGTAGCTGATAAAGTTAATATTAATAATAAATGAATTACACTAAAAACAGTAAGCTGAACCTTTTATTTAGGGATAGTATATAATTATAATAACTATAGTAATAAATATGTGTATTATGCTATACACAAATGCACTCAGAATAAAAGGGAGAACTGTAACAATTACCTACATAATTTATTTCACATAGATGCCATTTTGGCTCAATTAGTTGGATTTTTTCATTTTAAAAATAATTTTATTTCTAACACTCTTTTCTATTTGAATTTTGAGTTCCAGATTCTGTTCCTACCTCTAATATCCTTCCTGACACATTGGCAAGCAATATGACATCAATCACACTTGTGGAATCATGCAAAATATATTTCCACATTATCTAAAAGTTGGGAAAAAGAAAAAAAGTCAGAAAATTTTATTTCAATTTGCACTCAGAGTTCATCATTTATCTTTCTGGAAGTAGATAACATTTTTTTTCATAATGAGTACCTTGGAATTGTCTTAGATCATTGTATTTATCAGAGTAGTGGAGTATTTCACAGCTGATAACCATTATGGCACTGTTATTACTGTGCACAATGATCTCCCAGTTCTTTTCACTTCATTTTACATATCGTCATATAGGTCATGCCATTTTTTTTACCTCCTCATCATTTCTTATACCTTAATAGTATTCCATCATAATCATATGCCACAAGTTGTTCATTCCCCAGTTGATAAGAATCATCTCCATTTTGAATTCTTTGCCACCAGAAAAAGAGATGATATGAATATTTTTGTATATATGAATATAGCCTTTTGGGCATAGTTCCAAATTGTTCTCCAGAATGGTTGGACCAGTTCACTATTACACCAACTATACTTATCTTCTCTCATCCACTTCAGTATCTCTCATGTCAGATAGATATGAGGTGGTACCTCAGATTTGTTTTATTTTATATGTTTCTAATGGATAGTGATTTTGAATATGCTTTCATATGACCTTAAATAACTTTGAATTCCTCTGAAAACTGCCTGGTCATATCCTTTGACCACTTATCATTTGGAGGTGACCCTTACTTATAAATTTGAACCAGTTCTCTATACATTTGAGAAATGTGGGTTTTATCAAATAAACCAAATATTTGATTTGCAGTTATGTAATTGCTTTTAAAAATTTTGATATTGATTGTCTATGGAATCCTTAGCAAAGTAGAGTTTTCCTGATTGTCTCTTCAGTCTATTTTTGCTTTTATGAGAAACTATGTGAATAATGTGCCAAATCTGGAATTAGGCAGATTCTTCTCTCTGAGTTTACATCTGGCCCCAGACATTTACTAGCTTTGTAACTCTGGGCAAATCAGTTTAACCTGTTTGTCTGTTTCCTAATCTATAAAATGAGTTAAAGGAAATGGCAAACCACTCTTTTGCCAAGAAAATTCCAAATGGTGTCACAAAGAAACAAATATGACTGAAATGACTGAACATTCTCTTTTGCTTTTGCTTCTGTCTTCTGTACTGCAGATTACAAAACATTAGATTTTGCTCCAACTTTTTATTTTAACTCTGTGTGTGTCATTTTTTTTCAAGTGCATCTCTTGTAAACAATTTATTGTTGAAATCTGTTTTTAATCCATCTTACTATCTGCTTCCCTTTTATGAGTGAGTTCATTTCATTTACATTTGTAATTATTACTGTTTTACCCACCATTTCATATTCTTCCATTTCTTCTTATTTCTTTTTATTGTCACTCCTCAAAAATGTATTTTGCTTCTAACCCTCCCTTAATCTTCTCTTTCTTTTATCATTTCCCCAACTCCCACTTTCATCTTATCTCTTTCACCTATTTCCCTGTTGGTTGGGTAATTAATATTTCTATGCATAATTGAATACATATATATTCTACCTTCATTGAACCAATTCTGAGAAGAGTAAGATTTAAGCATTGCCCATCATTATTCAACATTTTCCCTCCACTATAAAAGCTCTTTCTTATGTACTTCTTTTATGTGAGAAAATTTCCCCCTTCTGCTTCTCCCTTTCTCCTTCTCCAAGTGCATCCCTCTTTCTCACTACTTCATTTTTTTTATCATTCCAATCTAATTGACTCATACCTATGCACTCTGTCTCTATAAACTTTTAACTGCAACAACAATAATAAAGTTCTTAGGAGATGTAATCTTCCCTTATAGGAAAATATATGGTTTAACTTTATTGAGTCCATTACAATTTATTTTTCACAGCTACTTTTCTGTGCTTCTCTTGAATCATGTTTGAAGGTTAAATGTTCTATTCTGCTCTGTTCTTTCTTTGAGAATGTATAATCCCTCAATTTCATTAAATATCTATTCTTTCCCTGAAGGATTATACTCAGTAATTCTACCTCCTTTGACTTCTGAAATATCATATTAAAGTCTACCATACTTTTAACGTAGAAGCCTTTAAATCTTGTGTGATTCTGACTATAGCTCCATCATGTGTTTCTTTCTGACTCCTTGAAACATTTTTTCCTAGATCTGAAAGTTCTGAAATTTAGCTATAATATTTCTAAGTATTTTCAATTTTGAGTCTCTTTCAGGATGTGTCTAATGGATTCTTTCAATTTCTATTTTAATATCTGGGTCTAAGATAACATGACAAATTTTAAAATCTTTTCTTGAAATATGATCATAATTCAATTTTTACCATGGCTTTTTAGTAATTCAAAAATTCTTAAATCATCTCTTCTCAATCCATTTTCAAGGTTAATTTCTTTTCCAATAAGATATTTCACATTTTCTTCTATTTTTTACATTCTTTTGATTTTGTTTAATTGTTTCTTGATGTCTCATGGAGTCACTTGTTTCCACTTGTCCAATTCTTATATTTAAGAAATTATCTTCTTCAGTGAGTTTTTGTACTCCTTTTTTCCATTTGCCCAATTCTGCTTTTTAGGAAGTTCTTTTCATTATACCTCTTTTATAATTATGCCAATATGTGTCGGGTGGTTTTTTCCTTCAGATTTCATGTTGGTGCAATTTTCAATAATTATTTTCTGATTTTTTTGATTCATGCTCTCCCCATCTCTCCCAAACCTCTCCCCTCCTCAAGATGGCAGGTAATATAATATGGTTGGTACATGTGTTATATAATACATTTTTCTATGTTGGTCATAATGTTAAAGAATACACATATTGCTTAAGAAAAAAATTGATGGAGGAAATAAAGTGGAAAATGGCAGGCTTCAATTTGCATTTAGACTTCATCAGTTCCTTCTATGGTGACAGGTCCCTTTTTTTGTCATGTCAAATCATTCATAGTTGACCATAGTAAACTATTGCTGGTATTGTGGTCAACAGTCTCCTGAATCTGCTCACTTCACTTTGCATCACATCATATAAGTTTTTCTAGGTTTTGCTATGACCATCTTATTTATAATTTATAATTTATCATAGCTCAATAGTATTCCATTACAACCATATGCTATAATTTGCCAGCCAATCCCTAATGGATATCCCTTTAGTTTCCAATTCTTTGCCACCACAAAAAGAGCTTTTATAAATATTTTTTGTACAAGTAGGTCCTTTCCCCCATCTTTGATCTCTTTGGAATCCAGATCTAATAATGATATTGCTGGATGAAAGGATATACACAGTTTGAAGTATGATCCCAAATTGTTCTTCAGAATAGTTAGATTAGTTCACAGTTCCACCAACAGTGTATTAGCCTCCCAATTTTTCCACATCCTCTCCAACATTTATCATTTCCCTTTTTTTTGCCATATCATTCAATCTCATGGGTATGAGACAAAACCTCAGAATTATTTTAATTTGCATTTCTCTAAGTGTGATATGGAGCGTTTGTTACTAAAGATAGTTTTAATTTCTTCTTTTGAGAATTGCCTGTTCATACTTTTTGACCATTTGTCAACTAGGGGATGCTTTGTATTATTATAAATTTGATTCTGTTCTCTACATATTTGAGAAATGAGACCTTTGTCAGAATTCTATTTTTTAAGGTGTAATTTCTTTAGTATTTTTTGTGCTTCAATCAAATGTAATAGACTTTTCTATTAGCAGCAATGCAATGATCCAGGACAATCCAGAGGAAATTATGAGAAAGAACGCTAACCACATCCAGAGAAATAACTGTAGGAATAGAAATGCAGAAGAAAAACATATGATCAATCACGTGGTTCTATGGGGTTATGATTGGGGTATTGGCATTAAAAGATCACCCTATTGCAAATATGATTATGTAAGTAGGTTTTGAACAATGATACATGTATAACCCAGTGGAATTGCTTATCAGCTCTGGGAGAGGAAGGGAAGAGCAGAGGGGAAAATCACGAATCTTGTAACCATGGAAAAACATTCTAAATACATTTCTAAAAAGAATATTATTTTGTGTTTCTTTTACCAAGGAGTTTAATTCTCTTTTCCTAAATTACCTGCATCAGTCTCATTTCCTTTACCAATTTTTTTCTACTATTCTTATCTCATTCTTTAACTTTAAAAATTCTGTTTGGTACTAAGATAAATTCAATTTTTGTCTTTGAACTTTTTTTGGTTGCTATTTTCCTATTTTTATCTCCTTCTGAATATATGTCTTAGTCTTCCCTTCCACAGTAGTAGCTTTTTAATCATCAGATTCTTTCTATGTTATTTGTTCATTTTTTCTAGGTAATTTCTTGACTTTGAACTTTATCTTAAAGTTGGATTCTTTTCACCTGGAGGTGGGGAGACACTAGTCTAAGCATTAGGCTTTTTCATGCTATTATTTTCAGAGCTAATTCTCAGGGTATACACATTTTCAGTGCTTCTAAGATTATATGATCTAAGGAGAGATATGATTACTGTTTCCAGAGTTAATTTTGGGCATCTATAAGTTTTTGGTTCAGATGATATGATCTAAGGAGAGATTTGGTCAGTACTCTGGTCTAGAAGCAACCACAAGCACGCTTTCCCCACCTGGAACTGTATCCAGGGTCCCTGTTCTAGTGTGCTAAGTTCTCTGCCCCTTAGAACTGCAACCCATATTTGCATGCAGACAATGCAGCAGAGTCCTGTACCCAGTGACAGCAGAGTACCCTGTAATACCCTTCAAATAATTTGTCCCACCCCTTCACTGTTTGTGGGCTGAGAGCTCAGGGAGTTGCAGCTGTTGACGCAATTGCTCTGAAAGCTGCTGTTGACTTGCCAGGGCCAGGTTTCCATTGGCAAGGCCTGGGCTACATTTCCATTCTCACCCCAGTGAACCAGATCTTTTCTTGCAGATATTCTATGTTGTTTTCCTCTGGAAAATTGTTCCACCCTGTCCATTTGTTGGTTTTGCCCCTATTTTAGAAATTATTTTAAAGTTCTTTGGAAGGAAATTTGAGAGAACTTAGACAAGTCCTTGCCTTAATTCAGCCATCTTGGCTCCCCTCTCCCCCAATATTTGTTATTAAATCTCTTTAGACTATTTTCAGTGAAGCACATTGTAAACTAGATAGTCTGACATGAATATGAGCTATTATCATTATTGAACTCAAAATTAAGTCTTAAAATTATCCAATTTTGGTTCCATTCAGTAAGTGCTTTGGTACAGTAGAAAAATCGTTAAATTTAGCATCAGAAAAGTCTTAGATTTGAATCTTACCTTTTACACATACCAACACATGGAATTTGGACGAAACACTTTACTTGGATTTTAGTTTTTCTTTACCATTATAAGTGAGAATAATACTTATAATAACACCTAACTCTCAAGGTTTTTATGGGGACCAAATAAGATACATAACTTGGAAACATTAAAGTAACATATAAAATCTTTAGTATTTCACTCTTATTGTTATGACATAGAGTTAAGTTAATATGCTACTTATATAAATGAGCATGAAATTTTAACACTAAATATCAGTTTGAAAATATATTTCAGTTGACTATTTTTGTGGGGGAAGGGGTTTGCTTTAACTTGAAGCCTATCCTCAGTATTTTTTTCTGTTTATACCTGTTGTTTCTCTAAGAGAATAGATATGCAATTCAAAAGTCCCTTCTGTTTATAAACATCAGTTAATCCCCACTGGCAATTGTACAATTAGGGTAAAGGTCTAGAGTGATGCAGAATATGAACCATCACATACATGCAGACTCTGTGTCTGCACAAGTCTTTGCTGGGCTTAGATCTATTTTTATTTATTCAATTCATAACTGAGTTTAAGTGAGATGGAATTAGTGAAAAGTATGAATTATAGATTTTTTGAAATTGCAGATAGAACTCTAACCTGTACCTTACTAAGGGGGAAGAATCTAAATTAATATTGTCCCTGACTGTGATTTTGAGGAAGAAACTTACCTTCCCTGAATCTCATCTTTAAAATGACAGGATTTAACTTGGTGGCCATGTAGGTATCTTCTGTCTCTAAATAAATTATCCACTGAGTATTGTGCTCTTGAAAGAGTTGCACATTTTTTTTTTCTTTTTTAAATCTGTGAACTACTTAGGTTGTAGAATGCTAGTATGTTCTTTGGTGGATTTATAGGAAGACATGAGTAAGAAACATACTCGTTAGTAAAGTGTGGAGGGGGTTGTAATCTACACAGGTAGAGGAAATGTTGACATTGAGAAGATCTCGGCTTCATCAAAGTTCCAAAGAGCCACTTTGAAAGGTTAAAAGTGCCACAAAACCCACCCACTCGCCTGATATTCTCTTTGATATTTCAGTGGGTTATCTCATCAAAGTGGTTAGTTCTTCCCAAAGTAAAGACTAAAAGTCATTCATAACTGTATGTCTTGTCCTTTACTTGCTTGAGTCCTTCCATAAGTCCTTCTAAGAGAATCAATTCAATGGACTGGAGACTTTCCCCTGATACTTTTAATATTTCATAGGGTTCATAATTTGCATTTTTTAAAAACCACCCTCCCCTTCAGATGTCATGGGAAGATTGACTGCTTTTGATGAGATACTAATGAGGTGTTGCCTTGTTTTTAATTAACTAAAATGCCAGAAAACAAAGTGCAGGCATGAACACATTATAAACATTCAGACCTTGAAATTAACCCATGGAACACATACTAGATATCTGCAAGCTGCAATTTTGGACAGCTACTTTAATTTTTTAACCATAATCACCAAGAGCAGAAACAACATAGTTATAATCCTTCTACAACTACTTACTACTATGAAATAGACATCATCACATCATGTCACTTAATATAAAATTGGCATAATGTAGAGCACAACAAACATTAAATGCCTGCAATGCAGACCATAGTGTCAGATACTGAGGAAATATACAATTAACTTAAAATTGATAGCTGCTCTCAAGTATCTTGATCTTTGTGGTAGGGAAATAAAAGGTCAACAGATACATATAATAGAAGATATTATATATATAAAGACCATTATAGAATTACAAAACAATGAAATGTTAGCTATGCAGGGAGAGGGCATTACCTTTGTCAAGAGTGCAAGACTCAGAGAAGACTTCTTGAAAGGATGTCATTTCAGTGGGACTCAGAATGACAATAATTCAATACTGTTGTGGTTAAATCATTTCAGTCATTTCCTTTTTGTGCCTCATTTTGGAGTTTTCTTGGAACAGATACTGGAGTGGTTTGCCATTTACTTTGCCAGCTCATTTTACAGATGAAGAAACTTAGGTAAATAGGATTAAGTGACTTGCTCAAAGTCCCTCAACTAGCAATTTTCTGAGGCTGGATTTGAAATTATGAGGATGAGTCTTCATGGTTCCAAGGCCAGTGTTCTATCCACTCTGCAGCCTAGCTTCCAGGAATTGAGTAGAAGTGAGAAAAGGACACTAAATATATAGGAAATACAATATAGAGGTGAATAGAGGTAGGACAACACAGTACCTGATTGAGGAAAATTAGTCATTTTTGGAAGGAGCAGAGAACATGTGAACAGATTGCTGAAAAGATAAATAGATGCTAAACTGTGAAGGCCTTCAGTGTTTAGCAGAGGGAAAACAGTGGAACCAACATAAAAACATCAATAATACCTTTTTTTAAAAAGAATAAGCAGAGATATAGAGAAGAGATTGGAAAAATTGGACAGAAATGTAAAAACTGAATAAGTTATCAAGATACACATGGACTCAGCTCCTGAAGGATTATGTCCCCAAGAAGACGTGCATTCTAAGGAACCCTACATTCTAGTAGAAGAAGGAGGTAGTGGTAAGTAGTTGCTGGGACAAGTAAGATTTTCATGAATGCATATTAACAGCAAAAAGGAATCCATCAACAGGCAGAGGAGTTCTTGTACCAGGTGTTGAGTGACTAAGGCAAGTCACTTTATTTCAGTTTCATAAAATAGGAATTATAATAGCACCTACCTTCTAGGGTTGTTGAAAGGAGCAGATGAGATAATACTTAGAATACACTTAACATAGGACTTAGCACATATTAAGCATTATATAAATATCACCTGCCATTATTATTATTAACTGTTCTCTTCCACAGACTAAAACCCCCCAATTCCTTTTACCATTTTTTATTCCACAAGAGCTCAAGGCACTTCACTCCTCTTTCTGGCCTCCATTAGGATCTCTCTGGTTTGGAGGCACCTAGGTGGCTGAATGGATTGAGAAATAGCCCTAGAGATGAGAAGTCCAACACTACCTAGCTGTGTGACCCTGGGCAAGGCACTTAACCCAATTACCTAGCCATTACCACTCTTCTGCCTTGGAACCAACACTCTGTGTTAATCTAAAATGGAAGGCAAGGGCTTTTTAAAAAAATTAAAATAAAAAAATTTGGAAGAATCTCTCTGGTTTATTAATGTCAGTTTGGCACCCCAAACTGAATACAATATAATGATGAGATAGTCACCTCCCTAGCCCTAAACATTTTGGATCTTTTAATGCAATATTTCTTGCCCAAGTGTAACACACTATGGACTCACTAAGCTTACATCTTACAAAAGTACACAGATCTTGATCAAATATCCTGCCAGAATCTAGTCATGCCTTCTCAATCTTTGTTCTTTTTAAAATTTCTTTAAAATATTTTTCCATGTTTATATGATTCATTTTCTTTCCCTCCCCACTTCCATCCCTTCTCCAACAGCCAACAAGGAATTCCACTGGGTTGTACAAATGTACAAATTTGATACCTATTTCCATTTTATTTGTTTTTTACTGTAGAGTGATCTTTTAAAGCCTCAACCCCAAATCACATACCCATATATATGTATATATATATATATATATATATATATATATGTGTGTGTGTGTGTGTGTGATACGTGATATCATATTATTTTCTTTTCTATTCCCACAGTTCTTTCTCTCAATTTGGTTAGCATTCTTTCCCATAAGTTCTTCAGGAGCATCCTAACTTTTTGCATTGCTACTAGTAGCAAAGTCCATTGCATTGGATTATTCCACAGTGTTTTACTTTCTATGTACAATGTTTTCTTGGTTCTGCTCATTTCACTCTGAATCAGTTCATTGAAGTTATCTCAGGGCATATAGAAACCTCCCCATCATCATTCCTTACAGCACAATTGTATTCCATCACCATTATATACCACAATTTGTTCAGCCATTCCCCAGTTGACAAATGGTCAAGGAATATGAATAGGCAGTTTTCAGATGAAGAAATCAAAACTACCAATAATCACATGAAAAAGTGTTCTAAATCCCTCCTAATTAGAGAAATGCAAAACAAAACAACTCTGAGGTTCTACCTTACACCTAGCAGATGGGTCAATATAACAGTAAAGGAAAACAATAAATATTTGGGGGAGATGAGGCAAAATTGGGACACTAATGCATTCCTGGTGGAGTTGTAAATTAATCCAACCATTCTGGAAGGCAAATTGGAAATATTTCCACATAAAAGATTATATGCCCTTTGATCCAGCAATACCACTACTAGGTTTGTACTCAAAGAGATAATAAGGAAAATACTTACACAAAAATATTCAGTTATGCTCTCTGTGGTGGCAAAAATTTGAAAATATTTGTTCTTTTGAAGTTAATTTTTTTTCTAATCTGACCTTATTCCATTTTAACTGATTAGTCAACTAATCCCTGCAGTCTCGGGTTCTTGAAGTCTAAGCTGAAACTGTGAGAGGTTTTACCATGCTAAAAAGGATTCAATTTTAGACTGATGATTGATTAATTTTTCGGCCATGACAATTAATTTTTCGGCCATGGCAACTAATGATACAAGGAAAAAAATTAAATGAGCTTTGGTCCTTTGAAACCCCTTTCTCAGTATGCTATAACAGTGGAAAAGGGAGCCATGGAAACTAAGAAGTCCACAGTTCTTAAACAATTGGGAAACTTTATTTTGACTGCTATAAAGTCCATATTCGATTACCAAGTAGACATACTGCTGGAGCAACTGAAACATTGTTGTCCCCTAAATTCTACCCCTGGACTTCATATGTCAAATATTCCCTCTTCTTCTACAGCTTATGGCATTGCTCTCTGATTAACTGATTCCTCCCAGAACCTCTACTTTAAAGAGGAGACCCAGACCAGCAATATCTTCATTTCTCTTGAGGTTATATTCCTGACTATCTAGGACTTTCTCTAGAATTACCCTTATCTAGGTAGCTTCATCTCCCCCCAATTTTTAGGTCCTTTTATCTGTTGTCTGCCCCTTTTGCAACATAAACTCCTTGAAGGCAAGAAATGTCTTTCTACTTGTCTTATATTCCCAGAATTTGGAACAATGCCTAGAAAGTGGTAAGCACTTTGACCAGTATGGGTCAAAGGTGGGACTTAGACTTAGATCTTTCTAACTTCAAGCCTAGCTTTCTATCCAATATACTGTACTATCTCTGTTCTAATTTCATTCCAAAACTTAATAGCTTTCCTTTTCCTTGATACAGATGTCATCGCGGGCACTACTCTAAGCTTATTAGCAATGATTGAGGTCATTTTCTCGTTTACATATTAAATGAACAAAAGAGGAAAAAGAAAGAGATGAAAAGTTTTTCCTAAATCACAGCAAAAAGAGATAGAGAAATAGAAAGAAGGGACTTCCGGGTAATCATGGCTGCAATCTAGACTCCACACACTTCCTCTCCCCGGCACCGAACGAAATAGACTACATCAAAGGAGCATAAAATCACCTTTGGAGGAACAGAAGGACTCCCCAGTACCCCACAGAGGCAAAGGTACGTGGGGCTTGAACATTTCCACACTAAAATAAGAAGGAAAAGCTTGCACAGAAAAGTGAACTGAGCCGCCCTTCCCCCACCCCACCTCCCCCACTAAACCAGAGTGAGCTACCTGAGCGCTCACCGGGACAGCGAGTGAGTGGGGAGCGTCTCTGTCTGGGGGGGCACTCCAGGGTCCTTGGGATCTGGGGACTGCCAGGAAAAAACATCTCAGGGCGCTTTCACTGGAGAAGCCAGCGGACCTGGACTTGGGGCGGGCTGAGCTGAACAACAGCGCGCTGATTATCTGGGCGGAGCTGAATACCTGGGCTCGGAGGCTGGGAAGAACTAGTCTGAAGCAACCTAAATTCACAGAAAAACCGCTCTTATAACCCAGACCCCAGACCAAAAAGGAAAGGGAAATAAAACCACCAAAGGGATGGCTCACATGGCCCAAAATCAAGCCTCCAGGAAGAAAGGGAAAAAAGTGACTATTGAAAACTTTTATGGTGGAAGTACCCAAGGAAAAGAGGAGAATGAGGAGGAAATCCAAAAAAATTCAGAACACGCCTCCCAAAATGGAAACTATCAACAAGCTCTGGAAGATCTCAAACTGGATCTTATCCAAAAGATGGAAACCTTCTGGAAAGAAAAATGGGAGAAAGAGATCAGCTGTCTGACAGATAAGACTGCTCAATTGGAAAAAGAACTCGAAGCATCCAATAGAAGGGCAGACAAGGCTGAAAAGCAAATCCAGTCCCTAATGACCAGAATTAAGCACCTCGAAGAAAGTGAGATGATAAAACAGCAAGAATCAATAAAGCAAACCCAAATAATTAATGAATTGGAAGAAAACATAAAATATCTCACTGAGAAGGTCACGGACCTGGAGAACAGAGGAAGACGAGAAAATCTCTGTATCATCGGTCTCCCAGAAAAACCAGAGGTAAACAACAAATTGGATATTATTCTAGAGGAGATTATAAAAGAAAATTGCCCCCACGTTCTGGAGCAAGGGGGCAAAATAGAAATAGAAAGGATTCATAGAACACCTTCTATACTAAATCCCCAAAAGACAACGCCTAGGAATGTAATTGCCAAATTCAAGAGCTTCCAAGTAAAGGAGAAAATCCTACAAGAAGCCAAGAAGAAGAGCTTCAGATATAAGGGGGCTCCCATAAGGATCACACATGACTTAGCGGCTAACACACTAAGAGACCGCAAAGCATGGAACACGATATTTAGAAAGGCAAGAGAGCTGGGTCTCCAACCAAGAATCAACTACCCAGCAAAACTGACTATATACTTCCAGGGGAAAGTATGGGCATTCAACAAAATAGAAGATTTCCAAGCATTTGCTAAGAAAAGACCAGAGCTCTGTGGAAAGTTCGATATCCAAGCACAGAAAGCAAGAGAAACATGAAAAGGTAAATATGAAAGAAAGGGAAAAGGAGATAAATCTTATCTTTCTCTTTAAGTCAAACTCTCTTCTATAAGGACTACATTTACATCTAATTATATATATTAATATGTGGGGAAAATGTTTTGTGTAACTCTCATAAATTGTATCATCATAAGAGTAGTTAGAAGAAACATGCATAGGGAAAGATTGGGGAATTAAGAAGATTTGGGGAAAGTTGGGGCAAAAAAAGGAAAAGGGAGGGGGGAACCGTGATAATACTAAGATTAACTTCAAGAAATAGGGGGGGAATCAATAGAATAAACTTTCCCATATAAAGATACACATGGGAAGGGGAGGGGAAGAACTCTCATATGAGAAGGAGAGGAAGAGAGCGTGAAGTGGAATTACTTAAACCTTACTCTCAGTGAAATCAAATCTGAGAGGGAAGAACATCTAGATCCAGTGGGATCCTGAATTCTATCTTATCCATTAGGGCAAGAAAGAAAGGAAAATTAAGGAGGGGGAGGGAGGAGGGAGTACAAAAAGGGAGGGAAGGAGAGGGGGGAGGGGAAGGGAGCATAAAAAGGGAGGGGCTAGAAAGGGAAGCATCTCAAGGGAGGGGACTAGGGGGACTGACCTAAAGTAAATCACTGTTTCAAAAGGAGAAAGCTAAAGAAGAAAGGCCAGAACTAGGGGAAGACATCAAAATGCCAGCGAATCCACAAATAACAATCATAACTTTGAACGTGAATGGGATGAACTCACCCATAAAATGCAGACAAATAGCAGATTGGATTAGAACACAAAACCCTACCATATGTTGTCTTCAAGAAACACATATGAGACGGGTTGACACTCACAAGGTTAGAATTAAAGGTTGGAGTAAGACCTTTTGGGCCTCAACCGATAGAAAGAAGGCAGGAGTTGCAATCATGATATCTGACAAAGCCAAAGTACAAATAGACCTGATCAAAAGGGACAGGGAAGGTAAATATATTCTGCTAAAAGGAAGTATAGACAATGAGGAAATATCACTAATCAACATGTATGCACCAAATGGTATAGCATCCAAATTTTTAATAGAGAAACTAGGAGAATTGAAGGAGGAATTAGACAGTAAAACCATATTAGTGGGAGACTTGAACCAACCACTATCAAATTTAGATAAATCAAATCAAAAAATAAATAAGAAAGAGGTAAAAGAGGTGAATGAAATCTTAGAAAAATTAGAATTAATAGACATATGGAGAAAAATAAATAGGGACAAAAAAGAATACACCTTCTTTTCAGCACCACATGGCACATTCACAAAAATAGATCATACACTAGGTCATAGAAACATGGCACTTAAATGCAGAAAAGCAGAAATATTAACTGCAGCCTTTTCAGATCACAAGGCAATTAAAATATTGATCGGCAAGGGTACATGGAGACCCAAATCAAAAATTAATTGGAAATTAAATAACATGATACTCCAAAATCGGATAGTTAGAGAAGAAATCATAGAAACAATTAACGATTTCGTTGAAGAAAATGACAACAGCGAAACATCCTTTCAAACCTTATGGGATGCAGCCAAGGCAGTACTTAGAGGAAAATTCATATCCCTGAGTGCATATATTAACAAATTAGGGAGGACAGAGACCAAGGAATTGGAAATGCAAATCAAAAAACTTGAGAATGAACAAATTAAAAACCCCCAGAAGAAAACCATACTAGAGATCCTAAAAATTAAGGGAGAAATTAATAAAATAGAAAGTGACAGAACTATTGAGCTAATAAACAAGACTAGAAGCTGGTACTTTGAAAAAACAGACAAAATAGACAAAGTACTGGTTAATTTAATTAAAAAAAGGAAAGAAGAAAGGCAAATTAATAGCATCAAGGATGAAAAGGGGGATCTCACCTCAAATGAAGAGGAAATTAAGGCAATCATTAAAACTACTTTGCCCAACTATATGGCAATAAATATACCAACCTAGGTGATATGGATGAATATTTACAAAAATATAAATTGCCTAGACTAACAGAAGAAGAAATAGTTTTCTTAAATAATCCCATATCAGAAATTGAAATCCATCAAGCCATCAAAGAACTGCCTAAGAAAAAATCCCCAGGGCCTGATGGATTCACCAGTGAATTCTATCAAACATTCAGAGAACAGTTAACCCCAATATTATACAAACTATTTGACATAATAAGCAAAGAGGGAGTCCTACCAAACTCCTTTTATGACACAAGCATGGTACTAATTCCAAAGCCAGGCAGGCCAAAAACAGAGAAAGAAAACTATAGGCCAATCTCCCTAATGAATATAGATGCAAAAATCTTAAATAGGATACTAGCAAAAAGACTCCAGCAAGTGATTAGAAGGGTCATCCACCATGATCAAGTAGGATTCATACCAGGGATGCAGGGCTGGTTCAACATTAGGAAAACTATCCACATAATTGACCACATCAACAAGCAAACCAACAAGAATCACATGATTATCTCAATAGATGCAGAAAAAGCCTTTGATAAAATACAACACCCATTCCTACTAAAAACACTAGAAAGCATAGGAATAGAAGGGTCATTCCTAAAAATAATAAACAGTATATATCTAAAACCATCAGCTAATATCATCTGCAATGGGGATAAACTAAATCCATTCCCATTAAGATCAGGAGTGAAACAAGGTTGCCCATTATCACCTCTATTATTTGACATTGTATTAGAAACACTAGCAGTAGCAATTAGAGAAGAAAAAGAAATTGAAGGCATCAAAATAGGCAAGGAGGAGACCAAATTATCACTCTTTGCAGATGACATGATGGTCTACTTAAAGAATCCTAGAGACTCAACCAAAAAGCTAATTGAAATAATCAACAACTTTAGCAAAGTTGCAGGATACAAAATAAACCCACATAAGTCATCAGCATTTCTATATAATTCCAACACAGCTCAGCAGCAAGAACTAGAAAGAGAAATCCCATTCAAAATTACCCAAGACAAAATAAAATACTTAGGAATCTATCTCCCGAGACAAACACAGGATCTATATGAACACAACTACAAAACACTTTCCACACAACTAAAACTAGACTTGAACAATTGGAAGAACATTAACTGCTCATGGGTAGGACGAGCCAATATAATAAAAATGACCATCCTACCCAAACTCATTTATCTATTTAGTGCCATACCCATGGAACTTCCAAAAATTTTTTTTACTGATTTAGAAAAAAACATAACAAAGTTCATTTGGAAGAACAAAAGATCAAGGATATCCAGGGAATTAATGAAAAAAAAATACAAAGGAAGGGGGTCTTGCAGTCCCAGATCTCAGACTATATTATAAAGCAGCGGTCATCAAAACAATTTGGTACTGGCTAAGAGACAGAAAGGAGGATCAGTGGAATAGACTGGGGGCAAGCAACCTCAGCAAGACAGTATATGACAAACCCAAAGATCCCAGCTTTTGGGACAAAAATCCACTATTTCATAAAAACTGTTGGGAAAATTGGAGGACAGTGTGGGAAAGATTAGGCTTAGATCAACACCTCACACCCTACACCAAGATAAATTCAAAATGGATGAATGACTTGAACATAAAGAAGGAAATTATAAGAAAATTAAGCGAACACAGAATAGTATACATGTCAGACCTTTGGGAAGGGAAATACTTCAAAACCAAGCAAGAATTAGAAAGAATTACAAAATGCAAAATAAATAATCTGGATTACATCAAATTAAAAAGTTTTTGTACAAACAAAACCAATGTAACCAAAATCAGAAGGGTAGCAACAAATTGGGAAACAATCTTCATAAAAACCTCTGACAAGGGTTTAATTACTAAAATTTATAAAGAACTAAATCAATTGTACAAAAAATCAAGCCATTCTCCAATTGACAAATGGACAAGGGACATGAACAGGCAATTCTCAGCCAAAGAAATCAAAACTATTAATAAGCACATGAAAAAGTGCTCTACATCTCTTATAATCAGAGAGATGCAAATCAAAACAACTCTGAGGTATCATCTCACACCTAGCAGATTGGCTAACATGACAGCTATGCAAAGTAATGAATGCTGGAGGGGATGTGGCAAAGTGGGGACATTAATTCATTGCTGGTGGAGTTGTGAATTGATCCAACCATTCTGGAGGGCAATTTGGAACTATGTCCAAAGGGCGATAAAAGACTGTCTGCCCTTTGATCCAGCCATAGCACTGCTGGGCTTGTACCCCAAAGAGATAATGGACAAAAAGACTTGTACAAAAATATTCATAGCTGCGCTCTTTGTGGTAGCCAAAAATTGGAAAATGAGGGGATGCCCCTCAATTGGGGAATGGCTGAACAAATTGTGGTATATGTTGGTGATGGAATACTATTGTGCTAAAAGGAATAATAAAGTGGAGAAGTTCCATGGAGACTGGAACAACCTCCAGGAAGTAATGCAGAGCGAGAGGAGCAAAACCAGGAAAACATTGTACACAGAGACTGATACATTGTGGTACAATCGAAGGTGATGGACTTCTCCATTAGTATCAATGCAATCCCTGAACAATCTGCAGGGATCTAAAAAAAAAAATACTACCCACAAGCAGAGGATAAACTGTGGGAGTAAAAACACCGCTGAAAAGCAACTGCTTGACTACAGGGTTGGAGGAGATAAGACTGAGGAGAGACTCTAAATGAACACTATAATGCAAACTCCAACAACAGGGAAATGGGTTCGAGTCAAGAACACATGTGATAACCAGTGGAATCATGCGTCGGCTATGGGAGAGGGAAAGGCGGGGGGGGGGGGGGGGGGGGGGAGGGGAGGGGAGGAAAAGAAAACGATCTTTGTTTCCAGTGAATAATGTATGAAAACGACCAAATAAAATAATATTAAAATTAAAAAAAAAGAAATAGAAAGAAGGTTGAATATTATGTATATATGCATAAGAAAACAGGTTACAGAAAATAGAATGAATTAATCTGTGAAATGAAAAAGGTTGAAGAAGAAAAATCTGACTGGGGAGGGAAAGGAACAATGAATGGGCAAAGCACAGATTTCTGCATGATTTTCTTGTGGGGAAAGAAAGGTAGGAGGCACAGATTCGTCCTGCCCACCTCTATGTAGCACCCATAGCTCAGAACAATTTGATTTCTGTCAGGCGGATGTGTGGGAGTATGAAAGAAACTTTGAGTTTGAGGGTTGAGGTTGAGGGAGACAATGTGAAACTGGCTCATTGATGAACAAAGTATTCATGAGGTAGATGTTCCTAACCTTTGAAAGGCTTTCCACAAACTATTTAATTGATATGTGTACTAACTCAAATGGTTCTTGAATTTAGAAGAGATCTAAATGTCCCCAAATTGGGACACTAATGCATTGTTGGTGGAGTTGTGAACTGATCCAACCATTCTGTAAGGCATTTTGGAACTATTCCCAAAGGGCTATAAAATTGTATATACTCTTTGACCCAGTAATGCCACTATTGGGTTTGTATCCCAAAGAGATGATAAAAAAGGAGAAATGATCTACTTATACAAACATATTTATAAAAGCTCTTTTTGTAGTGGAAAAGAATTGGAAATTGAGGATTTTCCCCATCAGTTGAGGAATGGTTAAACAAATTTTGGTACATGCTGATAATGGAGTACTATTGGACTATAAGAAATGATAAGCAAGATGATTTCAGAAAAAGCTGGAAAGATATGCATATAGAGTAAAATAAGCAGAACTGGAAGACCACTGTACATAGTAAGAGCAATATTATATGATGATCAGCTGTGAAAACTTGGCTACTCTCAGCAATGCAATGATCTGGGACAATCCTGAAATATTTATGATGGGGAATACCATCTACCTCCAGGAAAAGAACTGTTGGAGTCATCTCTTATAGCAGTGTATTTATGGTTTTATATTTAAAAAAAAAACTTACCTTCCAGCTTGGAATCAATACTGGGTATTGGTTACATGACAGAAGAGTGGTAAGGACTAGGCAATGGGGGTCAAATGACTTGCCTAGGGTCACACAACTAGGGAGTGTCTGAGGTCAGATTTGAACCTAAGACCTCCCATTTCTAGGCCTGGCTCTCAAACCACTGAGTCACCCAGCTGCCCCATATTTATGGTTTTATCTTGAGGTTTAGGTTAGGTATGACTTTGCTCTTACAACAGTGACCAAGATGGAAGTGTTTTGCACGAGAATAAAAATAAAATTCAGAAAAATGTTAGAAGAGATCTTCTAGCCCAGACCTTGAGTCCACTGAACTGATAGTCTAATGCAGAAGAGAAAACTAGGACCCAAAGAAATTAATGAGAAGACCATGACAGTTAATGGCAAAGTAAGATCTAGTTAGTCCTTCTGGACATCTGACTTCATTCATTCCAATGTTTCTTCTTCTATCCCTATCTTCTCTCAAATTGTGTTCTATAAAAGTCAGGTATTCTATGCAAGATTATTGGAAGTTCTATAAGAAAAAAAATAGTGCTATTTTCCCTCAAAAGTGTTGTTATGCAAGTATCAAAGTATAGATTATAAACAGCAGTTTTACATAAAAATAGGCTTAATTTTCTTTAATTTTCTCCAAAATATCTTCTTGTCCCCAGGTCCTGTATCCCTTAGGTCAGTTCACCTAGTTTTTTTCAATATATTTTAGGTCACAAAAAGAAATTCTATCTCTAAATGAGTTTGGGGAATGCTATACTTCCATAGCATTCTCAGTGCTATGGGATCTAAATACCATTTTTATGAATCTCTCCAGCTAAGGTCAGACTTGGCTTGGCCTAGTCCAATTGACTTTGTAAGTTGCCTCATTCAATGCCACTTGCTTTCTGCCAGTACTAATTTCTTTTGAAAGTACCAAGTTTACCAGGATATTTGTAGAGAAGTAGAAGATCGTTAGCCTAAAATCAACAGAATTTTTAAAAATGTTAATGTTCTGCCAAATGATGGTTCAAAAGATTGCCGACTGTGATACCCTCTCATGGTTTCCTAAGTCCTATCTTGAATTATAAACCTTTTTCTTCGTG
This sequence comes from Monodelphis domestica, assembly GCF_027887165.1. Lineage (NCBI taxonomy): Eukaryota > Metazoa > Chordata > Mammalia > Didelphimorphia > Didelphidae > Monodelphis > Monodelphis domestica. The sequence continues at coordinate 467,664,190 of NC_077229.1, read as the reverse complement.
GGAGCTTTTAATTTGCACTGAGGGAGGAGGAAAGCTTCAATTTTTTCAGGATATATATTTCTAGTGCTCTTTTCAGATTTTATGGGCAATTCAGTCTTCATGCTTCCTTAATCCTGAAACTCTTTCAAAGGCTACATACTGTGCCAAATGTACAGTGATTATGTAATGTGGACAAAAAAATCCAGTGGGAAATGTGTAGAGTGGATCAAAATCACTTCACTTAGGACTTCTTACGGTCATTTGATCTAATGATGTTCACTAAGGTTTGATGTGCTAAAAGCCAGCCACTGTGAGAACATCAGGTTTCAGTAAACATGTGACTTGCCCCAAGAAACTTCAGGTATATTATGGTCCTTGACAAGACTGTTTTACGTACTCTATAATAATATGTATGTGCAAAAAATGAAATCATGTGATAAACTTTCCAAGCCACTGACTTTTATGCTGCTTCCTCTAAAGAAGGGTTTTTTGTTGTTGTTGTTGTTGTTTTAACATGTCAATAGGGCATTAAGGGGCTGCCTAGGAAAGAAAAGGGTGAAATGAGCCAGTGATTCAGATAATTCATCCACAATAATCACACCAGGCTTGATTAGCTGTACATTTCATGGGAGAACGGTTTGTAACTTTAAGGGCTAAAAGGGACAGGAAAGATCCCTCTTAGCTTAACCCTGTTCACTTTACAATAAAAGAAATTGAAAGCCAGAGATGTTAAACAATTTGCCCCAAATCACCTGGATAGAATATTCCATAGTCCAGATCTGATCCTCACTTCACAGAGACTGGAGACCTCAATTGTGCTGGGGCATTGCCCAGCCTCTTTAATGCTGCAAGCTATAGAGTGCAGCCTTAGCCCTAGATTTTTTCAGGTAGAAACTACAAAATCTTTTTTTTTGATTCATTTTCTACTTTGTCATTCCTTTTACTTGATTTATTAGTATTACATATTTCAGAAATTGGGTGTAAACATAACGAAAGGTCTTTGACATTTAGTGTTCTCCATGGATTTGAATGGAAAATGCCACCCTACACACACACACACACACACACACACACACACACACACACACACACGCAGAGCCTGCTGTGATAAGCCTCCTGGATACTTATTCATTAGTTGGTCAGACAGTGAAAATATTTTAAAAACTCTCATGAAATTTCACCCACTGCTTAGGAGATTTGGGGTCAATCTTTATTTTCTATATTTGAAAACTGAAAGCTTTGAAAAGTGAAGCCTGTGCTCTTTCCTGGCACCTTTTATGTCTGGAAAGGATTCGGTGCGCTTGTCCTCAAACAGTAAAGACTCCCTTGGATCTGAGCTGTTATCCTGTTGATGACTCGACATTTCCAATTTTTGACATTTCCAATTTAAAAAAATTTGTTCTATATTCCACATTAAAGCCTCGGGAGGTCTTTTCAAATTAGCCTTGTCTTAGGAGAGGATTTTTATTAAGTATCATTACTATTTTGAAAACTGTTTCAAAATGTTCAGGCTCTCCCCATTTTGCAGCAGTTCAGAAAGACCCGGTGGGCTGCTATGGGACTCATTTAGACACAGTGGGGTCTCTATTCACAGCAGTTGCTAAGAATTGTATCAAAGTCTGAGTTGACTTCTTTTTCCTTCTCCTTCCTTTCCCCTCCCCTCCACCACTGTCTTTTATTTTATTTTATTTTATTTTATTTTATTTTATTTTATTTTATTTTTGTCTCAAGAGAAAGACCAAAGCTGTGATAATTAAGAACCTAATCTGATATCCTAGTTGAGTGCAGACAATTGTAAAATCTCTTTGAGGGCAGGGATTGTCTTCACCTGTGGCCTGTACTGAGGAAAGTGATCAGACACATCATAAATCCTTTCATTTATATCTGAGAAGGCATTTTTGAATTGAATTGATCCATTCATTAGACTTCCTTGGAAAAATCACTTCATTCCCGGGAGCTTTTGAGCTTAAGGAGGAAAACAGAGCTCCTGCCAGTGAATAGAGGGATCTCTACCTCCACTCAGCTGCCAAACTTATCCTCTCCTCTGAAACAGGACCAAGACATGATGGTGGAGGTGAGCAAAAGACAAGAAGGAAGCTAGGTATCCATACTTTTCCAATTTAAGAAAAGCTGAAAGGGGTAAGGGAGCCTTTGAACAGCATCCAATAAGTCTGAGTGAATAACTCATGTGGGGTCCTAGAAATTGAATGTTAGAGTACACAAGACACTTCTGGGTCATCCATTCCCTACCTCTCCCTGGGAGTGCTTCAGGAGTTCAAGTCAAATCTGAAGCCAGTTCCAAGTTTTGGGTTCATTCTAGGGCAATCGTTGGGTAGTGGAGAGGGAGGGCTAAGGGAGATGATCCTAGATAGAACTATCCTTATAACAATGTGTACTCCATTTGTAGCTAAAACTCTGATCCAGACCATGAGACCTCCAAATGAGAGAGAACCAAGGGATAGAGGAGATGCTACTGAAATTATATTCAATTAGCTGATTCTTTTTAGAAACCTCTGAAGCTGAGCCTATGAATAAAGGGAGATCTGCCCCCCCCCCCAATTTGGAGCATTTTAACCATGACATTTGCTTTAGCATGAGGCCTGTAGCTTAAAAATACTATGTCTCTAACCAAAACAGTTATTCCAAAGTTGATACAAACCCACGGATGTTTCTTTGGCAATTTGTGACTGTTTCCTTTTAATATTTATTTATTTTTTATCGATTGCTTTTGTTTAGTTTTGTTTTAACGCACTACTTCAAGAGAGTTATCCCTTTAGACAAAGGTTTTAAAGAGTCTAAAAAATAAAAAATTAAGCAAATATGGAGTGGACAATAGAAGTCTGCTACTGAGTGAAGGTTCCCTAATACACTATGGAGGCTGTCTGTGAAATTCCACAGTCCTATTTCCCTACTTTTAAAACCTTTTTTTAGTCTTCTCAGGAACCAAATATAGCCATTCTTATTCCACAGTGCTCAGTTTTATTTTCTTTTGTTTTCCTTTGTATATACATGATTATAGTCATAGTATATATATTTGTTTTTCTGCTTCCACTTTATACTCATCAATTCATATAAGTCTTCCCATTCTTTTCTGAATTCTTCATATTCATATTTCTTATTGGATCAATAATATTCTGGTATATCAATGAACAACAATGTGTTTAGTCAATTTCCAGTAAATAGACATCTACTTCATTTCCAGTTCTTTGGTACCACAAAAAGTACAATTTTTTATGAGAATTTTTTTAATGAAAACTTTCTTGTTTTGACCTTCTGAGACATATTTAGCTATTTCTCAGCCTAGAGGAAAGGAGAAAAAAATCTTAATGTGTTTGGAATTAGATGAATAGTGAAAGGAGTTTCATAATAATTTTAGTGGCATATTTTGTTGGTTAAGGTTGATGTCCCTTTAGCAGTAATTTTCAGGAAAAGTACATTTGCTGTCACCCAATTATGATGTGGCATTTCAGATTGTATTAATCATATATTTCTACCTTCTGATATCACAACTCTAGTTCAATACAGTAAATACAGTCTTTAGTGGGGAAAGGCAGTTTTTGATTCAACTTCAGTTTCACATATGGATAACACATTGAGGTGTCAGCTCAAGAGAAAAAAATAACAAAGAAAAAAATAATAAAAGTCCCAAGGCAGTTAGTTGTGCAGTTCAGATGTGGTCAATGAATGAAGCTGTCACCTGATGAACGCACCTGAACATACTCATATATTTAGGGGTCCAAACCATGATAACAGTCAACCTGGTTCTGTTGCTTTCTATTTCCTAGTGACTATGTTAATGGGCTGCCAGTGCCAACTCTTTCCTCCCCCATTGCTTTATGTTGAGGTTCTGTTAAATTATAAAAACGCGAGGACTTTATGGTTAATAGAAAAATAAAAAAGGTAGCTTAATTTAAATTAGGCAGTTCTACCTGTATACATCTTAGATTGTCTGGCACTCAAGTCATTGCAAAACTCCAATAAAGAAGAAGTAACTCCTATCCCAATCACATCTGTAGGTGCTTTACAGCACAAAAGGAGGAAGTCTACTCTGGTGCTGAGCTACGGGAGGGACAGAAAGGGGTGTTTCTTAGCCATCTTTGAGATGATGAGAGCATAGAATTTTATCCTGATGTCAAATATAAAGTTTTAAAACAAATAACTATATAATTTTTTAAGTGAGTCAGTAATTTTAAAGCATTATTGAGTATCTTCCATGTGCCAGGCACTGGGCTAAACAGTGGGGATTATGAATAAAAGCAAAATGCAGTCCCAGCTCTCAAGGGCTTACTGGTGGGAGAGATGCTGTTAACACACTAATTTTGGAACCCTTTGGCAGCCTGGTGAAGTCCTACTCACCCATTTTGAGGATATCAGTTTTTTAAGTAAACACACACACACACACACACACACACACACACACACACACACACATGAAACTATAAAGGAAATGACCTATGTTGAAACAGTCATCATTTTTTTAAACCCAAGTTCAGAGACTCCCAACATGAAGAATTCCTGCTTTAAAGGAAGCACATCCTCTAGAGCTTAATTATCTCTGAATTTTCCATTCAGAATTTCCAACTTCTTGAACTTAAACCAAAATGTAGGATTTCCTCTGTCGTATATGAATTCTACATTTGATCATATGGTAGATTCTAATTTCTATTTTAAAAAAAGACTTTTTAAAACTTTGTAATTATCTGGGAGGATAATCACAGAGTTTAGAACTAGAAAGGACCCTAAAGGCGATGTAGTCATTAATTTAGGGCTGAAAGGGACCTTAAAGTCTAATATAACCCTTTCATTGTACAAAGGAAGAAACTGAGATGTACCAAGTTTAAGCAATATGCCCATGGTTGTAAGGATAGTAATAGAAATCAAACTGAGGTGCGAAGATTCCTAGGATTCCAAATCCACAGTTTTTTTCCATTTATCACACTTTATAAGCCCCTTATTAAATAGTGAATGAAACTATGTCCCCAAGAGTTCAAGTGACTTACTCAAAAATGGAAAAGAAATAAGAGTAAACAGTAAAACCCAGATCTTCTTCCTACAAAGTCCCTGATCTGTAGCCCCACCCAACTTTTTTACAGTAGCCATGAAAGTGGCCAAGGCAAAGACTGTGGAGAGTTAGAACATGGTCAGACATCAAAGATACCAAGCTCATCCCCAACATCCCATGCCATTTCCTGTTGTCTTCCCACTGGACTTGGATTACTCTGGAAGAGAAAGTGAGGCTGATGACTTTGTGCAACTCTCCCCACTTAAACCCAATTCATGTTGAAGAGTCAAAACACTACCCTCATGATGTCATTGTCTTCTAAATGAAGAATAAACAAGAAGAATCGAGATCATGTGCCATCAATTCTTTCATATTCCCTCTAACAAAATGAAAAATCCCTGTATATCATTACCTTTTTCTTCTTCTTTGTTCTAATCTCTGAGGAAGAGAAATTTCCCCTTGCGTTCACCTATCACTCATTTTTCTGATTCCTTTGTCTTTGATAACAAAACACACAAGGACTAAACCTCAAAGCTGTCTTAACCTCCTCTCATACTAGGAAATTCACTCATCACTGACCTAGTAGTCTGCCCCAAGTGATGTATATGGGATAGAACTGGACTCAGCTGGATGTTAGTCCCCTTTCCTTCAGATCTGGGAGAACTCCACACACAAGTTATCACCATGTTCCAGTTTTTTTTTTTCTGTTCTTTTAGTTCTTTGGTAGAGTATTCTTTCAGGTGCTTGTTGTCAGGGAAAGACAGAGTGAGAGTAAAAGTAGAATGTACTGACACAGACTAAAGCTATAGCAAGAACATTATTGAATGTATACAGAACAAGCCTATAAGTCCATGTTTGCTGCTATATAGGAGGTGATAGTTAGTGAGGGGAGAGGGTGTTGAGTGAGTGAGTGACTTTGAGATTATGAATTAGATATTGTTAATTCATTAGACATTACCATATTCAAGTTTTTGGTATTTTGCCTGGGAAGACAACGGCAATTGTTTTACTTCTTATGTACAATTATTTAAAGGAGATTTAAGAGATCATAACAATCAGAGAAAACATTTCTTTATTCAAATCTTGAATTTTACTTCATATCTACCAAATTATATCTATTAAATTGAAAGGGAAGGGAAAAACCAAAAGCAATATTGGATAGGCTTTCAGAAAAAAAAAGGTACTAATTATTGTTGTTGGTTCTACTCTTTTACAAAACAATTTTGAATTATGTGAGAAAATGTACTAAACTATTCATGGTCATTGACCCATTGATCCCATTATAGACATATACTTCAGCATAATTAAAGACAAAAAGATCCTGCATATATCAAAATATTCATAGCAATGGGTGTGAGGCAGTAATAATAAAACAGAAAAAAACTATTAAGAAATCAATCAAACAACACTTATTTACTACATGCTAGACACTGTGTTAGTCATTGGGCATGCAAATATTAACTGAGATTTATTCATTGATTGAATAATGAACAAGTTGTAGAATAAAAATAATGAAATACTTTTCTTCCATAAGATTATATGAATATGGGGAATTCAAAGAAATGCAGGAATTGCTCAATATGCTTGTATATGCTAGACATTGTACTAAGTACTAGGGATAAAGTACAAAGAATGAAATGATCCTTATCCCAAAAATAAATTACATTCTAACAAAGGAAATATGAAATAATTCAAAATGAAGAAACAGAATGAAGAGAATGATATACAAGGTGACCATAATAATATGAATAAAAGCACTAGAAGATTTCAGAATTTAAGAAATCAATCAATCATGAAGTATTTAACAAGCAGCTATTATAATCTAAGTACCTTACTGGGGATGCAAAGATAAAAATTGAAATATTCCTTATTATTCAAAGAGTTTGTTTTATCAGGAGAAACACACACACACAAATATAGAACAAATACAAATTATATACAAATTAGGTTCGAAGTAGTGAAAGAGGGAAGCACTAATAGTTGAGAGAAATTAAGGATGATGATAAGTGCCTTTCCCCTTTCAGTAGAGAGTTTATAGATATTTAATGTTATATATGAGATTAGATGAATTCTTTGTGAATCTTAGACAATTTACTAATGAACTTCTCCAAACTTAACTTACACCAATGCTCAGGTAAAAGATGTGTGTAGATTCCATACCTGAGTCATAACTTGAGACTTTTGTAGCTTTCTGACCCTTCCAGAGCTCATGTTCCGCTCATAGAGCCTTCATGAACCCAGGGCCATCTCTAAAGCACAAAGGGACATAAAAGGAAACTTTTACTGTAACATAGCCTTACAAAAAGCATAGTGATTTATCTCTCTAATTATATGATCTGCTTAACAAATTGTGTTTTTAAACTGACATGAGTTTAAAAGTTAAAATTTCATGATTTCATTCTCTACTACACATATTGGCTATGGTTAATGCTTTCATGGATCCCAACTTGAATTGCCTCCATTTTCTACTTCATTCAACACAGCCCAAAGATCTCACTGATGCTACTGGAAGAGTCACAAAACTATATAGACTTGGGGACAGCAAGGTGGCTGAGTGGATAGAAAGACTGGGAGACAAGAGGTCATAGGTTCAAATCTGATCTCACATGCTTCCTAGCTGTGTGACCCTGGCAGGTTACTTAATCCCCATTGCCTATCCCTTACCCCTCTTCTGCCTTGGAACCAATACACAGTATTGATTCTAATACCTAAAGTAAGAATTAAAATTTTAAATAAACTATATAAGCTATACAATATACTATAATATAAATTATAGTGGTGGAAAAAATGATGACTTAGGGTTTAGACATTGAATTTAATAACTGTAGAATTGAACTAAATTAATGTTTTTTCTATATTTGGCTAATTCTCTATATATAATCCTATATATATATATATATATTTCTATAATTCTATTAAAAATTCTTTATATATAATTCTATAAAGAAGAAAAGAATAGTGAACATTTATACCATTTTGAAATTTTAATTTTTGTTAAAAATAAAGAACTTAATCATATTATATCTAATTTACCAAATAGTTACAGGATAGACAACTATTCCTTCAATTTTACTTACATAAGGGGGGCCCACATCTTTGCCAAAAGAGGTTGCCAACCTACATCCTTTTGTTTGGTCTTTCTAGTACCCTTTTAAAGATTATCATAGTTTTTATATATATATATACATATATATATATATACAGTTTTTAGAGTTGTGAAAGAAATTGAAAGGACAAATGAAAAGATTTATGAGTGTTTATACTTAGCTTCAGAAAGATTAAGAGGGAGATATTGACAGTATAGCAGGTACTGTGGTCTTCACTGATTAATTTCATTATGATATACTGTGCCTCCAAATCCATTTTAGGGGTCTTGGCCAGAGAAGTCCCTCAGAACTATCCAATGCTTTGTTTTATTGACTCCAGTGGACATGAATTTTCTATACAAATGGTAATAAGGACCAAAACAACAACAAAAAACACTAAAACTATTACAGAGGGCAACATTGTTATCTCCCTACTTCCTTTAAATTTTATTTTTTCCATGATGAAGCTACCACAAAATATGCTATATTTACTTCTAAGTTCTTTTTTTTTTTTTATTAAAAGCAGGTAGGTGATGCAGTGGATAGAGGGCTGGGCCAGGAGTGAGGAAGACCTGAGTTCAAATATGACCTCAAACACTTAGCTGGATGATTCTGGTTAAGGCATCTAATCTAAGTTCACCTCAGTTTCCTCAACTTTAAAATGGGGAACATCAAATAAAATAATATGCGTAAAATGTTTACATAGCATGGTGCCTGGTACATAGTAGGTGCTGAATAAATGCTTATTCCCTTTCTCCTGTAGGAAATGTGGTCTTCCCCCCCACCCCCCACCTCAGACCTATCAAGCAGTGGAGATTTTGTATCTGGAAAAGCAAACATACCATTCCTTTTAGCTTTCTGCATCTCAGGTTAGGATGACAAGCAATAATTATTTAAGAATGGAACTTTTTTTTGGTTCTTGTTTTCCAATTTAGAGTGATAATTAAAATGTGAAAGAAGAAAAAAAAAGGACATCTTCATTTTCATATGTTAGCTAGAAATCGCAATATTGACAAGATCAAGTAACTGTTTTGATCATTAAATAATTACAGATGCTATAGGATTTTGCAATGGAATAAAATACATGCAAATGCCAAAATTCTGTATGTTAGTAAGTCACTGCTTAAAAGCATATGGAACTTTAATTTAAGACAAATGCCATAAATGCATCTAATCATAGAACAATACTAGTATCTATTGCACAAACAGTAGTATTTAGGGATAGAATAAAAATACATACAACCCCAAAATGTGTACTACATGAACAAGAATAGATATTTTAAAGACTTAAAATTATTTTTGTGTTGTCTAAGAAGTTTTCATGAGTGCCAACAGCTAGTTCAATGAAAGAAACAGTGATTTGCAGCCTTGTGAATAAACTGAAATCGGGAGTACTTAACCAGCTTAATTCTATGCGTTTGGAAAAAAGAAATTGCTTTCAAGAAAAATATATGGATTTTTTTCCAAGATAAAGGGCAAAGTGTTATATTTTTAAGATGGAATTCTTACTGCATGCCAATACTTTGTGCCCAATTATAGTATATGGCCCAAGGCCAAACCTCAGAAAGGATACAGGCCATACTTAACCTGTCTCTTATGAGTGACCAGACCAAGTCCCATTCATATACTACGATGTGCTATGTGGAAATTGAATCTGGAAATGATAACAATAACAAAATTGGATAGGTGACATAGAGACTTTTAGCCAGTCCAATTCAGAACATAATCATAATACCCAAACAACTAGGACACCATAATCAGGTGTCCTTTTGGTGGAAGCATTAAAATATGGGGAGAGAAATGTATTTCTTATTCTCTAAGGGGTTTTACTTGTCTCACAGTAGAGCCAGAGGCACTACTTGTTTCTTATTCCCTCATCCCTCATAGTCCAATATTTCTTTTTTTTAAATTTTCATTATTTTTAATAATTTATTTATTTATTTAGAATGTCTTTCCACGGTTACATGATTCATGATGTTTTCCATCCTAATTCCCTTCCACCTCTTGGAGTGGCATAGTCCAATATTTCTAAACCCTGTCTTTTTTTTTTTTAAATCCAAAAGTATTATGAAAAAATTTATGCTTTATTCACTCAATAATGTGAAAAGCATCAACATGTTAGTTGTAAAGCAGATTGATGGCTCGACTATATTTTTAGGATTCAAAACTGTATGAAAGATATATTTAAGATTCAAAGAAGACTGCAAACTATAATTCCAGTTAGGAGACTAACCCAGAAATATGTCTCTCTTCATGGGGAATTCTCACACTAGAAGAACACTGCCCTTGTAGTCTCTTCCTCTGAGTGGTCAATGCCTCATAGACTCTCCATCTTAGATAGAGTGTCCAAGGAAGCCATGTTTCCCCTCCATTCCTCTCCATAATTCTTTTTGTACCATTCCCAAGCACAGATATCTTCAACACTCTACACTTCAACACTTCTACACTCATCTAATTTTTAGTTCAATGACTTCCCCCTTAGAATGTGAACTCCTTGAGAACAGAAACTGTCTTTCTTTTTTATTCATATTCTCGGTTATTAGCATAATGAATATAGTAAATGATTAATAAATGTTTATTGGCTCAACAACATTTAAAAAGCCTGCATAAAAACTCAGACTCCACCTCTTCCCTTTTATTTGTTGTTTAGTCATTTAAGTCACTCTTTGTGACATTGTTAGGAATTATCTTGGCAAAGATCCTGAAATGATTTGCCATTTTCTTTGCCAGATCATTTTACAGATGGGGAAACTGAGACAAACAGGGTTAAGCAGCTTGCCCGGTGTCACAAATCTAATAAATGTCTGAGTCTGAGTTTAAGCTCAGGAAGATGAGTCTTCCTAATTCCAGGCCCAGCACTCTATCCATTATATCACCTAGCTTTTACCTTCTTAACTTAGAGGACAGGTATGAGAATGAAATAGAGCAGATGACTATATGAATCTAAAGAGATAAGAACTTGACTCTAAATAGAGCTTTTTTTTTGGTAGAGACATCATCACATAGAATAAGAATCTCTCTCATCTCACCTATTTCAACTTAACTCTCTACTCCAGTCTTTTGCTCTTTACTTTCCCAACTCTCTTTTTATGGAGCTGGGGATTAATTATGGCTTTCTGCATTTTCTTATAATGTGATTTGGCCTTGAATATGACACATCATTCCCAACTGGTGCTTCCTCAGTGAACAATTTCTTTACCTTTACCTAGTTAAGAGAATTAGAACAAAATATGTTGCTATTTTGGTAGACTGCTGTAGGTAATTCTGAAGAAAACCACATGGGGTAGTACAGATGCAAGCCATATGTAAATTCAATAAGATGTGAAAGAATGAGAAGCTTACCTGTGTAATTTTTGCCCAGGAAATGAAGGAAGTAAAATAAAATAATATGTAAATATTTGGGGCAGAGATAGAAGAAATACGAAATGTTCTATTTATTCTTGTTATAGAAACTAAATATTCATTTTAAGCAAGAGATTTTATCTTCATATAATAGACTAAAAAATATAAGACCTGCATTAATTCAACTATGAGAATAATGGTTGGCTGACATTGCCTGAGAAAAACAAGTACATAGTTTACTTAATAAGTCTATTCAATATCTCCTTTTTTACTTTATAATCATGTGGATACTAGAGTGCAAAACGGACTTGAATGTGTTTGTGGCAAGCAACAAAGTGTGAACTCAACATAGACCTCAACAGGCAATTATTAAGCACTAAGATCTGGCAGACGTAATGCCTATTTATCAAAATCCCAACACTTGTGAAAGTTCTTTTAAATTATTTCATTTCCAAATAAATCTCTCCCCCTTCCTTATCCAGAGTCATTCCCTATATGTAAGATAAAAACAAAAACAGACACATCAATCAGCTGTACAAAGGAAAGCATATGAGGTTCCTATCTTCACATCCTCAAACGTGGTCATTATAATTACTTGGCATTCAGATTTTTTGTTGTTATTCTTTCCATTTAAGTTGCTGTCATTGCGTATTATTTTTCCTTGTTCTGCTTATTTTATTTTGCATTTGTTCATATAAATCTTCTAGTATTTCTCTGTTCTCATATTCATAATTTCTTATGACATGGAAATACATTAAAGGACTACAATTTCCAAAGCCATTCCCCATTGGATAATTATATATTTTCCCCAGGTCTTTTCTATTATAAAAATGCTGTTATAAATATTTTGATACATATCAATTCTCTCTACCAATTGTTGACCTTGATAGAGTGTATGCCCATCAGTAGGGTTGCTGATTCAAAAGGCATGGATATTAGTCACTATCTTAGAATAATTATGACTTGCTTTCCAGAGTGGTTCTGTCAGTTCATAACCAATAGTGAATGAATATGCCTGCTTTTGCACAAAATAGCCAACATTTTTCTTTTTTTCAACATTTTTTATTTCTTTCAGTTACACATAGAAACAATTTTTGACAATTATTTTAAACATTTTAGAATTCAGATTTTCTACCTCCCTGAAGCAGCAAATAATCTGATATAGGTTATACCTGTACTTTGATGTGATATATATTTCCATATTGTTCATGTATGTATAGCAAACATATATCATACATACAATAGCAATCTAATGAAGAGAATATAGTGGAAGATGGCATTCTTTGATCTGCACTCACAATCAAACAATTCCTTCTTTGGTTTTGGATAGCATTTTTATTATGGGTCCTTTGTTATCTTGGAGACTTACTTTGCTGATAATAGTTTAATATTTCACAGCTGATTGTTGTATAATATTTCTGCTATATACATTGTTCTCCTGGTTCTGCTCACTTCACTTTGCATTGGTTTATATTAGTCTTTACAGGTTCATTGTTTCTTATGGCTCAATAATATTCTATTACAATCATATGCCACAGATTGTTAAATTATTCTCTAAATGATAAAACACCCTTTAATTTCCAATTCTTTATCTTTAAAAAACCTGATACAAATTTTTGATACAAGTAGGTCCTTCTTCCTTTTCTATGATCTCTTTGGTATACAGACCAAGTAGTGGCATAACTGGGTCAAAGGGTATGCAGAGTTTTATGGCCCTCTGAGCCCAGTTCCACGTTGCTCTCCAGAATGACTCAGTTCATATTTTCACCAGCAGTGTATTAATGCCCAATATTCCCACATTTCCGCCAACATTTATCACTTTCCTTTTTGGTCATGTTAGCCAATCTGATAAGTATGAGGTGGTATTTAAGAATTGTTTTAATTAGCATTTCACTAATCAATTTGGAATGTTTTTATATAACTATAGATAGTTTTCATTTCTTTCTCTGAGAATTGCCTGTTCATATCCTTTGATTATTTTTTGACTGGGCATTATTTTTTTTTAACTTTTAAAATCTTAACCAATTTTCTGAATATGAAGAAAACCTCAGAGATGTTTTGGTTTGATTTCTTTTTTTTAGTAATTTGGAGTAGGACTGTTATTTTAAAACTGATAAATAATAATTTTAAAACCTTTAATGAAAAATATATGCTCATAATAAATCCTAGTTTTTGCTAGGGGTCAGTATGCTACAATGGAAAGAGCACGGGGGGGGGGGATCTATAAGTTTATATCTCCCTCTGATTGTTTTATTTGTGATTTGTGGGAAGTCATTTAATATTTCCAGGTCTCATTTTGCTCATCTATATAATGAGAGAGTGGGACTAGATAACTCCTGAAGCCCCTTTCAGCTCTAGATCTATGATCCTTTGAGCATAAGAGAGAATTACAAATGGAATTTTAAAAATACTGTATTTATTGAGTGCTCACTATATTGAAGGCACAGTAAGAAGTTATAATCCAAAAAAGAAAGTATGGTCTTCAACCCAAAGAATTGTACAAATACAAATAAATGCATATAAACAGTGATAAAATAATGAAATGTATATACTACGTTTTCTTAGAGTATCCATGGGGAAGAATAATCAGCAAATCAATTAATTATGGTAGTCATACCTTCCTTTATTATAAAAGTTATTTCTTTAGCGGTTTAAGTTTAAACTCTTATATGTATATCTAAAATATGCCCTGTGTAAATTTTGTCTGAAAATATTTTAACAGGATGTGTAAGACTTGGAAACTCCAAATAAAAATGAAACTTGAATGTAATTTCATATATGTTTTGTTGTGAATGAATTCAAACAAGATTCTCTGGGAAGTAGACTTGTGTGGTGGGAAAATTACTAGAGTTGAATTAAGAAGATCTGGGTTCAAATTTCAGCTTTCCCTCTGGGGATTGGATTAGATGATCTTTAAGATTCCTTCTAAATCAAAGTCTACAATACAAAGATAAAACCTCTTGCTTAAAATGAAGGTTTAGCTTTGACAGCCGGGGATAAATAACAGCACTCTTCAGAAATCTGATAATGGGTAGACAATTATCACTTTATCTCTAATAACTATATTTTAGACCTCTTGGGGTTTTTTCTTTATATGGCTTAGAGGCTCTTGACCATTTCATTTAAGTCATTAACCTTGACAATTTAGATGAGACTAAGGCCATCAAACCCAGAATTTCATTTTGCCCTGGCCAGAATCCCTGGTCAGGAGAATTGCAACCCAAAGTGAAACCTTTCTTCTTGCATCATGCTCACTTTGAATTTTCCTTCTTTAAACCCAGAATATGTTTCATTCTAATTGTAGCTATTTTCTCCACTACAGCTTCCCCATATAATTTAAGGTCTTATTTAAAACAAAAATTCAGGAAACTGTAGAGGTCAAATAATTGAAAAAGTGATGACTTTGTCTTTCATGAGATGGCTTTCATGTCAAAATATGAAGCAAAAAAAGATTATGTTTTTGATATGCACTGGGTGTAATGTCAGCAAAGTGCTGGAGCTAGAAAGGAAGTGTGGTAAAAGACAGAAGGGGAAAAATTAAAAGTCTCTGTAGGACAATGATTGTTTACTTTAAATGCAAGGGATATTCTTTTGAAGTGAATATTGCACTAAGTGTTAAGCCCAAACCAAAATTATATGAATGGAAAGAAAGTAAAGGCTTTGAATCCCCAGTGGATTTTTGGAATTCCTGTGGAAAGTTTGATGGGCTGTCTTTCTTCTTATAAATAAACTATTGTGGTTTTAAGACATGTGTTGTGTCTTGGTTTATTTAATTCAGAATAGCAGAAGAAAGATCCTCTTGGTGAATACTATACAATATATTGGCATTCAAAGAAAATACAGCAGATCATGCTTAAATTAAGAATGGTCTGCCTCAGAATTAAAGCCAAAAGGCAACATAAAAAAGACATGATTGTGATGAGAATCTAGGCTCTATTTTTTTCAAGTTAAACTTAATTCTGGGAAGAAAAATGGTATTCATTGAGGATGTAAACAATTTTAACCTATTCAGCTGTTTTCTGATATCATCAACCCCCATAGCTTCACCAAGGTTAGGCAGAATATAGAGTTCACTTTAACCAAGGGGAAGAGAATTAGGTGGGTGAATGGAGGATACTCAGCTCTCATATAATGTTTGGTTTATTTTTAAACCTTTTCCCTCAGAAAATCATTAATATGATTGTGATAAATGAATCAATCATTCAAACTTTAGGGTAGACTTGTGGAAACAAGATGATTCTAGAGTCAAGAGAAAGGCAAATGGAGTTGAATAGGAGAACTTGTTTACTTTAGTGTAGAGATCAACACAAGAAGAATTTTGGCAGCTAAGTGGAAGTTGGAACAGAATATTGAGAGAAAAAGCAGGAAGACCAAGTAGGAAGCTGTTGCAATAATCTAGGCAAAAGATAAAGAGTACCTGAGCTAAGATGGTAGCTATGTGAGAAAAGAAAGATCATTTTTGAGAATTTTTGTGAAGATAGAAATAAATTTTGCAAATAATTGGCTATGTGAGGTGAGAAAGAGTGAGGAGTTGAGGAAAGAATCTAGTTTATGAAACTGGGAGACTTAAAGAATGGTGACATGGCATCAACAACAGAAAAAGGGACATTTGGAAGAAAATTAGATGGGAGAAGTACAGCAGGAGAGTGGAAAGAAGATAATGAATAATAATTCAAAAATACTGAGCTCAAGATATCTCCAGAACATTGAGTTTTTAATGTTCAATAATGGAACTGAAGCTTGGGAGAGATAGTGGAACTGGATGTATTGATCTGGGGATTATCAACATGGAGATAATGATTAAATCTGTGAGTGCTAAAAGAGATCATAAAGAGAATGCTCCATGGGCTAGAATCATAGTTTTAACTTATTGATGAAGTTTTAGAGATGGAAAGTCAGGGACAGTGAGAGAAGATGGGGACTGGAGAGAAAGGAAAGCCTGAGGGAAGAATAAGAAAGAATAAGAAAAGTAGCACCAGAAGGAGAAATAGAGAATACATGAACTGTAGGGGGAAAAATTGTGTAACAAAATTTCTGGAAAAGCAATAAAAAGAAGAAAATAGATTCTAAATTTTAATGAAAATCTTCTAAAAATAGATTGACTCTTCTCCTTCCTATCAATGAGCATCTGGGTATAGCATTGGGAAAGAAACTGATAAATTTTGGTGGATTAGGAGGAATTTTCTCTTTGTCACTTGCCTACCTACCTGCACTGTTGCAGGAAGCACAGAGTGGAAATCAAACTTACATGTGGTTGTCTTATTGACTTGTTTAATATTCTGTTTCAGTTCAATTCAATTAATGAACATTTATTAAGCACCTACTAGGTACCCATCCACAAGTCATCCAGACTTCATTTCCTCAAATGACTGTTGTCCATGACACCTAAAATCCATGCAATAGTCATCCCTGGAAAGAATGCAATAAGAGAAACAGGTGCAAGGGTTCAAATGTATTCTTCAACATCATTTGTCAGCTTCTGTCAAAGCCATCTCAGTCTAGAGGGCAGTTCAGCAGTATTCTTAGAGCAGGCCTTTTGAGTGGGCTGATTCACTGAGATCTGGCTTTTTATAGCAACCTATTTAGACTGCATCACTTGTCTTACACCATCCATTCACACTGTCTTTCCACTGTTCCTTAATGCCGACATCTCTAAGTGAGAGAGACTTTCTGAATCGTGGTCTCTAAATAATTTCAGTACTTCCTCTCCTATTTTGTGAATCGAAGTATGAGAAATGATGTCATTGATAGTTGCTTCTGAAACTAGGGGAAGATGTAATCTGAGTTGAATTAAGCAGTATTTTTCAAGGACCTTTCAAAGACCAGGTTGAATTACAGTGGCAGACAACTGGTATGAAGTTAGAAATATGCCTCGGCTGCTTGTGTGTGGGTGGAATTCTCTCAGATCAAAAGTGTAGACACTTCCTTCAACCAGTTAAGTGAATATCTATCATTCCTACTGAGTTTTAGTTACTGGGTGTGGGAGTTAAAATTGTAGTAATGCTCAGGGTCAGATAATAGTTGGGGGGAGGAGAAATCTGGCTGAAATAGAGTTGAAAGGGCTTCCCATTCTGGAAAGGGGATATCTAAACCAACCTAAAGTCCCCAAATGTAGGCCACTCAGTCCACCTAGAAAGGATACATAAATTAACATTTCCTTTTCTTGGGGACAAATTCAATGCTGACTTAGTTTGTGGGTTTGAAAAAAGATTGGAAAAATGTACAGTATCTGTACTGTTGTACACATTGCTGCCTTTATTTCCATAGCCCATGTTTGGAGCCTGGAGCTATTTTCAGTTATTGCCATCACCTTTCAAGCAAATCACCAGGTTCAATCTTTTTTCAAATCATGTGAAAAGCACACCCAATAAAAACCCATGTTATTTTCAGCCAACTTAACACTAACTAATAGACCTTGCCTTCCCCTTTAACTCTGCTTATGTTTGAGTTTAGGAAAGTTATAATCTTTTTCTGTGTAACCCTTGGCCTCACACTCTATACTTGTAGGACCAGGGTTCAATAATCCAAGTTACCATCCCCCCAACCAAAATTCTTGCCAAATCACTTTTTTTTTTTGGCTTGTTTTTCCCCAACCCAGAAATGCATCCAGGAAATTTCAGAATATAGTTTGTATCTGACTTGTAATGAGGGTCTCCACACATGTAGGTAAGGGCATCTTAGCTCCTATACAAGAACTTGTGGTATCCATGCCTATCGATGGCTAAGAACTCCTCATCATTCTCTAGTAGTCTTGGTTCAAGCACTTTCAAACCTGGGCTTGGTAGTAGAAGGTTCGATTTCAGAATTGTGTTGCCTGGGAAATACCTTCTTTTAGAACTCCTTCCTCTAAAACAGCTCTTGCATAGTCTCCTTTTCTCCACTCACATGGCCACCACCATAATAGAGGCTCTCCTTCCCTGGACTTATTGTGGCTGGCTTCTCGTTAAACCCTCTGCCTCAAGTCTCTGCCCTATCTAATTGATCCTCTACTTAGTTCCAAGAGTAAGCTTCCCAAAGCATGGACCTACCCATGTCAGCCTCATGCTCAATAAACTTTAATGGCTCTCAATTTCCTCTACAATATGTGCCTACATCAATATCATTTGTCTCTATCTCCATGTGTATTTATATCTATTTTTATACACATATATGTAGGTGTGTATATAGAAAGCCCTTTGACATGGATAGCTCTTTGCAACTTAGTCCTTCCCATCTTTACAACTACTAACATATTCCTCCCCTTCATCCATCTACAGACCATGTCTTATTGGTGCCTGGTCAATACTGAACTCCAGAACCTGATACTACATTCCAACTTAAAAAGCCCATTGCTACATTCTGACAATGGCAGTAGGAGGCAGGTTTAAACTGTAGCAAAAAGGATTTAGTTCTGATGCAAAACTGACTTTGCCAACAGTGAATATTATTAACAACTGGTTTTTATCACATGGTAGATTGTGAATTTTCTAGAGAGGTATTTAAAAACTGGTTAAATTCTTAAACTGTCTGCATGCCTAAGGGGTGGGTGGTCTTCCCTTAATAAAGGGAAGGAAAATATGGCTTCTCAAGGCAACTTATAGCACATTGCTTCGATAATTATAGCAAATCTAGTTATCAAAAAGCAACTCCTCCTTTCATGTATAATAAATAGAATTGGCAGGGAAGTCCTCACTCCAGAATCCTTATGAGTGATGTCATGTACTAAACAGAAAGAATAGTTTGATTTTTCAAAAATAAAGCTGAGCTTTCCAAACTGGAAAGAAGGAGATATATTTAATATTTTGTTTTGGTTGTTGTTCAGTCATTTTCATTCATGTCTGACTCTGTGACCCCATTTGGGGTTTTCTTGACAAAGATACTTGAGTGGTTTGCTATTTCCTTCTCCTGCTCATTTAAGAGATGAGGAAACTGAAGCCAACAGAGTGAAGTGCCTTGTCCACGATTACTTAGCTTGTAAGTTCTGAGGCCAGATTTGATCTCAGGAAAATGAATCTTCCTGACTCCAGGACTGGCACTCTATCTATCCATTGTGCTACTAAGCTGCCCAAATTTAATATATACTAGTCAATGAAATTTCCTGTGGAAATTCTAACTAAAAGCAATATACGACATTTTTCAAAATGTTAGTTAATATTTTAACTAAGTTTTTAGCAGGAGTCATACAGATCTATACTTCATTACTAACTGCAGGAGAACCCAAAGATTTGAGTTACATAGCAGATAGCATGTGGCTTACCAATGTTGGTCCTTTTACTGGAGAATTTTGGAATTTGGCCTGTTTTCCTTTCATTAGAATTTTATTTTTCAGGCAATTCTTTTCATTCAAGTAATATGTGTTCATAAAACAGCTGGCTCTAGATGAGTATAGCATGGCAGGATATTGCCATAGGAAATGACCTAACCAACCTTATCACAGAGACTACCATTAAAGATGGATATAGACTTACAGACGACCATGAGCTCATAGGATGGGGTCATGAAGATCATGTAGTCTAATCTTCTCATTTTATATTTGGGGAAATTTAGTTATACAGAGGTTAAATGCCTTGGCCCACATTATAGAACTAGTGAGTAATACAGGCCAGGATTAAACCCTCAGCATTTAATTACAAATCCATTATTCTTTTTACCTTACTACATTGCCTCCTTCATTCATTTTTCTGAGTGATGTAAAGATCCTACAATATTTTCCTTTGTCAGATAGTTGTAGCTTCTGACTAGGAAACTAGCAT
Organism: Monodelphis domestica; assembly: GCF_027887165.1. Lineage (NCBI taxonomy): Eukaryota > Metazoa > Chordata > Mammalia > Didelphimorphia > Didelphidae > Monodelphis > Monodelphis domestica. Next base: position 467,644,049 of record NC_077229.1, on the reverse strand, counting down.
GGTACAATTTAATCTAAAATGGTATCAGAAATCCACCAATTTCGCTTTAGCCAGAATAAAATCGTGCCCTTCTGTGGTATACAGTCTATATCTTCCATCTTAAAATAATAGGACTAAAATGTGGATAGGATCTTTACTGTCTCATGACTATATTAAAGTGGCTTTTTTACATATATGTATATAAAACACATATACATGAATTTTGTACAGAATAAACACAATATTCTTATTGCTTATCTCTTAATGAGTCCATATTTAGCCATTTTGCATTCTAGGAATTATAGTCATTTCTTTTTTTTGTTAAAGAAAAACATCTTCATTTGCCAACAGCTGACTCTCTGCCTTAAATTATATCTGAGCCACACCCAAACATATAAAATGCAAAAAAATTAAAACTATAAGTGTTTTATCTGCAAAGGGAACATGCAGTGTGCCATAACCATGAACCATTTTAAGGTTTTCACTGGATACTGTTCCTTCTCTGGGAAAAGAAAGGAAGAAAAAAGGCATAATCTACTAAGCCAGATACCATTGTAATGTGCATCTCTACTATATGTCAGAGAATAGCAGCTATTGCAGATCATGAGAATCACAAGAGATAAAAGAGACAAGGAAATGAAGCAGCAATAATGCCCATGGCCTTAGATTATACTTATATGTAAATACCTAATTTATGACTAATAAGCAAGGCAAACTAGAGATCCGAATACAAGGAGGCACATTTGACTTCATAGATATCAAAGATTTGGCAGGATGGGACACATGAGTGGAATATGGCTCTGAAAGTATAAAACCACATAACTTGGATAAGGACATAAATGTAAAGTTTTTCAAATATGCTAATAACACAAAGCTGGAAAGGATAACTAACTCAGTGGGTAATAGAGTCAGGATGCCAAAAGATCTCAAGCAGCTAGAATGTTGGGCCAAATCGTATGAGATGAAATTTAATAGAGATAAAAGTAAGATTTGGCACTTGAGTTGAAAAATTCAGTTTTATGAGTACAAGATGAGGTAAGTACATCTTGACAGCATTTCAAGAGAAAAAGATCTGGGGGTCTGACTAGATTGTAAACTACATGTGTCAAGAATGGCTCATGACTTTCAAAAATGGTATTGTTCTCTTAGGCTGTGTTAAGTGTCACAGTGTCTAGAATGGCAAGGGGAGTGGGGAGAAGGAGAACATCCAATAGGAAGAGAGCTAAATTTGGAAAGTGAACTTGGGTTAAATTCATGTGACTCTATTACTCACATACTGGGAGACTTATGAAAGACATTAAAAGTCTCTTGCTACCCAGGCAGTTGGAGACACATGAGAGAGAGTGTTGGGTCTGGATTTGGGAAGACCTGAATTCAAATCTGCCCTCAAACACTTCAAAGCTGTGTAGCCATGGGTCAGTCATTTAACCTCTGTTTGCCTCAGTTTCCTCAACTGTTAAATGAGGATAATAATAACATCTACCTCCCAGGGTCGTTATGAAAATGAAATGAGATAGTTTTTGTAAAAGTGGCACAAAGGAAGGCTAGTATAAATGCTTTTTCCTTCTCTCCTTCCTTTTTAGGCAACTTTCAGACTATAAATGACAAAATAGGCTGCCAATCTGTATTGGAAGATGGAGTTTCCATACCATAATTTCCCTCCATGGATGAAATCACAATCTTCAACCAAATCACTACCTATTCTACGTCCCTCTGTTCTAACTGACAAGCTGGAGAGCTTCCAGGGGAGGTGTTCAAGACAGCAAGAACACTAGAGACCATTCCATGAAATCATTTGAAGGAACCAGGGTATTTAACCTGAAGAAGAGTCATGAAAGTGTTAATAGTTGTCTTTAAGCATTTAAAAGGAGGATGTTTGGGAAAGGAATTTGATTTATTATCCCTGGCCCCACAGGGTATCGTTAGAAGAACTGGGTAGAAATTCTAGGAAGCTAAGTGGCACAAAGTATAAGATGGGGGTCTCAGGGTGAGGAAGACCTGAATTCAAAACCTTGCCCCCAAAACTTAATAGGTCTGGGACCCTAGGCAAGACACTTAACCTTTCTCAGCTTCAGTTTCCTTAATTGTAAAATGGGGCTAATCGCAGCTACCTCACAAGGTTGTGGTCAAGCTCATATGTGCTAAAATATAAAGTTCTTTACAAACCTTAATGTGCTAGATAAGTGTTATCTACTTTTGTTATTCTTAGCTTACAGTGATGCAAGTATTTTGCTCAATATAAGGATAAATACCCTAAAATGTTGAAATTTTCAAGAGTAGGATGAAATACTTCAAAGATTATGGGCTCCAATACACAACTTCCCAGAAAGGAAGTGCAAGGAGAAGCCATGGATTTTAGGTTGCAGAAGTGATTGGGTTGTTGTTGGGTTTTGTTTTGGTTTTTGGTAGTTTATTTGTTTTGTTTTTTTATTTGCTTGCATGTTTCAGATAGAGGTAGGACTGGACAAGGGGGCCTCTTAGAGCCGTTTCAACTCTGAAATTTTGTGCTTCTATAGGTTATTGTCTCCTCCAGGGTAGAATTGTGAGCCTTGAGAAACTGTTGGAAAAAAATTCTTCATGATGGGGTATAATATCTAATGGAGGATAATGATACACCCTGTGACATGCTCTGATAGACAGTCTTCTTATAAGGAATTAAGAACCATATTGTATACCTGAGATAGTGTCATTGTCTCTGGTTGTTGAATAGCAATACCTGCTAGAAATGAGCCAGACAGACTCCCCAGGGACTCTAATCCCTGACAATCTCACACTTACAGTGAAGGTCGGGGAATTATATGTACACTATTTCTGTTATATTATTGTTAGGGATGGGCAATCTGATTAAGATAAAATAAGACCTAATCTGCCCTGCTACTCAAAATAAAAATCTTATCTCAGCCAAATTTCTTTATGATATCAAAAAGGCACAAAAATATACTTTATTCTCTAAACTTCTGAGCCTGGATTAAAAAGAAGAATTTTAAAATACCTTAAAATTCACCAGAGTTACAAAGGTGAACTTCACTGTAATAATCTTCATAACTGCGTGAGTTAGTTAGTTTATGGACTGAAGCAGATAGCATAGAGAGGGAGGGAAAGAAGGAAGGAGGGAAGGAAAGAAAGAAGGAAGAAAGGAAATAAACATTTTTAAGCACCTACTGTGTTGTTAGCATTGTGCTAAATGCTTGACATATATTAACTCATTTCTTCACAGTAGCCCAATGATATAGGTGTTATTATTATCCCCATTTTGTAGAGGGGGAAACTGAGGCAGAGAGCAGTTGTAACTTGTCCAGAGTCAAACAGTTAATAACTGTCTGAGGCTAGATTTGAACTCAAGTGTAAACTCAGAACTTACTGACTTCAGGCCCAGAGCCATATCTACTGTGCCCTCTAAGTAATTAGGGGAGAAAGACTGAGATTCTGGAAGATCAGCCTTAATACCTTCCCTCAGATATTTATTAATCTTGTAATCTTGGGAATGAGATATAGCCTTGCTCAGTCTCAGTTTCCTCAACTGAAAAATGCAGATAATATTAGCTATCTCATAGTTGTGTGAGGAATCGTATGTAAATTACTCCATAAAACTTAAAGGTTTTTTTTTGTTTTTTATTGTTACTATTACTTCACCTTGAAATATAACCACACACACACACACACACACACACACACACACAAACCTTTGCTTTTCAAAGCATGGGATAATGTTGTTTAATCATGTCCAACTCTTTGAGACCTCAAGGACCATATTGTCTCTGGAGTTTTCTTGACAAAGATACTGGAATGTCTTTCCTTTTCCTTCTCTAATGGTTTAAGACAAACAGAAGTTGTGACTTACCCAGGGTCACACAGCTAGTAAGTATCTAAGGCTGACTCCAGACACCAAATTCTATCTTTTGAGTCACTAACTGCCTCCTGGGATAGAACTGATCTCTAATTCCAGACTTTTACTTATTTTTCTCCTTTTTACACTAATAAATTGTGTTTCCACTCATCATACACCACCACTATTATATTCAATTCAATGCCAAATAGTATACAATCTTCCTAAACTATTAAGCAAAGAACCCTTTTAGCAGCACCTTTTCAAAGCTTTTTACTGCAAGACAGTCCCAAACCTACACAACACCCAGCCACATAAGAGAATTTTGCTCCAAGGACTGGCTGCTTCTGGCCTATCTCACTTTATGTTGGTTTTCCTGCTGTGTCTAGAGAATCTGGGAGGGATTGGAAATCAGAGGTCCTGAGATTAGAGAGAAGGAAGCAATGGTCAGCTTTAAGGATTATTTGGCTTCAGTAATGGCACAAGAAAATGAGTTCTTGACTCAGACCACTCTACAGAACATCTCCCCATCAAATGCTACCAGCCTTCCCCTAAAGTGTTGTACTTATTTTTACTTTACTGAACTCCCTGAAATTGAAAAAAAAAGTTGAGATTACTTTATGTTATGTCTTATCCCCTTCTAATAACATAGATACTTTGGAAAGTGTATTTAACTATCAGTCACTCACATATACAGGGAAATGGTTTAATCCAATTGCTTTCTTTTTGACCCTGCTCTTCAGCTGCTACAATGGCATTCTGATTGGAGAAGGATAGGGACATGGAGGATCTTGAGGTTAGCATGGTCTTGTTGTAGGAAACTTTAGGTAGCACAATGGCATTCGGTCTTGGATTTTAGAGGCTAGGATGATCAGGAAATGAGAAAGTAGTACAAAAAGGAAGAAAGAAACATGCTAAAAACAAACATTGCCTATTTTGACATTTTGACCAGGAAATAAGGAAGAAAATGTACTTCCTCCTTTTTTCAGTACCATGTGGTTTCATATATCCCAGACCCTGGAAACATTTGCAGGGTCATTAGTATCTCCGGTTACTTATGCATTAAATAGTTTTTTAATATGTTAAGTTTGAGGTCACTGGATCACAGAATTAGAGCTAACAGGAACCTTAGGAGGTCAATTAGTTCAAGCTTCTCATTTCACAGATGAGGAAAATGAGACCAAAAGAGATGAAAAGTGTCTTGTCCTGTTCACATGGGCAGAGGTGAAATTCAAATCTGGATCTTCTGACTCCTTTTTGTCCTGTACCACACTACTTTCTTGTGAGCTTTTATTAGGACCCTAACTATCATTTATAACATTATTTCTATGGGAGAATTCATTCAGAGTTCCGAATAATTAAGGCATAAATTAGCCTTTAGAACAGATTAAATTAGCCTAACCTGTTCATAAGTTGGAGGACCAGCATTGTAGACGTTTTTCATAACATTATGCTTTCAATATCTTTGAGTAAAAAGTAAATGGAAGGAATTAATCTCATCAGAAAATGTATATGCAATTTAAGAAATATATGATAAGAAATATATTCAGCCACCTCTGGTGCTTACTAATGTCATTTCTCTAGACAAGTTGCTTAGCATTCATTCATAAAATAAAAGGAATGGAATTGAAGGGCTTTTGACATCCTTTCCAGCTCTATATCTCCGATTCTTTTTTTTTTAACCCTTACCTTCCGTCTTGGAGTCAATACTGTGTATTGGCTCCAAGGCAGAAGAGTGGTAAGGGCTAGGCAATGGGGGTCAAGTGACTTGCCCAGGGTCACACAGCTGGGAAGTGTATATATATGATTCTATATATATTTGATTTCTACTATCTGGTGAGGCCAATGAGATAATCAGTATGGTGTAGATACTCCATTTTTGGAAATGTTCGTGGTGGTATCAATTGGCATTTATCTACCCTCTATATTAAAGATTCTATCAGGTATCTAAATTCTAAAGAAAATCTCTAAGTCAAATTTTGTAATTCCTGACAATAACCAAGTTTCCTTAACAGAATTTTGTGGATACTTGTTGTTTGTGATTACTCTGGCATTTAAGACAGTGAAGAACTAAACAAGTACAGGGTTAAAAAAATTCTTCCTTTCCCTCCTCACTCCACCCCCTGCCCCCTTCCAAAGCATCACCAGAACTCTGGGCTGCACAGCCTGAATAGATTAGTAACAATCTTTTAGTCACCAGGCAGCCGATTCCCTAAAAGGGAAAGACTTAAAAGCTTGAAGTCGAAGAAAGGCAGAGCTAGGAGGCTTGCTGCAAGGAGATGAGTAAGGAATTTTCCACTACTCTTCAGTGACTGACTGGCTAAAACATGCTTTACTTGGGCAATTTCCTGAAGCCACCCATTTTTCTATTTGACTTTTGGTGGATGGAAGTTTATTGTTTTCTTCTGTGCGGCCCTGAAGAGACAGAATGTTTATTATCTGTTTCCTCTACAAAGATTCTGTCTACCCATCTCGAGTATGTGGGAGTTCCAAACTAGGTTTTGGCAACCTTTAGCCTCCAGGCCAAGCCCAGTTGGGGCAGTACTGGGGAATGTCAGCTCTGGCTGGCTTTGGGCTCCAGAATCTCTTGAGCCAAACCTCAGAACTTCCATGGTTTAATTGAAAGTTGAAAGTTGGGCCAGGGGCATAACACTTTTCTGGCCTAGAGCAGAAATAGCCTCCCCTTGTGCCAGTTCACACTTCCAGTCTTCCAGCCAAACTACCAGTCATGCAGATAGAGGGCACATCACAGTATTGTATTCTCAGGACAGTGATAGACTTCAGCTTGTGTGTGTGTGTGTGTGTGTGTGTGTGTGTGTGTGTGTGTGATTTCCCTCTAGGCCCATAAAATTAGTGCCCAATACACATTGACTAGACTTTGGACAAAAATTGCATCTACTTGGTCAGGCATACATATAGAAGCCATTCCTAGCTTGAGAGGACTTCTTATTTTCATATGCCAAGTTATAGTAAGGCACATCTTTGCCTCATTTCACATTTTGAATATATTTTGCTCAGGAAATTCTATTGGCTCCATAAGCTAGAGTCTGACACATACAGGCTCAAAAATTTCCCCGGGGACCTAATTGCCAAGACTGAGGGCTAAGATGTAGAATTGGATCCCGAAATTCCTCCTTTTTTTCCATTTTAATTGATAATGTCCTTCTTGTCCAATGAAACCTTGACATATTCACAATTAAATTTCTCCAAAAATGGAGAAAAAGGAAAAATTCCTCTGAAACAGGAATTTTGAGTGATGATGACCCTCTAATAGTTTCTTATACAGACCTCAGTTTAGAAATTGAGTCTTCTTGCCTTTGAAGCTGTGCTCCCTTTGTGTGATCTGTCCATCAGGGACTTTTAGTCCCCTCTGTGAAATGTGAAACTTGAGCTATTCCATAAAATATATTTACTTGCAACTTCAGGGAAAAAGAATATTCAATTAAAAGACAATTTTTTTTAATATTCCAAAGTGTCCCTCCTTATAAACTTGGTGACCGTCTCCAAGTTTCCTATGAAGGTCAGCTCACTTCTGCCTAGATCTTTATCTATTTCTTAGTTTTCCCACCTCTCTCCCCACTCCTTGCACAGCTTTATTGGGTGATACAGAATTGGGAGCTCTTCTCCTATGCTTAACCCAGGCTCCTCACAAGACAGCAGGCATCCAGATGACAAGCCATGGAATGACACAGAGCCTGTTATACTATTCCTTAGGTCTAGCTCTAGATCACTAAATAGTCACCAGTATTCAGCTAAGCAATTGTATTTTTCAGACCAGCTCATAAACACATGCACACACATACACACACACACACACACACACACACACACACACACACACGCACGCACACACATATCACATTTCCTTACTCCATGATGTAAGGATGCTTTTTTTGTCATGAGTTACTAGTAATAGCCTAAACAACAACAGGCTGTCATGCCAGTGAGTTCATGGTCACATCCAGGAGCCCTTTCTTAAGACTATCTTAGATACCAGGCTTAGCAATTCCAGTATTTTAAAATAGATTTGCCTATTTAAAATGCCTACCTCTGATGATACAAGATACAAGTAACAGAAAAGGCACTGTATTCAGGAGTAAGGTATTCTTAAGTCTTTCTTGGATGTCATTTAAAAAAATGTACTGGATATGTGTAGTTCTTTATCCTCTATGAAAATGTTTCCCTTCATCTGCTAAAGATTTTGAAGTGAATTGAAAACTCTTGGAGAATGCAACCTCTGTGTGATTGACAGTGACAAGCACTCATACCTTGAAAGCTCTACTGTAATGTTTATGCCTTAACAAAAACAAATACTGTGGTGTCTGAGAGTAGCCTAGTCAGCCATGCCGCTCTCTACCTGGCATCTTGTAAATTAATCTGGGTGTTTATGCTAGAGATCATTCATGATGAACATATTGCTATAGCAACATGCATTTCTTCCATTTTTTTCTGCTAATTACACTAACATCACCATCAGCTACTAAATCTTTGAATTACTAATGAATGTAGGTGAAGAGCTATGTCTTGATACCAGTCTTTTCGTATGTGCTTATCTGCAAAATAAAGTAATGAGACCCACATGCAAATTGATTATCTGTAATCCATTGGAAGCTAGTCAACTTTTAAGTTTAATATGAATTATACTTGAAGCTGGTGGGTTACAGACTCTTTTCATGTCTGATAGTCTAGTATCTGTAGAATCATAGAATTATAACATGTCAAAAAATAGCTCAATGGAAATAAAGATGGATATGGAACCAGATGACTTGGGTTCAAAATCTAATTCCATCAGCTACAAACTGTGGGATCTTTAAAAAGTTGATTGGCCCCTCTGAGTCTTAGTTTCCTTACCTGTGAAATAAGGGAATTAGATTAGCTCAGTGGCATCAATCTCAAATAGAAACATCAATCATCAATCCATAGATAAGGACCCTAGGTGTTGTATATTGACTTGATTTTGACATGCAATGTTATCTATATTTTATCGTATTTGATTTTGGTAAAAAAAATTCAGTTATATTTTAATCTGATTTAGGGTGCTCTGTGTAGCATCTGCAAGTTTGGCACTTCTGGACTAGATTCCCTATAAGGCTCTATTCCTCTCCTATTAACTCAACAGATTCATCAAATGTTGAAAAAGAACAGTTAAGCAACACCCTAAGGCCTAACCAATGACTCACCTGTCCATCAGATTCCTGTAGAATTCAATTAAACAAACTTTTATAAAGCATCTATTATAGGCAAAACACAGTGCTCAATGGAAAAGAGTTAAAAATGAAAAAGAACACAGCCTTGACCCATAAGTCTAACAGAGAAATCTGACATTTAGACAAATAAGTAGAGGGCAAAGAATAATATAATAACTGTGAAAATTAATTTATTATAATTCTTTCTTTATATTTTATGTATGTATAGTCACAAAAGACCAGAATGAGATTGGGAAACAAATTGGAGCACAAAAGACTGGAAATGAATGAATGAATGAATGAATGAATGAATGAATGAATGAACTCTGAGATTATCTAGGACTCTTTTCTGTCTCTTCAAGAACTGTGACTACTAAAGAGGTTGTGCTGAAGCAACTGCAAAGGCCTTTGGTGTTTCACCTCCTCCCACCCCCCAACAAACAACAAATAAAAAAGTAAATTAAAACTAGACTAACTAAAATGATAAAAGACAAAATGAAAGATGTTGGATGGAATTTGGGAAAATGGAACACAAATATACTGTTGGTGGTACTACAAATTGATCCAATCATTTTGGAGAAAAATCTGGAGATATGCTCAAAGATTTAAAAAACTGTGTAGACTCTTAGATTGACAATATCATAAATGGCACTATTATCTTTGTTCCCTAAGATGATCAAGAAAAAAAGGGAAAGAACATATATTTTTAAATATTTATAGTCATTCTCTTTGTTGTGACAAAGAACTAGAAATTGAAGGTATGTCCATCAATTGGGGAATGGATAAATAAATTGTGGCTTATGATTATAATGAAATATTATATAGCACTATAAGAAATGATGAGCAGGTAATTAAAAAAAAACCTGGAAAGACCCATAAGAAATTATGAAGAGCAAAATGAGCAAAACTGAGAGAACAACAAAAATACTGTTTGATGAGTACCTTGGGAATGTTCTCCTCCAGAGAAAGAAATAACTAATAAATAGAAAGAAGTAAGGTATAGTGTGTGTGTGTGTGTGTGTGTGTGTGTGTGTGTCTGTGTGTGTGTGTGTTGAAAGAGAGTCAAATGATATCTTCTCAGTGCAGGGAGGAGAAGTTAGGAAGGAGATACTTGGGAACTTTAACATAACAAACAACAAAATTAATTAATTAATAAAAAACTAGATTGTTCAAACTGCAAGTGCTTGACTAACTAAAAAAAAATTTGTTGTTGTTTTTCTATAAGCAATGGAGAACAAGTAAACGTTGGACTTTTGTGTATTTTTAGTAGTGGGCTACATAGTCAAGTTTGTAGTCATGGCGATTACTTTGGCAGTTGTATGAATGATACATTGGGGATTAGAAAGAGTGTATACAAGAACCCAAGTTGAAATGGTATTATAATAATCTAGACAATAGGTAATGAACTACAATGGTATAAGGGATATTTGTCATTCTTAATAACAATAGTAGCTAGTATGTATATAGCATTTTAAAGTTTGCAGAGTACTTTAAAAGTAGAATCTCATTTTTTACTCCCAACTGCTCTGGGAAAGACTTGCTATTATTATTCTCATCTTATGGATGAGGAAGTTAAGGCAGACAGAAGCTGTGACTTACCTAGAATCAGATAGCCAGTCAATAATTAAAGCTGGATTTGAACTCACGGTACCCTTTACTCAACACTATGACTTGGTTCCGTAAAGGTGGTAGAAAAGTACTTACAAACATCTGTTTTTGTTTTCTTGAACAAAATGCCACTAAAGGATATGTGTGTGAGAGAGGCAGACAGACAGGGAGACACAGAGACACAGACAGAGAGACTGAAAAGAGGGTTGAGGGAACAAATATTTGATGGAAAGAATTGACAAGATTTGGAAACTGGATAAAAGGAGAGAAAGGGAAAGAGAAGAGTCAAACTAAATTTGACTTAAACAGGCTAGGTGACCAGAAAGACAATCAGCAGAAAAAGAGAAATTGGGAAGACAAGCATGTTTTTTTTTAAACCCTTACCTTCCATCTGGGAGTCAATACTGTGTATTGGCTCCAAGGAAGAAGAGCGGTAAGGGCTAGGCAATGGGGGTTAAGTGACCTGCCCAGGGTCACACAGCTAGAAAGTCTCTGAGGTCAGATTTGAACCTAGGACTTCCCATCTCTAGACCTGACTCTCAATCCACTGAGCTACCCAACTGCCCACAAGAATGTTTTGAAAGGAAAGAGATGATTAAGTTTGAGGTGTCAGAGGGACATTGAGGCAAAAATAGCCAGTAAAAAGAAAGGATATGTGAGACTGTAGTAAAGAGAAAAGATGAGGGCTGTATAGATATGCTAGTTATTTACACACCCTTAATGCTTGAAAATATGAGATTAGATGGCATTTCTTAGGGGAAAATTACAAAGAGAAGAGAAGATCATGTTTCTAATCTGGATAAAATGAACATATATAAAGAGGGTGAGGGGGGAAAAGTAATGGGTAAAGTAGACAGAGAAGGAACAATCATATGAGGAAGAAAGTGCATCAAAATAGTACAGTCACTAAAAACAAGGTAAGAGAAAGAAGTAAGTGACCAATAATGTCAATAGAGACAGACAGAGGGTGAGGGCTTAGGAAAAGCCCCAAGTTTTGGCAATGAAGAGGCTGTTGGTGAACTTGCAAAGAGATTTATTGATAAAGAAGTCAGATTGAAGGGGACAGAGAGAGAAGTCAGAGGGTAGTTTGTTCTCTGTAGAAGTTTGGCAGTAAAGAGGATGTAAAAGGATAGGTATTTGCCAGAATATCAGAGTCAAAAAATACTTCCAGCAAAAGATATCAAGGTCATTAACAATTGTTTTAATGTTTTTGTTTTTGTTGTTTTCCTTTTGCGAGGGAAACACAAAACTTTGTTATTTTGATGGAAGATTAGTTAAAAAGCTATACAAAAGAAGACTTTTTTTTTCAAAATTTGTAAAAGAAAATTGCTTCCTGGCTGAGACCATGAATGGCAAGTTGCAGCTGAGAATGAATTTTTAATGCTTAGTTATAAGCCCTTGAAAATAGGGGTTTATTATTCAAGTGTTAACAAATCCTTAATTAGAGCAGGGTTTGCAACAAGTACAACTATAATATCCCAGTAGTCCAGCACCTTACATATATATTATGTCTGTCTAAAGCAATTAGACTTTCCACCATAATCAATATAGAAAGGAATAAAACAATTAGCCTCCATTTCACACTCTGGAAGCTGGGGGTGATACAACTCAGAAATCTTTATTCCTCATAATTTGGATTACATGAGCTGCCAAAATTCAGAATGATTTCTGCCATGTTCCATAGTAATCATCGTTCTATGATATAAGTTCATATACATTCTGGTGTTAAATGTTGCAGGGGGTAGAAGCTAAGGCAAAAAAAAAATTCCTTTAAATATAGTAGGGAATTGATATGTTGCTTGCTTTCTTAGTGAGTAAGAAGAGGAATTGGACGGAGGAAGAGAATTTGGGACTCAAATTTTAAAAAGAAAAGCAGGTTTCAAAATAAATAATAAATTAAACATAGTAGGAAAACAAAAGGCACAAAGAGAAACATATCTACATATGCACACACATGCGTACACACACACACACACACACACACACACACACACACAAACACACATCACAAATATCACAGTAACCTTTTTGTCCAGGGAGGCAAAAGCCAGATGCTTCTAAGGAATCTTTTTTTTTTTTAACTTTATGGAACCAAGTAATAGTTTGCTCCAATCCACATCAATTACTGTCAAAGCAATGGAGTCACACCAGGACTTTTACTGATTTATCTTTAGCCAAAAGCCACCTATCTCAAATTTCCATACACAACCTAAGCCTGTTAGAGTGAAGCTGGGTTATACCTGACATATAGTAAATAAACCTTTATTAATGGAAGGGACAAAGATGCCTCATCTAGGCAAGATAACCTGAGATCATCACTTTGGGTAATAGAATTCCACTGTTCAATCAGGTAACCAAAGGCAACTCTTTTTGCTAATAGTTTTTCATCTTTCATTTTCAAAGAGAACTAATGACATCATGTAATGGGTGAGGCAGAGTTGTACTAAGTCATCAGCCTCACTCTCTCTTCCAGAGTCATTCAAGTCTAGAGTCAAGAAAAAAGCCAGGACAACTAGCAATGGCCAGGATGCAGTGGAGGACCATAGCATCTTCCATGTCTGACCAAGCTCTAAGCACCTGCTTTAGCCACCTTGATGGCTATTAGGTCAAATTATTTTTATACAACCATTTTGTCAGGGGAAGTTTTCCCATGCTTAGGGTAGACATCCTTCTAATTCATCAATAGATTTGAAACCATTTGGTGTTTTATTGGGGGTGCAGCTACAGATGAGAGTTGGGTGAAAAGTGGATACCAAAGGTAGATGAGCAATCCTGGAAAGAGCTCAGCAAACCACACATCTGAGATGCTAGTCCCCCCATACATATATGTGTGCGTATGTGTGGTATGTATATATATATATATACATGTATATGTGTGTAGATACTGATCTAGTATCTACACAGACACACACACACACACACACACACATGCAGTCACAAAAGACCAGAATGGGATTAGGAAATAAATTGGTACATAAAAGAATGAAGAATGAATGAATGGAATGTGGACTTCAATTTCCTTACCTGTAAAATGCAGCTCAAACTTCTTGTACCTACCTCTGAGGTTCGTTAAGTACAAAATGAGAAACTGGATGCCAGGAGATCTTTGAGAAACACACAAATCTACACTGATATAAAAGATTAAATACTTTATTGAGTTCTGGCTAGTAGCAAAAAGCAATCAGGAAATGAAATACCTTTACGACCTGTTCTTTGCCTTATGAGGAAAGTCATGCTTGAGACTGACTATAAGTTTTTTGAAGTTTCTATTGCTGTATAAATGCAGTTCAGCTATACAAAGATATCAGTATAACCTCCCTAAAACACTGTTTCCTTGTCAATCATTATTACAAAACCTCTATGGCTCCCTTTTTCGCATTTGATACTATATGGATTTCTTAGCTTTGCATTCAAGAAACTCTGTCAAGTGGCTTCTCTTGAGCCTGACTATAGTGCTACAGTTGCAACAACCTGGGTTAAATTTCTGCCTCAGACACTTACTAGCTGCATGACTTGGAGCAAGTCACATAACCTTTCCAAGTATCAGCTTCCTCATTTGTAAAAAGGGTATAATAGCAACACATACTTCCTAGAGTTATATGAGGATCAAAGAAGAATAACATAAATATTTTCAAAAATTTAAATTAGTCTTCAAATAAGTAGTTACAATTATCATCACTCTTACTCTTCTCATTCTTTCAATTGAGTCCAGATGTAAGAACCCTGGAACAAATCCTATCCTGCTATTATTCTTTTGTATTTAATGTTCTGTTGACTATTGCATAAGGGGTTAAAATGATTGCTTTCTGAAACTGAATAATGAAACAAAAAAAAAACGTTTATTAAGTGCTTACTATGTGCTAAGCACTGGGGAAATGAAAAGAAAATTGAGTATTCTCTACCTTTAAGGAGCTCATAGTCTATTTGAAGGAGAAAAAAAAAACATAAAAGAGGCTTCATATTCATTCAGTATATTGCATTTGTAAAGACCACACAAAGTATGTAGGTATCAAAAGTATCAGGGCTGATGGTAAGATCCAGAGGATTGGGGGTAGTGATGACAGGATAGATAGGCCCCTATCAAGATAGAAGAATAAACGTTTTGGAATGTAAACTCACTGAAAGCATACCATGGACAATGCCAGTAGTAGACTGGGATGACAGAGCTGATAAGTATTTCATCCTGTTCCCACATGGTTTTCATTTCTTATTATATATCATTATATTTTGCAAGCATTTAATTCCATTTGGTTTGGATATTGTAAGTATTCCATGTGGAGACCTCTACTAAAAACTTTGTTCTTCAATTCTTATGGATCTATGTTATAATATGAAATGTAATATCTAGGCAATTGTGGGCAACATTTTTGTTTATGATAATTCTCTGGTTTCAGTAGAATTTGTTGAATTCTAGAGAATATTTGGGGGTCCATTTGTGCAATATGGAGATTTTCTATTTATTAGTTTATCATTCAATATTTAACAAACAATTACTACATACTTGTACTAGCCATGGCACTAAGGATATAAAGAAAAAAATAATATTAAACCTTCAAGGAGCTATAACTAGGTAGGCAGGGGAGGATATATAGCTATATAAGTCTCTGACTAAAATTATTTACCCCAAACTGACCATGTAATCACAGAAAATCATCACAAATATTGAAGTCCTAAACTAAGTAGGGGAAGGATATGCTAACAGAGTCAAGGACAGGTGATGAGGTGTTAAAGTATGACCACATTCAACAGAGTTTAAAAGGGCTTTGTAAACATTTGAGTCAAGAAGCAGCTTTGAAGACCTAGAATTCTGGAAGAAAAAAAATAGTCAGCTGTGGATTCATGTAAAAACAAATTCTGAAATTCAAGAGTTAAACTGTCAATAGGATTAGAGCCTGGGAGCTATATAGTTCTAGGAGTGCAGACCACAAGGTACCCTAGAACCTAATAATAGCAATCATCATCTGGAAACCTAAAATTTGTGAGTGAAAATATATATTGAAAGAGTCTCAAAAAGCATGCTTCTTATGTATATGTAAAATATGTATGGAATAATTAGAGGGTCATTCAGGGGAGGAATAGATGAGGGCAAGTGAAAGATAGAACAGGAAGGAGACAAAGCTATTATTCTAGTCACTTGAATATGTCTCGAGGAAGTCAGTAGTCAATAAATATTTGCAACCTGGGGTAATATTTTGTAAATATTTAATTTAATATTTAAAATCTTCATTGATTAATTGGATTAATGTTTTTAATGACAATCTTTTTGTGATTTCTGGTAATATTCCCCTGTATCACGGTCATAAATTTGTTTTTCTTTAAACAAATCCATGTGATTTAGTCATTTATACAATGTTATTTTTGTCAATTTATTGTTGGTTTAGTTCATGTGGATATTTCCCAGGTAGGGCCTTTTAATTCCATTCTTAAATCTTAGATATTTCATAGACTATATACACAAAGGGAAATTCTTCATATTAAGATTAAACAAATCCAATGGCATACATATATCATCAGCCATTCCTATTGCCAAGTGAATTCTTAGTCTTCTTATTCCAAAAATATTTTTCTAGGTTTGTATCTATTTATTTTGTGCTCTA
The DNA here is from genome assembly GCF_027887165.1 of Monodelphis domestica. Classification (NCBI taxonomy): domain Eukaryota; kingdom Metazoa; phylum Chordata; class Mammalia; order Didelphimorphia; family Didelphidae; genus Monodelphis; species Monodelphis domestica. The sequence continues at coordinate 467,627,853 of NC_077229.1, read as the reverse complement.
AGGAATTTTTTTTCTTTTTTATAGTATATATAATATAATATATAATATATGATATACTATATAGTATAGTAAATTTCTTTTTTATAGTTGCATTAGAATGACAGGCCTTCTGTTTTGTTAATATAGTCTATGAATTTTAGACAAGGATATTTTCCAAATTTGTTACGGTTAATTTTGCCAATCCAAAAGTATACATTAACACTAGTAGCGAACAAATGTTAATAATTATAGAGATTACCTGTAGTTATAATTAAAATAAATCGTGGAGACTTATGTTAAAGTTATAATTATTTATTTGTAAAAGAAAGAGAAATAATGAGCAGTCTACCTAGAAGTCTCCAAACTTAACCAGATCCTTTGACTACAAGGCCCCTCACACCTGGGCCTCCAAGTGCCAGCTTTTGGCCTGTCCTTCTAGAAAGATCTTAATATTAAGGTCAGGAGAGACAGACAGACAGGTAGACAAGACAGAGACAAGGAGATAGAGAGACAGAGAGAGAGAAAGTGATGGAGGAGGGGAGGAAGACCTAGTTTTTTTTTTTTTTGCCAGAAAAAAATAATGGCAGAGAGATTCACAGTTGTCACATACATTGACTTCCCTGGTCAGGAATTATGTTGCCATACTGGCAAATTAAAACTCATCACTCAAGGACCCTATCTGTGAGGTAGATATTCCTGGCATTGGGGTCTCCTGGATATTTAAATCACACACTGGCCCTACTGATTTTGAGTTTTGCAAAGAAACTAGCTTCATTTATCTCTCCTGATAACCCATTTCTTTACTATATGATTGATTTGTGAGCTTTCTATTTTTCATTTAATAGAATACATATTTATTGATTAGTTTGACTTCTTTCAGCCATGTAGATGACCAGGTATGTTTTATTTTTTCCTTCAGGGATTCTCTTCAACCATTAATTTCTTTACTTTTTAAGTCTATCATAAAATTTTAAAGTTATGTCAAACTGTGTGCTGTGTTTTTTGGGCTGCATTTACTTCCTATATAACCCTAAATTATTGCCTTATGTTTTCAGTTTTCAAATTTTTATAATTATTTTACTACTTTATATACAACTTTTACCACAGTAATTATATAGCAGTTATTATTGCTCTATCAAAAAATGGGCATTTACATTTTTTTTAATTAAAAAAAATCTTTGTGTTTCTCGTACTTGGTAGACAGTAGGGCCGTAAGAAATGATTGCTGGATTGGAATGATTTCGATTGAATTAGACTTGCATTCAGAAAGTATGAAGTTGAAATCCTATTGGTAACACTAGCTGTGTGACCATGAGCGAGTTACTTAAACCTATACTAAGTCGTCTAAACCTCCAGTAAGTTTCTGAGACTTTAATTTATTATTGTTCTGATCTGAAATCAGGTGAAGGAATTCCATACTGAAAAAAATGGATAGGTATATCCAAAGGTCGGTGTTTAAGTATTATATATATATATATATATATATATATATATATATAATACATATATGTGTATATGATGTATATGTATGTTTATATATAGTATGTAAAGAGCATTTAATTCTGATATGTTATAAACACATATGTATATTAATGGATTTCTATATTGTAAACCTTAAAATTTCTTAGACTTATAAATGTTGGAAATTTTACCATTGGGAAATTTCATACTTGAAAAATTTCCTATTGATAGTGGGTCTTGGCTATTGGAATGTGAACCCCATTGGAATGGGAGGTTCCTCCTCCTCCCTTCTTAAGATTACTTTAGGACAGAAACCTTTTGCTGAACAATGGAAAGGGCTTTGACCTATGCTTAAGCATAGAACAGGAATTTCTTTGAGTCATGATTGATTTTAGAATTGATACAATAGAGATACTTGGAATGACAGAACCAGGTCTTGGAAAATACAATTTCCACCCCACTCAGTCCTAACAGGATTTAGGAAGGGCTGCAGCAAAGGATCAAGATTTAATTATTTGAGAATATGACCTTCAACAGACATGTGCAAAGCCACAGACCTCTGGGCGGTCCTGGGTTAAGCTAGAGCCACCATTGGCACAGGGAAGACATGGACAGTGATTGGTAGATGTGAGAACTGAGGGGAGGGAACTTGGATGGTTTCCTTAAAGATAGAGGGGTCTGAGGATGGAGGGTGGTTGGTTGGAGAGGTTTTTGTTCTGAGAGGTGGTGCTTTGAGAAGTTTGCTCTGAAGGAAGCTGGAGGTGGAGGCCCCTGAGACTGTTTCTCCATTTTGGTCATGTGAGTGATAGGGACTGATCTCTTTTCTTTGCCTCAGCTATCTAAGGGCTTGGGCCTTTTGGCCCAGCCTAAACAGAAGGGGTATTTAAGCCCTATTCCCTTCTCTCCCCTTTCTTTCTCTCTCTCTCTCTCTCCTCTCTATCTCTAATACCTTTCTTCCTCCTGTTTGTAATTAAACTCCATAAAAGGTTGACGGCTGACTTGAGTTTTCATTTAGGAATTACATAGCTGAATTCCTTGGTGACCTTAAATTAATATATATCAGTCTTTTAAAGTGATTTCCTTGTCACAATATGTATATGCATATATACTTACATAGACAGAACAATTGACCTTGATATATATGTTTATATATAAATAAGTATTTATTTAGATGCTATAATGTATAGATGTGTTTATGTACATACACATACAACATGAGGTTTTACATATACATATGTGTATGTGTCCCTCTGTGTATATTTAGGATCTTTTGATTTTCTAGAAAGACATCATGTGGCTAGAATAACATGTGAATAAACATATATATAAACATATTATATACATATATGTACATATAAAATTTTAAAGTTCCTTCATAAAGTATATTTTAAGTCATTCTTCTTTTCACATGACTGCATTTCATCCCAACTGCTCCTCTCAATGTTTCTAAAACTTGGAAATCCATTTTTTGCCTTAGTTGCATTCTACATGCTCTCTCTTGCCTCTGTGAAGGAATAAATCAATGAATTAATGAAAAAAAAATAAGCACTTCCTTCGTACCAGATATTATGCTAAGGACAATACCTACTTCCAAGGAGATTATATTCTAACTGAGGAGACAATATATCTTGGAGGATGATGACCAGGGAGAAGTATCTATCTGGGGAGGTTGAGGTATTTAACTCTAATAGGCTGTGACATACTTGGTCATCAATCAACTGAGCTGAGTCCTGGAGAGGAAACACAAAGATGAGTAGATTAACATTCCTAGGCCTCAAGTCTGGGTTTTAGAAAATTCAATGTGGAGATACAGTTCTTTAATCCATTAAGGAGTGTGCCTATGGAGAGAGGGAGGAGCAGACCATCAGGGGTCTTCAGGTAGTAAGAATCCCAGGATGATTGGCTAGAAAGTATGCCAAACTGAATTCTCATTTTTCTTTGAGCTTCATCTTTGGTGCCAGTTGGCAAAAGAACCCCTTCCTGATCTTCATAGACATTAGTGCTCTCTCTCCCCCTTCAAATCATCCTGTATTGAGTCATCAATTTAATGTGCTATAGAGCTATGTAGTGTTTTTGACTCCCCACCGTGCTTAATAATATCACACTTAATAACTAATAGCTTATAGCTGTGTGCTAAGCTACATTACCCCTTGCAAGGTCATATTTAACAGCTCAAAAGTTCTGGCTATTTGAATGAGGATGAGGACAATAGCAGACAGAACCTGCCTTCCCCCCCCCCCCCCACATAGTTCTTGCTACCACAGAAATGTTCCCAAAAGGTCACAGCTAATGGGTGGAGGTGGGTATCAGCTTTCTATCATGGACCTAGAGCATCAACCTTTTGCTCTTCATTGAGGTTAGACTCCCTTCTGTTACCTGTATGGAGGTAGAGGTGAGAGGGGACATCTGAAGGAGAATGTGAGCTTCATCTCTCCCTTTCCCTAATCCTCATCCTGGTTCATCCCCTCACCCCTCTATCTCTTCCAGAGGCTCCAGCCATGTTTCACTTCACTCATCACTAGAATTCCACACTCCTCCTCCTCACCAGCTGCCTTCCCATGCTCCATAAATACTACCCCCCGTTCCTCCTCATACCAATTCCCCTTTATAGATCATTTTCCTTTATTAGGATATAGGCTCCTCACTGGTAGGGACTGTCTTGCTTGCTTGTATTTATATTTCCAAAACTTATTATCTTGCCTAGTAGGTTGCAAACATTTAATAAATCCTCCATTTATCTATCTATCTATCTATCTATCTATCTATCTATCTATCTATCTATCTATCTGTCTGTCTGTCTGTCTGTCTATCTATCTGTCTGTCTGTCTGTCTGTCTGTCTATCTGTCTTTTATTAATCTGTCTGTCATGTATCACTCTATTACCCATCAATCTATCTCTCTTTTGTGTGAAGTAAGCCCTAGTAGCAGGAAATAGGAGTCACAGAGTCACCTGGTGTGTCTGACAGCCAGGCTCCTGGGTTCCTGTCAAGATGGGCATTCTTGGCATCAACAGGCCAGAGTGAGTGCAAGGTCACCACGGAAGGAGGAGCAAGTGGGTTTTAAAATGAGTGAGGGAGGTGGAAACTATCCTCTCTACCATTGTACGTGGCTCCATGGGCTGGCATTTTTTTCTCTCTGATTCTATCTGAAGAGGCCAACTCTGGCAAGTGGAGGCCTCCCCCATGCAGTTGAAATGGGAGAATTGATCTTTCCCTAAAGTTAAAAAGGCTATATGCCCTCTTCTATTTCTCTCTCTTTACTAGTAAATGTTTATAGAAGCTCATAATAAGCCTCCAGATGAATTTTTAGTGATAACATTATCATGTTTCTATAAATCCTTTGACCTCACTTTCCTACATCTTGCTACTTTTCCCCTCTCCTCCTTTTTTAACCTCTTTCCATCCCGTCTTTCTGTGACAAAACCAGAATTTCAGGATCACAGCTTTTGAGAATTGGAAGGGAACTCAGAAACTATCTTATCCAACCAAAACGTGAAGGGATTCCTGCTATAATATAGCTATTAAATAGTCATCTAGTTTCTGTTTAAAGACCTCCAAGGTGGGAGAATCTATCACCTTCAAGGCAGGCCATCAACCCATTCTGCTTTTAGATAGATCTAATTATTAGGAATTTTTTTTTATGATGTCAAGCCTACATTTTCATCATTTCAATTTCACCCATCACTCCTGGTTCTGCAGTATAAGATCAAATAAAAACAGTCTAATATCTCTTTCAAACAAAAGCACTTCAGATACTTGAAGGCAGCTATCACATTCCCTCCTGGGTCTTGCCTGCTTCAGGCTAAACCTTCCCAGGTCCTTCAAGCAATCCTCAGATGACACATGGACTCAAAACCCTACCCTGTCCTAGTTGCTCCTCTCTGTACACTGTCCAGCATATCAATGTGTTATTCAACTGTGGTACCCCAAGGAGAACACAGTACTCCAGGAGCTCAAGTCTGCTCTTCCTAATATAGACCAAGATTACATTAGCCATTTTAGCTCACATATGCTGCTGCTGACTCATATTGAACCTGAGTTCACCAGAGCCCCCAGATCCTTTGTAAGACAACTGCTATCTATCCATAACAGGAGCCAGGAAAAGTGCCAGGTCTGCTCAAGAAGAGGCAAGTCTTGTTGAGTTTAGAACAGGTACTGATCAAACAATCAATCAGCATGCATGTATAATGGTTGCTATATGCCAGGCAGTATGTATGTTAGCAATCAGATAATTCTCAGATAATCCTGAGAATAATTGTATGTTTGTGAAAGATTTATAATTTTAGGCTTATTTTAAAAGACTGAATTTTTATTATGTAGAAGTAATTTTTCATCTATATTTATATTGGGAGATAATGATTCCTTTCATAGTACCCATAGTTGTTACTTCACCCTCATGCTACGTTGTTTTATTTTAATGTGTTCATTACTGAACTAAGAATTCCTGAAGTGTTCCAACACATGCTGAAGATTTGCTTAGAATACTCCTCCTTGTAGTTAGCAAAACTAACTCAGAGGAGAATCAGAAGAGTCTAGGAGAAAGTATAGAGGAAAATAGAATGATACACATTGCCAAAGGCTGTAGAGAGGTCAAAAAAGAGGAGAACTGAGAAAAAACCATTTGGTAATTTAAAAATCATTATCAGCTCTGGAGAGAGCAGCCTCAGTTGAATGATGAGGCAAAGAGGGTAAAAGGAAAGGAAGTGGAGGTACCCATTGTAGACAGCCTCCTCAAGAAGATGAGCCACAAAAGGAAGGGAAGATATGAAAAGATAGCTAGTGAGGTTGGATGAATCAAGTGAGGATTTTTTGAGGAAACACATGGGCATGTTTTTGGAAGTAGCTAAACTTGCAGTAGACAAGGAGAGATTGAAGATAAGTGAGAGTGGGAATGGTAGATAAGGCAATATGCTGGAGAAGACGGGATGAAATGGGATCACAAGAGCATATAGAGTTTGTTTTGTCAAGGAGAAGGACAGCTTCTTCAAGTTAGGCGACATAAAGGAGGAGATAGTGACAGAAAACAACAGTCTGCAAGAACTACATGAGAGAGACTATCTTTAGTAGTGTATGACTGAGCCAGAAAGTTTACTAGTGCCTGAGGTCAAGATCAAGGAGGAAAGAAGGAATTCCATAAAACAAGTCCGTAAAAGGACTAAAACCTTGTCCGAGCACTAATAATCAGAGAGCCCCATGGGCTGAATCTATACCACTCTTGTATCTGACCTTCCACTGGTGCATCGTACTTTTTTTTTTTGGTTTTGGTTTAGCCTTGTGTATTTCAGTGCTCTAAAAAAAATCTTGATACTAACCCAATCTGGGCAGGCCTTTTGGTTTATACTTGCAGGGCTCCTGATTTGAACTCCACCCATCTCCCCAGAAGGTGATTCCCCTCACCCCAGGCTTGTTCTTGGCTAACCACCAGCATGTACTTCTACACCCTACCCCCAAGCAGAAAAACATCCCTTTTCATCTCCTATCCAGCACTGTCTCTTACACATAGTAAACATTCAATAAATGAACATATTGGAACTTTGATGTATCACACGGAAAGATACATCCCAGTTTCCAAAGGAAAAAAAAATAATGTTCAAATCAACCAACCTATCAACAAGCATTTTTTTAAAAAAAGAAACAATGATGTTCCTGGAACTATGATAGATCCTAGATTAAAAACAAACAAACAAACAAAAATAAAAACCTTTTCCTGCCCTCAATAAGGTTACATTCTCTTATTGTTCAGACATCTGTGTAATAGAAAGATAGATATCTACCTTCTCTCCAATCAAAAGTTCCCAGGTGATCTCAACTCTCCCAAAGTGATGTGGCTAGTGGCATTCCTTTATCTATTCCAATTCTTTCGATGTAGGTATAATTAGGCTTCTTAATTTTGAACATTCCACGAACAGCAGTTGTTATTCAAATCAATTTGACAAATATATATTAAGTATTTTACTCTCATTCAGTTTACTTTTAAGCAAGAGGAATACAAAGGCTAAGTAAATATAGACCTTGACTTCAGAAAGCTTATATTCTACTCTATGGAGTGGGAGGGAGGGAATAATACATTTATAAATACAAGACAACCTAAAGAGGTAGAACATTAATGAAGGGGATTGACAGGAAAAAGACACAAGTAAACCTGTGGAGAATAGGGTAAGGAGGTAAGCCTTATAGGAAACTACAAAGATTCTATGAGGCAGAGGTGAGAGGAGAGGATAGTCAAGACATAGAAGTGGAGAGATCAGAGATGGAATGCTGAATTTGAAAACATCTAGCAGGTCAGATTAACTGGAACATAGAAGGAGTAAAAGAGAGTAATATAAAATAATTCCAGAAAGGTCAACTGAATCCAAGTTGCAGAGGGTTCCTAATGTCATGCTGAAGAATTGTTATTTTATCCTAGAGACAACAGAGACTCACAAAGGTTTTTTTGAGTATGGTTGTATCATGGTCAGAGCAGTTTCTTAGGGTGATGATTTTGTCAATAATGTAGATGATACATTGAAGAATTAAAAGGTAAAAGCTGGGAAAACAAATAAGAGACAATTGAATTAGTCCAAATGATCTACTATGTGCTTCTGATCTCTAGTGGATCTGAAAATGGAGACAAGGAAAATGATGGTGGATGAAGTCAATAATACTAGGCAATTAATTAGATTTGGGAAGGTGAGAACAAGAACAAAGTCAAATATAGTAATAGCTAACACCTATAGTGCTGTAAGGATCACAGAATGCTTTGAAGAAATTCTATTATTTGATCCTCACAATTACCCTGGGAAGTAGATGCTATTATTATCCCCATTTTTCAGATGAGGGAATCTTGAGGCTGAATAAGATTGAGTGACTTGACTATTTGACTAATTAAATACAAGGTCTAAGGCAGAATTGAAACCAGCATATGCCTAAATGCAAGTCTGATACTATTACATATGACATCTAAAAAAACTGAGTAACTGAAAGAATGATGATGCCTTCAATAGAAATAGGAAAGTTTGTAGAAGTAGAATTTGTAGGAAGGATGATTTTGGACATGTTAAGTTTAAGATGTTGATGGAACTTTGAGGTCACGATGATGTGGGACTGAAATGCAGAAGAGAGAATAGGATTGATATTATAAAATTGAGAATTGATTTTAATTCTATTTTTAAGGCTTAGTTAAGCTAAATTGAATATTCTTCTTTACTGTTTTATTCAGGTAACCTAAGGTCATGGGCCACAATTCCTATTTTATAACTTGTATCTCCCTCTCTGCATCTTTATCCACCACCTACATCCTAGGGAAAAATGAAGTTTAATTTAAATTGTCATATCTCATCACAAAGACTATCATATCACTTAAGAATTATTCTCGTTTCCTGAACACTACTTTCATCTCCCAAGGCCATATTGTCTTACCTTTGCCTTGAGATCCAAATCATATGTCTTGTTTATGCTTAAGGGGATTTTGAGGAGAGATTCAAGGGATGATAATATTAAACTGAGATGAGAGAGTTATTACTTTCTAGCATTTCAGAATAAGACATATCTATGCAGCTCAAAATTTTGCCCTGTCATCTTGTTAATTGCTATAAAATACCTTACTTAGAGTCTCTGATATTTTTGAGATAGCCATTGGCCTTTGTTAGTAGATTCATGTTCTACTAATAAATTAATAATGCTCAGAATTCTATACTTTAGCCTACTTTTGTTTATGACTATGACAACATACAGATTTGGGATCCAACTAACTAAACATGATCATTGATCCTATAGAAGCCAATAATGTCAATAAGAATGTTGAAGAAAGAGGAGACCCAAGATACAGTTAAAGAGATTTTCATTTCTAAACCAGCTTAGAACATTGTCAAGGGAGCAAAGAGAAGAGACAGTTTCTAGGAACAAAGGACAATTAGTAGTGCCCAGAGGAGCAGAGAGGTCACAAATGATGGGATCAGAGAAAAGATCATGGATTTGGCAGTTAAGAGATCTTTGATAACCTTAGAAAGGAAAACTTTGGTAGAGTACTGAGGTTATAAACCAAATTCTAAGAGATATTGGAAAATCAGGTGAAGTTAAAAATGTTCTTTACTAAAGTAATATAATTGTGTGTGTCTGTGTGTCTGTGTGTGCATGTGTGTGCATGTAAGTATTCAAGATAAATGTTTGAATTCCTCTGTTTTTGAATAAAGAAGTTCCAATTTTTTGGAGAAAAGGATCTCTTTTTTCATTCGCCAATCATGTCGTAAAATCCTCTGGGGAATAGATGAAGGAAGGGGATTAGGAAGATGTGAGATGTGGATATGGTACTGGCAAGGAATTTAGGGAGTTTAGGAATTATATAGTCATTGTGGGGGGAAAAGGATAGCAGAGTGGCTACTAGCATAATAAATAGATAACTGAACCTGCAGTCAAGAAGAATCGAGTTCAAATACTACTTCAAGGAGTTACTAATTGTGTGACCCTGAACATGTAACTCAATTTGTCTTAGCCTGAGTTACTTCAACTGTAAAATGAAGATAGTCGGTATTTCACAGGGTTATTGTGAGAACCAAATGAGATAATACATATAGTGCCATTCAAAAGGATTGGTGTCAGTGTTGACCAATGCCTTGGAGAAAGAAGCATGCATCAACTATTACTGAAATCTTTGCTTAAATTCAAGCATTTCTTAAGGACCACCTAAAGGTAGAGGACCATGCTAATTACTGCATAATATACAACTTTTAAATAAATAGGCTTTCTGCTCAGTTACTAGATAGTAAAAGGATAAGACATATCCAGATAACTATGTTTTACTGGCTCCAGGATATCTGGTGTGTTTACTCTCCAATGACAATCACATCCTGTTCACTCCTCATTCTGGGCAGTTCTTGTCTTAATCCTCCTTAGAAGAGACTCAATGCACTTAAGACCTTCCTCTAGAGATTTGATTATTTTTTGAATAGCAGGGCAACACTCAAGGATTCTATATATTATTCCTCTTGAAACAAAGAGCAGCTCACCTTCTATTCCAGTGATACCTTTCCTTCTTGATAATATATGGAAGCAATGGAATAGAAAACCAAATTATAAAATCAAACAATTTCAAGAGAGAAATGTAAAGGAAAGTGTTTTGTGAGTGCTGGAAAAACCCTCAAGATGTGAGGACAACATTAGAGCAATAGCTACCTAGCTCTACAGTCCATCCCTTGGAGAGTCCTAATGGCCTCCATAAAGCAAGCAAACATATTGGAAGAAAGAAAAACTAACATGTCAAATGCTGCATATTCATAGACAAAAACAAAGGTTAGTCATATTTATAGATTTTTTCTTTGCTGACCATAATTGAAGAAACATTTTAAACATTTTTCTAGATTTGGAAAGCACAAATCAGTCACTAATTTAATATATTCTCATACATGTGCTTAATATTTACTATTTTTATATTAATTAAGACATGTCTTTTCAGCTTGCGGCCAGCAAAGTTGTATGTATTGTCACAGTAAGATGTTCTGCATTTTATGTTCACTCTTTGACTGGGAGGATCCCTACCATAAAAGTCATTCTGTGGTAAGCACGTTTGAAAACATAAATATGGATGGTGCACCATTTAAGGCTCTGTGTATATTTAACACTTAGACATCATGATCATAGACAGGAAATGGTCTGAGGTGAGGAGCTGTGAGTCTGTCTAGTGTCCACTTAAGTCTTTAATTATGTTTTGGGACAAGGTCAGTCAGGTTGACTAAAATGAGAGATGCCCTGAATCAGCCTCCTGTTCCTTTGGTGGACAATGTGATGACTGGTGTAGGCTATGCTCTTGCTTTCAGGATGACCCTTCCCAGGGCAGGAGGACCTACATAGCTAGTGTGAATCAGGATGGGTCTGTAGCCTCTTTAACTCTATCTGAGCCCATGTACCCTCTGTTTGGGCAAGTCAGTGACCCCTTTTAGTGCCTTAGACACTTCATGTATAAAATGGTCCTGTTAGGGGATTGCAATTCATTTAATTTTTCAAGGAAAACCTAATGTGTGATTGCAAAGGATTTAGTCACTATCAATGCAGGAATAATAATCAACTTCTGGGATAAATTAGCATATTCATTTTTACAACACATTCATTCCTAATTTATAGTAATATGAACCACGTGATCGTTTGCCTGCCAAATTAATGTTTTTGTGGGCACACAACTTACCACAAGTCACTTCAGAATGTCTGGAATAGGGGTAACATTTTTTTCTGAGCCCCATAGCTAAAATATGATTTCTAATGAGGCTTTTGGATGGCAGAGTTTAGAAGATTCTTTCAAGCTTATCTCTCCTATTTAAGTTTTGTGAGCCTGAATATTTATAATATTTTTAAATTTCACTTTTTACTTTAAGAAACAATTTCTTTGTAGTATATCCGTCTTTTTTTTTTAACTCCCCATTGCTTTTGGAAGATATCCTTTATTGCAAATGAAAGTAAAGACCCTATTTTCCAAGGCTCAAATGAAACAAGGTATTAAAATACTTTGGTTCAATTCCAATATTTTATTTAGACTTTAATTAGGACTTAGTCCCAGGATAAGGATTTTTCTAAAGATGAGTAGTTTGCTTCAAAGCAAGAATTTAAAGAACCAAGCTCTTTTATTCTGTTAAGGTAGTTGAATTGGTCTGAGATTGAGGTGAATAGCTAGTGACAGGATGATGAGAGTTGGAAAGGTAACAGGGGTCCTTTTGAGGGGAATAGCTCAACTTTCTCAAAAGGGGAGAAAGGGAAGAGGCAGTGACTGCTAGGTCCTGAATTCAATCATAGCTTAGAGAAGGAAAGAGAGGAAAAGTGGACTAGAAAATCTCTCTCACTTTCTGAAGCACATTTCACCACTGAAGAAGAGACAGTAATATGGTTGCTGAACAGCTTCAAGACCAGTACTGAGCTGAGAAGAAGCTCTCCATCAATGATCACCTCTTGGACAGGGGATCCTAAATCTAGATAAAGAAGGAAAGGAAAGTCCTTGCTGAAGGACATTGGTTTCCTGGATCCATGCTGGTGAAACTTGTCTTGCTTTTGAAGCACTTTCCTCTCTAACTACTCCAGTGTTCCTTAAGAGCTTAGAACATGATGGAGGTGAACTTGTGGCCAATGTAAAACCTGAAATGACCTGAAAGATTGAACTTCCTCTTCCCTGTCCCCATCTACATTCCTGAGTCATGAGACCAGGGACATTACTCTGGAAGGATCAATAATGCCCCTGGTCTCCTGAGAGAAACCAAATCTGTCAATCCTAACTGATCCTACCAGTCAAAAGACTAGAGTTCTAGTTATCAGTTACTAACCATGAGTCTTGGTGCCTCTTCTGCTAAGTGAGTGCATTGGACAAAGAAGTTTGTAAGGCTCCTTTCCTCTAGAGTCTTCTATAAGCCTATGAAATTTAGGTTTCATTAACTATAACATACATACACACATATAAGCACACATTTATCTGTGGATATTTATCATATGTATTTTACATATGTGTATGTAAATGTTTGAGAATTTTCCCTTAGAATCGACCAAATGAGACCTTCAGTTATTTGATATATAGTGAATCCTGACTCAGAGCCTTAATAACTACATGATCTTGGACATGTAATTTAAGCTCTCTCACCCTCATTTTCTTTCTCTGTAAAATAAGGATAATATTGCCAATCTTATAAGGTTTTTGTGAGGACCAAATGAGATAACATATGCAAAAACTTTACCAACCTTAAAGTGTTACATACATTCTATCATTATTATTATTATTATTATTATTATTATTACTGAATAGATGTAAGCAGAATCAGAGTACAGCTAATTTGGACAATTGTACAGTGGATTTTTCAAGTATCCTCTTCTGGGTCAGTCTTTCTAAAACTTGAGAATATTTTTACTAAAGAGCTGAAGAACTTGAGACAGAAGTTCTCTCAAATGATTTTTTTTGAGAACCCTTTTTGCTTTTATTTTTACAGGGTGATTTCTCTCTTTACTAGGTTGGTCTCTGGGTGTTTAATTTATTTTACAATCATAATAACTTGGTAAGATCCACTACTAAGTCACAAAGAGGTTATGACTTGCATTAGGGACCCACAGAGAATCAAAGATCCTTAGTTTTGAGGCACTGAAGTGGCTCATGCCTTAAGAATCAGGTGAGCTGAGTTGTTTGAGGTGGGCTGTCATTAATGTTGCCTTTTTCCTTTCTAAATTTTGCAAGTAGAACACATGCTGATATTTCCCATTGCCCTCTGAATTTCCCATTTAAGTGCCCCTGAAGAAGAAAAGAGTAGATGCTATGGAGAAGATCAACTCTGGTAAGTATGAGAGACTAGACAAAGAAAGGGAAAAGAAAAAACAGAAGAAGGGAATGCTTTGTCCTTCATCTTGCCTCAAGATAATGCCACGCTGATCAGTTCTTATAAGACTTTCCATATATTTTTGAAGTTATCTATTTTCTCATTTTTTAATTTTTTTATTTTAGACTTTGTAACCACAACCACCAACAAAAAACATTTAAGTAAACAAAGGCATAAAAATTATGTGTTAAACCACAAACCCCACTTTGTTTACAATTTGTTTAAAAATATCTAACTTATATGTGTGCTAATATAAATACTCTACTTTTGAGACCCCTTTGGATTTTGTTTTACTTATATGCTTTTTTCTCTTTATTTTTTTGTCTATTTTTATTTTTTAATGTATTCATATTGTCAATTATTTTTATTATCTTTTCCTTTCTTTTCATCTCTTCATATATTTCCCTTGTTTTTTATGTTTCCAATATTTGTCATTTCTGATAAATCCATTAAATTCAAATATCACAATCTATTCAACCATTTCTCCTAATCATTGTATTAATCTTATTTCCCAGTTATTTTGTCATTATAAACAACGCTTCTATCTTTTCATGTAAGCACAGTTTTCTACTCTCTCAATAATAGGTCCTCAGGACCTATTCCTAGTAATCGGATTTCTAAGTCATTGAGCATGAACAGTTGAACAACTCTTAATGTATATTTCCAACTTGTTTTCTTAAAAAAAATTGCAGCTGCTATTGCAATGCTATATGAGTCTTGTTTCTCCATGTCATATCAGTATTTAATTTGGTCAACTTAACCTGTCTATTCCTCAGTTAACATGTATTATCAAGACCATGTTTAGCTAGAATGGTCCTTGGGCAACAATCTGTTGCTAGGACCATACTTTTTCCAAAAGCATGTCTTTTCAGCTTGGTCATATCCAGTGGAACTTTTATTCCAATGCCATAACCTCTCAGGAATTTATGATACCTCCATAGTTTGATGAGTGTTAAAGTAAGTTTTTTGCAGAATATCTGTGCTCTCCACACCTTTGTTGTCGTACTAGAAACTATGTTTCAATCATGTTCATGTTCAGGCTTAGATATCTACTAACCTCATACAGGTTTGTGTGAGCTTTCCAGATATGTCATACTTAACAACTGAGATTCTATTCATCCCCTTGACTTCTTTCTTATTTTTTTATTTTTATTAAATTCATCTTGTTCAGAGAGGGAGAATTAAAGTCCACCTCTATTATCATTTTGTTACCTATTTCCATCTGTATCTCATTTAGTTTTTCCTTTAAAAATCTGGTTGCTGTAACACTTGGTGCGTAGGGGTCCAGTACTGCTCATATCTCATTATCCATAGTACCCTGCCCCCCAACATAATGTAGCTAGTCCCTTCCAATACTATCAGTTTTAGCCCTAAGTCTGTAAGAGATCATGATTGCTACCCCTGTCTTCTTTGGATTGGCTGAAGCATATTATATTCTTCTCCAGCCCTTCACCTTCACTCTATGTGAACCTCTCATTTTCAGTGTGTTTCTTGTAAACAACACCTTATCAGTTCATAGTTTTTACTCCTTCCTGCAATACATTTTCTTCTCATGAGAGAATTCATCCCATTTATACTCAATGTCAAAGTTACTAGCTATGCATTTCTATCTACTCCATTCCTCCTCCCTGAGCTCCTCTTCCTTTCTTTCCATCCTCAGATATCCATTAAAATCATACCTCTCCCCATGCCCTTCTAGTTCCAAATTGGTCTACCTTTCAGAAGGACATTCCCTTATTATTTCTCCCTTACCTTTTAATTCTTATTCTATCCACCTTTCAAAAAATCCCTTATCTTCCCACCTTACCCACATATTTCTTGATATATACTCCTTCCCTCCCTTCCTTCCTTTTTCTTACCCCTTTATCCTTCTTTCTCTTAACCCACCCTTCCTCTCATTCCCTCAGTACCTCCCTTATCACATCTGCCTTCCCTCCTGTTTCTCTGTATATTAAGAAAAAATTTGCCTTTTTCTCTTTATCCTAGGTCTAATGAGAGTTGGATTCAAGTACTCCCATCCCATTGTTTCCTGCTCCATGGCTATGACTCCATTTATTTATCCTCCAAAAGAGATAGCCATTCCACCTTGCCTCTTCCTGGTCTATTCCATTACAATTTTAGTTCATTTTATTATATTCTCTAAACCTTAAGCATTCTATTCACACATACCCCTTCAAAATATTCAGGAAATGATGCCATTCCCAGAAGCCATAGATGACATTTTCCTGTATAAGAATCAAACAATTTTACCTTTGGGTTGCCTATGATTAATCTTTGATTACCTTTATATGTTTCTTATAGATCAGATTTTCTGCTGAGTTCTGAGTTTTTCTCCAAGAATAGTTGAAGCTCCTCTAGCTCATTAATTAGCCATTATCTTTTTAATAATGATGCTCATCTTTGCTGGCTTTGTTATTCTTTGTTGTAATCCCAGTTATTTTACTCTATGAAATATTGTATTCAATGTTCTGTATTCTTTTAATATTGTGTCTGCTAAGTCTTGTATAATTTTGATTGTACCGCCATGGAATGTAAATTGCTTTTTTTTTTCATGTTGCTTGTAGTATTTTTTCCTTAACCTGGAACAATGGAACTTTACAATGATGCTCCTGTGCATTTTCATCTATGGGTCCCTTTGAGGTAGTGATAAGTGGCTTCTTTCAATTTCTAGTATACCTTCTGTTTCTAAAATTTCTGAGCTGTTTTTTTTTGATGATTTCTTGTAGTCTGAGGTTTAAATTATTTTTTATTGTAACTTTGCAAGAGTCCAATTATTCTTATATTGTGTCTTCCCGTTCTACATTTTCCAGGTCAGTTGTTTTGTGATTAGATATTTTGTAATCTATTATTTCATTCTTTTGATTTTGCTTTATTATTTCATGTTTTCTTAGGCAACCATTAGTTTCCCTTTGTCCAATTCTACCTTTTTAATACATTATTTTCTTCCATAAGTTTCTTGATCTCTTTTTTATTTGAATGATCTTTCATAATTTTCTTGCATTTTGCATTTTTATATTCATATATATTTATAATTTTTCCTTATATCTTTTCTTAAATTTTTCCTCAGCCTTTCTCATTTGGTTTTTGTAGTCTTTTTAAAGCTCTTCCAAAAACTCTTTTTGAGTTTAAGATCATTTATTGTTTCTCTTTCCTGTTTTTGAAAAATGTGTTTTTATTTCATTGTCCTCTGAGTTTGAGCAGAGGTCTTCCCTGTTTCCATAATGGCTATAAGTGGTTAAGTTTTTTCTCCTTTGCTTACTCATTTTTGTTTACTTTTTCTTTAAATTTTCACAGATAGGACAATAAACTTAATGATTATATTTTTTATGAACCTCCAGGGTTCCTGTTGTTTTGATGTATGTTATCTTAGGTTTAAAGATTTTTTTTGTATGTTTGCTTTTTCCTGGGTCCTATTTAGTTATTGAAGTTTGTATGGTCCAGAGCATGGTGTACTTCCAGTGCCATGCTCAAGCCCCAGTCTGTGATTGATTTGAGGTGCTCCAACTGGAGCCCGCAGGTAGTCCTGCCATTGCAACTGCCAGCCAGTCTGCCTCCCCCGTGGACAGTGAGCAGAGGCTCCACTCTTCTGAATCACCCAGTCTCTCTGAAAACACTCTCACTGATGCACTCTTTCCTTATTGCTCCTCTCCTATTACTCTAGTACCAGCCAGAGCATGTGTCCAGTCTGCCTTCGTTGGGCCCCCAAATTCCCTCCTTTGACAGCAAAGAGGCTTGAGGTCCTGCTCTTAGGTTCTGATGCCCTCAGACTTTGAGGCTTTGACTCCTTCAGTCCCCAGCTATGGGCTAGCTAGTGTCTCTGGAGCCAAAGCTAGAGCAGCCAATCTGCTCCTAGGGCCTGCTAACTGTAAAGTTTTTGGATTCCAGTGGTATTCTCAGGGATTCAGGCTCCCCTGGCTTAGCAGACAAGTTGAGGTTGCTAATCCTGCCCTCTAAGGTTGCATTCTGAATTCCCTCTGTTTGTTCTGTTACTGCTCCCAGGGTTTATGGCGGTGGAACTGAGGCCAGGGAAGTCAGAATCCTTCTTTCCTACTTGTACTTGATATTCAGGTTTAATTATGACTCCTATCTGTTTTCCTAACTTTTAGTGTTGATTTTATAATGCTATTTTTGGTTATTTGTGGGGGCTTCAGGAGGGTGAGAAAGCTTCACACTCTACTTGACAATCTTTCCCCCCTAATTTCTTAAATAATAGTATCTCCTCACATTCATACTCCACAATTTATTCAACCATTCTTTAGCTGATGAATATCCTCCTAATTTCTAGTTCTTTGCCAACTCAAGAAGAGTTATAAGTATTTTTATACAGATAGGACAATAGAACATTTTAAATTTTCTTTGATTTCTTTTGGGAATAGGCCTAACAGTGCTGTAGTGACACGAAAAAAAATGCTCCAAATTACTACTGATTAGTAAAATACAAATTAAAATTTCTAAAATTCTATTTCACATATTTCAAAGGGGCAAATGTGACAAAAAGGGAAATTTGTAAATATTAGAGAAACTGGGGAAAAAACAGGCACATTTATGCACTTCTAACTGACCTATTAATAGGTCCATTCTGGAAAACAATTTGGAATTATAGGCAAAAAGAAGTTCCATTTCTTTAATAGTCTTTCTTTCAATTTTAAATTGAAAACAGTATTTGTGAGGTAAATTTTAAGTGTATTTTTCTTCAGGAAAATTTCTGAATTCTCTAAGAATGATTAATATGAGGAAAAATGGGGGAAAGCTCAAACTAGCTAGTTGGCTAACATTGGAAAAGGTAACCACTGATAATCCAATTTCTGTGAAATAAATACAATTTTTATGGCTTTAGAAAGTAAATAATACTCAGCATTTATATGGTCCTCTTTATGTATCATCTTACTTAATTTTCACAAATCTGTGTACAAATATTATTATCCTTTCAATCAGAAACCTGAAGTAATTTGCCCCTGCTCAGGTAAGGTAAAATCAGAGCCAGAATTTGAATCCCCTAATATGAATTCCCCAGTGCTTTTTTGTTTGTACCACAATACCCACAATACTTCCCCAAATACTGTAATAATTTGAATTAAGGTAGGCTACAGATATTATTTATTCTTTAAAATAAAATCTCTTTGGAAGATAAGTATATAGATGGGTAGATAAGTAACTAATAAGATGATAGAAATATTTATTGAAAAATAACATCAATCATACCATCTAGGTTTTTTATACAAGTCAAATTATTTAAAAAGAAGGGATGGGAGAAGAATAGTAAAGATGTATAGCCTAAATTTCATCCAAAATGGCATCAAACTATTAACCACCATAAATTAATTAAGCACCTACTATTTACAAAGCACAGTGCTACATGGTAGAGATTTAAAGGCAAAAATGAAATGGTACCTGCCCTCAAGACATTTACATTCAATTGGGAGTTTTTATAGATCTGATAAATAAGTTCCTTTTCCCTGGAATTTTTTGGAAATGTTTGAAAGAATTTAAATGTTGGTTTATGCTTTAAAATTTGAGTACTTGTCTCCGGAAATTTTCAAATATCATATTTTTAGAATATTTCAAGGGATTTCAATTTCTTTGTCTATACCATGTTATAGCCTAGGATATGGATTAGATCATAAACTCCTTTGAAAGGAGACCCTATTTATTTATATCATATCATTTTATGTTTTTATATTACTTTATGTTTTACTATATTTTGTTGTATTGTTATATCACATGACATTTCTATGTTTTATTACAAAAGTTTATGTATTGTACTTTCTTCCACACCAGACAAATCTTTATTGAAACTTTTATTTCTGGACTGTCTCCTAATTTCCCCTTTCCTCTATTTGAATGCACAGTTAGTCACCTTGTCATGGTGCCTCCTCCTATCAATAGACACAAGTCACAGATTTACTTCTTATTATATTTCTAGCACTTATTTTTCTCCCTCTTAATTTTTTAAAAACGGAATTGAGATTCAGCAGACTGTGGAATTGGGAAAGCAGCCTTAAAATTACAAGGGCAGAAGTTGAACCACACTGTATGTTGTTTTTATGAAAATACAAATTGTTAAGGACAATTTGCAAAATGCAGATATATTTTAAATAGACATGTCCTAACATTGTAATCTTGAATTCTAGCAGTTACCCATAGTTCAGTACTACTTTAACATTCAATTATATTAACGGTAAGTGATTTTCATAGTCACTAGGTTCCATATGCAATTCAATTCAAGGCAGCAAATATTTATTGAGTGTCTACAAGGTGCAAGACCCTGTGTTGGATATGGAAAATGGAATCCTCTAAGCTGGTAATAGGCAAAGTTGTTTTTTAAATATTAAAAATAAATTCACACATAAAGGAGATGTATAGCTGATTTCAACAAATCTATACTAAAATTCTTAATCAGTAATCTTTAATTTGTCTGTATATAACATTATAACTATATGTTCTCTAAGTTAGGTTGTAAAAGACAGTCAAATTAGAGAGTTAGTGTGGAGTAAAGTGAGCCTTAGAGCCAAGAAGACTTAGGTTCATGTCTGGCCTCAGTCATATATTGACTTTGTGACTCAGACATAAGTTATTTAAACTCTCAGTATGTTCAGTCATCTCTCTTCAGACTCTACCAATGTTGATCCATTGCTTCAGTTGAGGGAGTTTTCTCATCAAGAGTGATGTATACTAAAGAAATAATGTTGTGAAAAAATAAAGATCAAATAGACTGACTCAATTAAATGAAACAAACTTTACTTAAATGGGAGCCATAACAATTATATCTACTAAGAATGAATATATATCTACTATGTATATATATATATATATATATCTACTAAGAAAGAATTTCTAAGAGTCATACAGCCAATCAATTCACTAAAAAGTATTTCAGGTTGACATCTATTCTTTCTCTTTTTCATATCTGCTCTAGACCAAAATTTTCCTAAGCTGGTAATCATATAATCACAGACTTGAGAACTGAAATGAATTCTTTTGCTGGGAATTTAGGGTAAAAAACATTAGAAAATATTAGTATCTTAAAGATCATCTAGTTCATTTTCTTTATTTTGTAGACAATAAAATTGAAAATCAGACAGTTACAGTAATTTTTCTTTTCTTTTTTCTTTCCTTATTAATTATGAACTTAACTATTCACAAATATAAACATTTATACATATGTGTGTTTATATATATAAACATATGTAGATATGTATATATATAAAATCAGACCTGTGACCATCAGTTCACCATGACTCTCTGCTCAAGTATCAGACTGACTGATGGATGCAAAAGGAGAAAAGAAGGGAAAGAAGAAGTCTTGACAAAGGGAGAGAGATTTGTTAGAAGGGTCAGAAAAAATCATCTCAGGTACTTGATGAAAAAACAAGAAAGTTCATTAATTTTATTGGTTGATTGTTGGATTATTTGATTGATTATATGAATAAATCAGTAGTTCCGGCAATCCCTTTTCTTTCTCTAAAGAATCAAAATGCAATGGGGTTAATGCCAGTAGTCAATATATGGGATGGTATTATCCTAAACAGATACTTTGAAGGATATTAAAGAAATTGATTAATTGAAAAATAGCCCCCCAAAGTATTTTGTATACATTTGCTTGATCCCACATGTATAACAGGAAGAAAAAGTCAAGCCAGAGAAACTTTTCTCCCAAAGGGCAATGCAGAGGAACGAAGGAGTAAAGAGCTCAAAATTAACTTGATTCACTGAGCATTCAACCAGGAGATCAACAGGGTTATGTGATCATCTTGGTTAGCTCTCAGTTGGTATTTGACATGAATGCAAGCAAGAGTGAAAGGGGAAGAGTATCCAGAAATTGGGTTCCAAGATGTTTTAGAGGTTTTTGTTAACCTTAGTTAATTCTGCCTGGGAATGGCGATTGGCATTTTCTCCTAGTCATATAAAAAAGTGTTTCTTTTTCCTAGACAAAGAATTTCAGAATTTCTGAACTTTTACAATAGTGTACTCTACCTATCGTTTTCATATGCTTCCTTAACCAGCAAATGATGTGGTAAAATTGTGGGTAGTGGCAGCATGAAGAACAGAACCATTTTAATTTGTCCCATCTGGCATATTAGCATTAATAAAAGATGCTTAAAAAGAGATGCTTTGAAAGGCTTTCACCTACTGATTTAACAAGATAATAAGGAAAGCTTGCAATCTGCCACTAAATATAACTGATAAGAATAAGAGTGAGTGTAAAATGATGATCACAGAGATTAACCTTTGAGACACAATTTTTAAAACTCCACTGATTACAACACAATCATATTAGTACTGACATAAAAACAAGTTGTTCTTGGGATTTAGCATAAATATAGTGGGCAAAACTCCATCTTCTCTCACTACAAGCTCTAAAAAGACCAGGTAACGGGACCAAAATTAAGATAACTCCCAGGGCAACCCTATCCATCGCACTGACCATAATGATTGCCACCCTCTATGGAATTAATTAACCCAGCCATGATCTGCTGTATCAAGTGAATTATTCTATTTTCACTTCAAATTCAGAGCAATAGAACTAAATAGCCTCTGTCTTCAGGACTTGGTATCACATTTCCCATATAGGATATTTTCTTTGTGCCCACCCCTGTGCTAGCACTTCATTAGTATTTTTCCCATATTCACTGGATTTTTGGTGGGGCAGAGGGAAGGTTTGACATAGTCTAGCAGTCTCTCAATTAAAATGGGATTTGGGGATCATTTTCTTCTTAATTAGAAAATTTCCTGAGTGGTTTGTCTACATTTTTCACAGTTCCACTGGCTGATCATTTTGACCACAGCCACAATTCTGAGGACTGGCACTACAACTCTAACTAGTGGAAAACTTAAGTTGAAAAATGAATAGCATAGAGGAGAGGTAGGCATATATGCAGAAAGAATCTGTTTCTTGAGGCTACTTAGAACTGAAACATTGATTGGGAGAATTTGCAGACTGTAAATTAGGAAGTTAAGGAACTCCACAGTGTGGATATAGCTGTTTGCTTAGCAAAAGCCTTGCTCCTACAGCCATGAATTTATAATCAGAGGAAACCAGTTCATCAGTAGATTATGCTGTAAACAAACACCTGGAAATATAAGGAGAAAAGTGGTTGCATAAGATAAACGACCGCTATTCCAAGTCTTAACTAAAGGGGGGAGGGAGAAAGGGTTTTTTAAAACTAATGCAAAATTTGACAGCACACAAAATCAGAGCAGAAAAAATACCCTGTTATGTAAATGTAAGGTATCTCTTGGGCACCAAATTCATTTGATATCATGCATCAACAAGCACATAGGGAGTGTCCAGTGACTTTACAGTTTAACTTTGGCTCATATGGTATCCATTCCTCAAGGCAACCTCTGTGTTACAAAGGTACAGGATCAACCTATATCAATCACAATGAGTGTTTATATACATTGCCGGTAATCATCTCTACTATACATTGGGACTAATTTTTCAATTGAAAGCAACTGTGTATATTTTAAAAGTCAACTATGAAAAGTAGTGCAGATTGGGGATAATAATGACAATTCTGTGCGCAGAATGAGGATTGAATGGGGTCCATAGGAGGGAAGGATAAACCCATGGTAACCATGGCATATTTTTATTTTTAGACAGCCCCAATTAATCAAAAATCAGTTTTTGCAAAATTAATTCTTGTTTAGGTTGAAGAATTCTGTAGCAAAATAACCCAGCAGTAGATCCAGGGCTAGGAGAATGGCTAATACTCTATTTAAATCACTAGCAATTCAGAGGTAATAAAAGGGTTCAACCCCCATTCGGTCTCCATTTTGGTGAATTGGGGAGGGATAGATAGGGTAGAATACAGGATTGAAATTTGCATTGTTGCTATGAATACTCCAGACTTCTCATATATCAAATTCAGTATTGTTTTTCAGTACATTGCAAAATAACCACATTTTTTTTCTTAGTTCCTCTGAAGAATCTTGGAACATGAAGTTAGTTCACTTGAAATCATATCCTGCATAAAACATGGAAAAATATACTGATGCACCTTTCTTAGCCCTAATGATTCATTTTCCATTCACAAGCTCTTATTTTTTATCCTTCTCTCATAGATATCAATCATTTTACTAACTAGTATGTTTAAGATCCCCTTCATTATATCTGTGCTTATTTTATGGCCATCTCATAATTGCTTAAAAAGTATTAGATGATTTTAGAAAAGAGTTACATCCCAATAAAAGCATTGCTTAGATGCCTACTGACAACATTCGTATCAAACTCAGGATGCTACTAGAAGGAAAAGGGCTAATCTTTTGGAAGTGGAAGAACTGGAAGATAGACTATCTAAGAGCTGAAAGAATTCTCCAGAGTGGAGGGAAATTGCTCTACATATCTGTCTTCACTAGCAATCTCTGTAGGGAAATATAAATTCTCTTATGGGATAAAACAATTTTCCAGAGAATCACTTTTATCTTCTAGATGATTTCCGTACTAAAGATAAAGCCATAAAAGGAAACTCATTGTTTAACAAGTTAATTGGCTCTATGTGTGTATTTGTCACCTTTACTGACAGAGATTAGTTAAGTAGGGGTAGATTTTGGTGCTAATGAAGCCAAAGAGCAAGACCTTAGGTCACATGATCTAGCTAGCTTTTCTTTATTGTGTGGCCTTTGACTGTCTTCCTAACCCAGACTGCCTTTCTCCAGAAAACATATGATTGGTGGCAAACAAGCAAGGTTAAACACTATTTTTTTTAAAAAGTGCCAATTCATTGACTACTTAAAATAACATTCTAGGCTTGCTGTATCAGTAACTTCATCTTTGTTAAAAGAAAATGCCAAAGATAAATGAAATTTATATAGCACATTCTGGTTTGTGAAACACATTCTATACATAACCTAATGATACTTATAACTCTTCAAGTTTGGGATTATGTATCAAGCATAAGTATGCATTTGACAAATAAGGAATCTTAGATTCTTTGAGATTAAAGGATTTGCCCACAATCACAATCTAATAATTGCAAAAGTTGAGATTCTAACTCAGATTTGGCCCCAGCACTCATTGAAAGATGTGGAACATACCAGGAATTTAATAAATGCTCACTAATTAAGTAACTAACTGGTTCTGGGTGCAATATTCTTTCTACCTTTTTATGTTGTCTATTAGAGATAATAGGGTGACATTCTTATCAACCATTTAATATATATATGCATATATATATAATTTGTAAAAAGAAAATTGTTTAGCTCTCTCACTAAAAAATGTATAAGAAACTCATTCTGAAAAATTCTTTGCCAATCTATTATGACATTGGCTTTTGAGGGTGATGTCAGTGGGTTGTAATCTCTGACAACTTCTAACACCCTGGAAAGACTTCAAGCACCAGCTCAACAACCCACCAGAATATCTACCTAAATTCAGAGAGCACTAACTATCAGATGGTGGGGTTGGTGAGGTTGGGGGTGGTATAGCAAGGAAATAAACAAGGTTTTTAAAAAAATCATTAGTCATTTCTTCGAAATAGAGGAGGGTTGATGGAAATGGAGCAGGATATCTCTGTTCTTAAATCATCTGTAAACATGAATTTATGTTCTGGTAGCTTTAGTGTGCTCTTCATCCAATCATATATTTAATGAATTAAATTATATCGATATGAATATTCTCAGTATGAATGAACCAAGAGATACCAAAAAGAGTAGCACGTAAGTACAAAAGTAAATATGAATAATATGTATCCTTGTTCATATACAATCATTCTTTAATTCTCTTTATACATGAATATTTCTATGTATTTGTTTCCATGGAACAAGGAATAGATAATTAAGTAAGAAGAGGACATATCATAAGACTAAAGGTTTCTAAAATATACAAGACAAATTATTTCTTTCATATTTAAGAAAGTTAGCTAAAAATTTAAGAAGTTTTGGTGAAACACTTTAATAAGCTTATTCAATTTAGGAGAAATCTTCAAGGACTACAAAATGGCTAACACATCACTAATTATTTTTTAAAGAACTACAGGATATCAGAGATTGAATTTTTTAAAAAGACATCAGTCTTGATAACAAATATAATAGTTTCTTTAAGGATTTTCAAGATAAAAGCAATAACAAAAGCATCATTTCATTCAAAGGAAGATTCCCTTACTAAAATGTTCTGAACTGCCTAAAGATATTGTTTACATAATTATGATCACTTTTTTTATACCCTTACTTTCTGTCTTAGAATAAATACTGCATATTGGTGTTAAGGCAGAAAAGCAGTAAGGGCTAGGCAATGGGGGTTAAGTGACTTGCCCAGGGTGACACAACTGTCAAGTGTCTGAGGTCTAATTTGAATCTAGGTCCTCCAGTCCTTAGTCCTGGCTCTCAATCCACTGAGCAACACTGCTGCCCCTGAAGAAAATATTTGATCAACTCCCGCCTGTGGTTATGTTCTTCCCTTTAAATTCAGTTTAATTTAGCCAATCTGCATGCATTACCTTATCCCTCATTGACTTTCTAAATTTTTTTTCTGATCATGAAAATCAACATGATTGACTTGAACAGGAATGAAACTTCTAATCTGACCAATTGTCATACCTTGTTTAGAGATCATGTAAGGAAGGACACCATTTAATAGAATAAACAAATGAAGGTAGTCACATAAACTTACCTCCCAGTCTACAACCTCATCTTAATTCCTCTGTACAGCTTTCTCTTTTTTGAACCACAAATCCCCTATTGTGGAGTTAATTAAGTTTTCTGATATTATTCGGTCTCTATCCTGAGCCTTCTATTTGTCTGTACACTGTATTGTCAGTTAACCAGTGGAAGAGGACTTAATGTGGTCTCCTCATAGTTGCCCTCATCAAAATCCAAACCCTCTCTATTTACTGCACTCAATATATTTTTGGATGGGCTGATATCTACAAACTCAATTCATTCATATTTTTTAAATCTATCCAAATATATTTTGGTACCCTTAAACTTAAATGGCTTCAAAACACATACACGCACATGGAGAGACACACACACATATTCCCTTTCCCAAAATATGAGGTATTTTGCTCAATTCATCCTGGCTGTGTTTAGTTTCTGAGTCATCAATAAATATTAAAGATATCAAACATTCAGCAGTAATGTTGAATTCCACTAATACCTAACTAGAGGAAAATAAGATGTATGCATCTGCTTAGTTCCTTGAGCTATAAATCTACAATTAAAATTTAGCCAGACTTTAGATATTTAAGTGCTTAATTGACCATGTAATTCTTGAACATGCTACAAGTATTCTGTTATACAAAACACATGGATGTAGGTACATGGCTTAAGGATGACAAATCCTAGCTATAAAATTCTTCTGTACTTTTTAATTTGTCCTCTTATTTAAATGCCTCAAAAGAAAAAGAAAAAGCCTCTCTTTAGGTACCCTTTAAACAAATGCATAGTCACTTAAAACCTTCCACATGCCTTTTCCTTTCGTAGCAGAGTGTCTAGAAGCTGCCCTAATTACAGTAAATGCATTTTTTGAACTCCTTTTCAGGCTCAAATGAGATAATAAATGTAAAACTGCTTTTTAAAAAAACTTCAAAGGACTCCATAAATGTCTACTGTAATATTATTACTATTTTTATTATTATTAACATTGTAGTACGATGAACAGTGGAATAGACATGAATGAGAACAACCTAGATTCAAAATATTGCCTCTGGCATTTGCCAGATAGCATGAACATGGAAGAGTGTCTTAACCTGTCAGTCACAGTTTGCCAATCTTTAAAATGGGTTGTTGTAAGGCTCAAATGCGACAAGATAATGTATATAAAGCCCTTCATAAAACTTAAAGCAATCTTATAAATGTCAGTCATTATTATTCATAGCCACTTCCTTGTCTAATACTGCAGTAAAATAAGACATGCTCCATTATGAAGGCTTGGAAAAATGAGTGGGAAGATGCCTCTCAGGGTCTCAGAGGATCTGCACGTCTAGAGAAGTACATTAACTAGATTTCACATGACTGAAAAAACCTTGCCGTGTCTCATGGATATAACTCTCAAGGACTTATTGGGCATTTTAAGAAAAGGAACATTAAGGAAGTTCTACATTTGGTTCTCTAAATGTTCCTGAGCTATGTGATATTTGAGTCAAAGAAAGAACCAATTCTGCTAAAGTATGAAGTAATGGACCCTTTGAATAATATAATTTTTAGAAAATTCATGGTCCTACAGTGGTTTACTCTTATAAAAATAAAGAAAAAAATTTCACTCCCAATGAGCATGTTTTTTTTTGACATCTAGACCTTCTCTATTAACACCAAACTGAGTTCTGCTATATGGGGTGTGTGGTGTTTGCCCAGGTTTCTAATGTTCACTATGTTGCCATTTTGTCAACATCTTGAAACTTTTTTTTCTGATATATCATTACTCTCTTAGCTTTCTTCTTTGTTGCCCCTCTTGAACCTCACATCTTATCCTTTCTTATTTTATAGAAGACCTTTTGGATTCAGAATGAATCACATCCACAAACTCTACAGTGATAGTACCTCCAGCTAAAAGGATGGCACACTTAACATTCATTCAATATTGAAAAAAATTACTCAACTCAGATTCATCAACTGTCATCATCAGATGAGTAACATCAAAAATGAGAGGAGCTCAATATAAATATCATCACATAAAATAAATATCAGATATCTCTAAAACATCCTTTCAACAATTGTTTGCAGCTTCTCTATTAGGAAAAGAAATTATCACAGGATTTTCAAGCTGAAAATCACATATCTCCTTTTTTAGCATCTGCAGAGAAAGAACTTCTCTAGTTTGGAGCACTAAGTTTTGATCCAGAGAACCTGAGTTCAAACCCCAGTTTTCTTACTATCTGTGTGGGCTTGGATAAGTGACTTAACCACTCTGTACCTCAGTTTCTTTATCCGTCAGATGAATAGATCGGACCAGGTGATCTCTAATGTACCCTATCATTCTAAATCCTGTGATCACACAAGTGATACCAATACCCCATAAATGTTGGCTTGTCTATTTAAAAAAAAAAAAACTTTTATCTTCAGTCATAGAATCCAAGGCAGAAGAGTGGTAAGATCTAGGCAACTGGGGTTAAATGACTTGTCCAGAGTCACACAGCTAGGAAGTATCTGAATCCATATTTGAACCCAGGAGCTCCCATCTACAAGCTTGGCTCTCTGGGCACTGAGCCACTTCACTGCCCCTAGCTGCCTAATTATTAATTTCTTGGCTGATTAGGCATGGTGAAACATAATGTAATTGTAATTTCCTTATTCCTAGAACTTATGCCATTTTTCTTAATTAAACCCTCACCTTCCATCTTAGAATCGATACTGTGTATTGGTTCTAAGGCAGAAGAATGGTAAGGGCTAGGCAAGGGGGGTTAAGTGACTTACCCAGGGTCACACAGCTGGGAAGTGTCTAAGGTCAGAATTGAACCCAGGACCTACCATCTCTAGACCTGGTTCTCAGTCCACTGAGCCACCCAGCTGCCACTCTATGCCTTTCTTAATGAAGTCCTAAATTGCATTAATTTTTTGGATGCCGTATGAAATCGCACATTCATATAGAATTTCAACCCACTGAACCTGCTCAGTTTTTTTCAGACAAATTTCCATCTACCATGAATTCCTGGTTATATTATTACATGTTGAAAGGGGAGACTAAAGATTTGGTTTTGACTGTAGCTCTACCATTAATAATGTGACACTCAGTGACCTGAGGGGAATCATCATGCACTTCTGAACTTCAATTGTCTGATACACAAAATGAAGGAAATAAGAAGAGGTATCAAAGTGTCAGTGTGCCAGCCAAAATGCTGGAATATGAACCAAATTAGATGGAAACATAACAGGGAAATGTTAAAAAAAATACAGTGCAGTATGGATAATGTTAATTTGTGGTTTTCAAAGTCAACATGTGGCCTTACAAGATAGGTTGGCTTCTATTTGAGTTTGCAACACTGGTAGATGAGAGTGCAAACTGTAATACCTAAGACTATGCTATGGGAGATGCTAAGAACATAGTCCTTGCCTTCGATATGTTACCTCTTAAGTAACACAGCAATAAATATAGGAATTATAAAAGGGAAGCAATACATGTTCAAAAGGATGCCATAAGGATGAACTGAAAGGATAGTCTAAAAGCAAACTTGCTGGCTGTTTCCAAAATCCTGAAATCTCTAGCTAACCCCACCTCACATAGCAATCCAATACGCTTTAAGTATTATCTCATTCACTGTATTGCATCCCTGAGAGACGCCTAGCAAAGCCACATTTTAATGTTCATTTTTTCCTTTACCACAAAGAGCTTGAAAAGAGGTCATCTTTGAGTCAAGAGCAGACCCAAGGGTAGTGCAACACCTTCTGACTTCCAGACAATGCATTTTTTTTCCCCACCAGCTCCTCCTCTAATGACACTTTTTTTCAGTTAGGCCTAACCTGCCATCTTTCTCTAATAACCTTTCATTTGAACAGTCAATCATTGCAAACTCAGCATCCTTTAAAAATTCTCCTTAACAACCTCAACCCTCCTCCTGAACAATACAATTACAAGAGGCAGATGAAGACAATGGAATCAAATCATCACAGAAGAATCAGCAGTAACAGAGTTTTCAATGCACTTATCAGCTTACCCAATACAGCAAATTCTCAAATGTGTGATAAAAAATGTTCTAAAGAAGGAGCCTTCATTCCCCAAGATTGTGCAAGCATTTGATTTTTTAATGCTACAAAATAGACTTGATGATCTGTGTTTTTTCTTTTTCTCCCATAAGGTTCTACTTTAAGACCTCCATATGCTCAGTTTTAATAATTTGCTTCCCTGAACCAGGAACCATTCCAAATGTGAGTTATGGAAATATTGTGCTTCTTATTTAAAAAAAAAAACATAAAGAGAAATTGCTGAAGCCCAGGTACCAGTCTGTAAGAGACAGTGGCAGAGCTTTGGGAAAGGTTTTGCATGAAAAATTACTGCTTAAAGTCACTTCTTCCGAGGTGGTTTAACTCATTTCACCACAAGTGAAAATTGCTATGACAAATGTGTCACTATGGAGGTCAAATGGTAATTTGCACGTGTTGAAGCTCTCAGCAGGAACTGTCATGTGATCCCAGCAATCACTCGCATTCACACTAGAAATCTTCTAGAAGAGACGAGGGTCACATGGACTATTTGAGGGATCAAGCAGCTCGAAGCATATGTTTTCCTGGGAAGTGGAGATTGAAAGGTGTAAGAAAGAGATATGATCAAGATGTTTGGAATGGGAAAAATACAGTTATTTTAAGTACTGCTATGAAGGGAATCTAGAGAGGTGTCATCAGAGAGCAAGAAAGAAAAATGAAAGAATAAAGCTAACTTACAAGAGTTTGTTGATAGTAGAATGAATTTTGTCTATGATAGATATTGGAGAATTTCCACACCAGCTAATCCTATTTTGGCCGAAAAAGAGAAATCAGTAAGAAGGACAGTTGTAAGGCCATTGAATGTTTTCATAAAGTCATAGAGTAGATCTGAACTGCCTGCTCAGAACAAATTTCATGGTTACATGAAACAAGGGAAAAATCAGTTTTCTGACAGGGCTGGAAATCTCTCCTACTTAGAGCAGTTTCTTCAAGTTAAATGGAATTAAATAGTGTTTGTGGAATTACTGAAAAAAAAATATCTTATTTTAGAGTATTGCAGTTGATCAGATCTCAGAGGCCCATATAAATGTTTCTGTCATTATATCTGATAGAAGAAAGAGGTACCTTCCCATTTGGCAAAGAGTGAATTTGTCCCTGTGGGAGAGTGTATAATTTGGCATCAAACGTGAAATTTTTAGCTATCCTGACCTTTGAAAGATTTCAGAAAATCTAATTTTTCCTACTTCATTTTATATATGTAATAATGATAGTTTTTATTATTATCATTATTATTTTGGTCACAGTACCTCCCTCACAGTACCCTCTTCTTGCCTTCAGGTTTTTGCCAAGCTTCCTTCTACTTTTGGAATTCTTCCTCTCTGCCATTTCATGTATATCCATATCTTTAAAAAAAACTACCTATGCATGTTGGTATTGTAACTTCATTAGAATGGGTCAAGAAATTGCTCTGTACATCTAACTCTGCTGCTCTGTAACATACTCATTGGATTACTTTCAATACCCCTTTATCCATCCCACAGCAAACAGGGAACCATTCCTTATAGGTATAGGCTAAACATGTGCTCAATAGCTATACGAAGACTGAAATTCTTCAGTTATTGGAATGTTTACAATCAGAATAGCATAATATAGAATAATGAGTTTATTTATGAGACATCTTGACTGTTCTAGAGAAATGATTTTTCCAGAAAAGTAAAACTTCATTCTTTAACTACCAGTGTTGTAGAATATCTTTGCATGAGACCTAATTTGACTTTATCTATATGATTCTAAGTGATTAATAGTATCAATTAATTTACTGTGTGGATGTTCAGAAGGGACTCAGGTACTATTGAGGATTTGCCATTTATCCAAGACTATTAAGAAATTTTTAAATTATCATGATTAATTTTTATAGATTTTATGCCTTTTTTGGTTATCAGGTTGTTCTTGTCATTTTAGACTGCTGTCAATATACCTGCCTTCAAAAATTCTGCCACCTCATTTCTAAATTTCTATTTCTAATATTTCATTACCTAGGAAATAAGAAAACCAAGCTTATCTCAAATTCTGTTTTACAAAATAATAAAAAGGTATTAAATGAACTTTTTTGGATTTTCCTCTAGGTAAATTATGCTACCTTGAGGGCACAGTCTCTGTGATATCTACTTGGATACTTTTTTGTCTGTCAGCCAATAGAAATTCATTCGTTCATTCATTCATTACCATGTGCTAAGCATTGGGGATACAAAGAAGGCAAAATAAATAAGTCCCTTCTCTTAGGAGTTAACAGTCTAATGGAGACGACAACATGCTAAGAAGCATGTACATGGTAAGTATAAGTACAGTAGCTTATAAGTATAGGTAAGTATAAGTACAGTAATCTCAGAAAGGTGTTATCTTTAACAAGACTATGGTGGTGTATGGTGGGACCTGACCTTCCTGTTCTCTACTATATCCCAAATAGATTAGATGGGATGATAATACATGAAGAAGATTGACATTGGCATCTGTATAGAAAACATCCATGGAGGTTTTTTATTTTTATTCCAAGTATTTTATTCCATGGTATTGCTACAACATGAATCATATTCTAGATACAAAAGAATCACATTTGCTTCTGGTTGTATTTTAATTAGTTATATAAAAGAAGAAAGACACGTCTAAACCATTAATACTTCCTTTATCAACAGAAAGGAAAATGGACAAATCTATTGCCAAATCACACAAAATTTGACCATTTAGTTATCTGAAAAAACTAAGAGAACAACCTTTATTTAAGATAAATCTAGATAGTCCTCTATCAGGACCATGCTGATATGATAAAAATGACAATACTACCTAAATTAATTTACAACATATTCAGTGCTAGCTGAATCAATGTATAAAGGGAAAGTTTCATGATGCTATATCAAAATATAACAATTCATTTAAAAGAACAAAAGATCTAGAATATAAAGAGAAAATGAAGAAAGTAGGGAAAAAGGTAATGCCACTTCCATAGTCTAAATTATATTATTAAATAAAAATCATCAAAACTATATGATATTGGTTTAAAAACAGAAACACATCAATGGGGAAAAGCTATGTAAGAATCAGAAATAATTAAACTTAATAATCCAGTTTTTAATAAGCCCAAAACATAAATTACCTAGGGATAAACTCTACTTGATAAGAATTACTTTAAAAAATTAGAAAGCAGTCTGGCAAGTGTTTGCTTTATATCAATGTCCTATTTTATGTAACATAATTACCTCAAAATGGACTTCAATATTAAAAGTCATGCCACAAAATAATTTAGAGAGAAATAGATCAGATATGTCTTAGAAATATAGCAAATGGATAAATTCTTCACTAAACTAGATATACATAGAGCTCATCACCAAAGATTAGAATTCTTTTAATTACATGAAATTAACTTTTTGCATGAACAAAGTTAGTATAATTAACACACAAAGGTAAGAAGTTGACTGGAAAAAAAATCTTGGTATCAAATACATCTGATCAGTGTCTGTTATTCAAGATATTGACGATAGAAATATTTATGATATAATCACCAATAAACAAGTGGTAAAAGGATACAAATAGTTCTCCAAAGAATTTAAGATGATTAAAAATCATGTAAAAGAATGTTTAATATCACTAATCATAGAGAAATGTACATCAAAATGACTCTGAATTGTTTTCCTCTGACTTTTTCCTTTATACCCTGAAAACTGTCAAAGATGATAAAAGATAGGAATAATGATTTTTGCAGGTACCATGGAAAATGGAGCACTATTCATTGATCCAAATTTTCTGTAAAAATAATTTGGAATTATGCTAAGAAAGTAATTGAAATGTCCATAGCTTTTGACACAGATATCTTATTGCTAGGCATATACTCTAAGAAGGTCCATGATAATAAAAAAAAAAGAAGGAAACAAACAAAGAAGGAAAGGATATTTATAGCAGTGCTGTCTAGAATAGTCAAGAACTTATTTGATTGGGCAATGGCTGAACAAATTTTAACATATAATTGCAACTGCATATTAATGGTATATAAAAAGCACTGAATCTGTTTAATACAGATGGTTTACATACACTGATGTCATGTGAAGTAGGCAGACCTAAAAAAACAATAAGTACAACAACTACAATAATGATAATGGAAGCTGGACTCCAAAAAAAGAGATAAGAGAAAACATTTCCTTCTCTTCTTTATAGAAGACTAGGACTACAGGAATGCAATTCTGCATATAAAGACAAGCCTTTTGTAGGTTTTGGTTTATTTAGCTCAAAGGTTACTTTTTCCTCTTTTTAATTCTTCGTTATTATGATGAATCTCTGAGAAGGAAAAATGTGATATAATAGAAAATGAAGATGATGTAGAAAAAGGAAGATATCAATAAAATTGTATTTTGAAAAGAATAACTTTTGATGACCTCATGAAAATTGAAATGAAAAAGAAACACTGAATTAGAGCATTGATGGCATACCAGTGGTAAAGAACTAGAAAGCATTCAGTGCATTGAGGCTTGGTAAAGAATTTACAAAACCACATTGATAGCTATTAGGAAGCTAGGTGATACAGGAGATCTGAACTGATCTGAACTCAGGAAGATCCATCTTCATGAATTCAAATCTGGCCTCAGACATTTGCTAGCTGTGTGAGCCTGAGCAAGTCACTTACCCCTTTTTGCCTCAGTTGCTTCATCTATAAAATGATGGCAATAGAAATAGCAAGCCATTCCAGCCACTTTGTCAAGAAAGCCCCAAATGGATTAATGGAATCTGACAAGATTAAAACAACTGAGCAACAAAAACATTGTCAGCAAGGAGGTAACATGCTGGAGAGGAAAAACCAAACCTTCTAAAGTGAGAGGTTTGGCATTCAAATCCCTCCTTGAGATTTTTTTATCTGACCTTGAGTAAGTTATGGAACTTGCAGAGTTCTCAAGGCTTGTAAGATGGGAGCTGGGGAAAAAGATAAAATTAGCTGGATGGCCTCAGAGGCTGCATATTACACCTTGAGGTCCACATTGTAGATTTTTACTGATGGTCCTGACCCAGTGGTCAGTGTGAGCATCTCTTGGTTTCATCTTTAAAGATAATTACTCTGAGATTTTTTTTTTCTGGTTAAAAAATATGACATCATTTCAATCAATCAGTAAGCATTTATTAAGTGCCTACTATGTACCAGCCACTATACTAAGTGCTATGGATGCAAAGATATAAAGAAACTAACCCTGTCCTCAAGGAGCAGGATAATAAATACATGAAATGTGGGCAGACTTAGAAAGCAATTTAAGGCCCAAAGTGGTTGGCTTTGCCATCATGTTGGGGCTTACCCTCTTTCAGGTTGTTTTTGTTAGCATTAGGGGACACTGCAACCTGCCTCCCTCTTCCTTGCTGTGCTATTGAAACACTGTAAGAAGACCCTTTGAGACAACCATCTGCTCTCCAATTAAACTAGCAAGCATTTTCCTTTCAATAATTTATTGTGGGCGTCTTTTTGTTTCCAAGTTACTGTTGGTAAAATTTCATGAATTAATTGGAAAAATGAACTAAACAAAGACTTGGTTTCACTTGAAAGATGGGAAACTTAGAGAAGTAAGGTAGGACCTCAAGGCCTGCCATGCTTTGTCTTTAGAATAAATCTCTATTTTGGTGAACCCGTGTATATCTCCAGGTCTCAACCAAAATTTATGAACTGCAGTGGCTATGACAACACATAAGCTTAAAACAAGGTTTACTAATAAATTGTGCTGCTTTATGATCATCCGTGAAATTGTAAGCACTTGACCCTGATTTATTTTGTGGGCTGGCCTTTTCTCCCTAAACATGCTGAAATAGATTCCATGTCCTCCCATCCAGATGTTTTAACATTTCAAAGAAGATGGAATGCAAACTTGAGATTGACTGCTTTTATTTTATTTTATTTATTAAAATCAGAACAAAGTAAGACTTTGCTCACACTGGGGGGAAAAAATCTTGAAACTATGACAGACAGCAGCCATTTTTGAAAAAAAAATTATAAAGGGCAATAAGAATAGAAAGTTTTTGCTCCAAGGATCTGGAAGCAGAGAAACATGATAATGTGAAAAGCATATCATATTGGGGAAAAATAGATTATCTGGAAATTCAGAAGGATTATAGAGTAGATTGAAAAAAATACTCAATGATCCAGAGTCTTATTTAAATTGCTTCTTTTCAAGATTATCTGGGAAATATTCCATTTTCCTGAATAGGACAAGTTCAAATTCTAAAAGTTTGCTTAGATTTTAAGTTAGAACTTTCTCTATCTCTGTCTCTCCTCTGTTTCTCTGTCTCTCTGAACAAGTGTTCCTCTGTATGTTGATTTGATTGGCACTTTTGATAGCACCAGAAATTTACAATAACCTGGGAATTGGGAATTGAGTGGCTCCCAAGAGCCAGCTCAGAGGTTAGATAGTCAAGAGGACAGCTATTCTG
This sequence comes from Monodelphis domestica, assembly GCF_027887165.1. Taxonomy (NCBI): domain Eukaryota; kingdom Metazoa; phylum Chordata; class Mammalia; order Didelphimorphia; family Didelphidae; genus Monodelphis; species Monodelphis domestica. The sequence continues at coordinate 467,591,072 of NC_077229.1, read as the reverse complement.
TTGTGATCTTATCCAGCCAGCTGGAGGAAAGCTGCCACTTATTCCTCCCCAGGAGCAGAGCTACTAGGTAACTGTTCCAAATGGATGAGGACAGGGTGGGAGGGAACAGAGAGATAAGATAGAAATGTATGGACCACACTGATAAGGCTGGTGACAATAATAAGGAAGGCTGACAGCCTGATGTGGAAACACAAGGCAGCCTTAAGCCTGAGCGATGGGATCCTTTCCTTGAATAATGGCAGAGTATAATCTGTAATTTTACGTGACTAAACCATTGCATTTGGAACTTCATGTTTCACATTATACACTTACCTCTCCTTTTTTTTAACTCAAGCTTTGGTAACTAACCCAGATAAATGCCTAGATAGAGAAAGGAGATTGGCAGTGCTTTTCTGATAGCCTTTGTATTGCATCTGGTGGTTATAATCACTGGTTTCTCCTGGGATAGAGCCTCTTGGGGGCATCAAGGATTTCACATGAAACAGCTACCAGAAGACTTAAGCAATGAAGTCAGGGTTTGCAAAAAGAAATCCGTGACTTTCCTGTTGCTATAGAATCACTGTTTATTCAATTACCTTAAGGAGCATTTAGAGGGGCTGGTTTATGATGGTTTCATGCAAAATGAAATGTTGGAATAGAAGAGGAAAGAGTTGGTTTTCTATAGTGCTTTTCATATTCCAGCTAGGATACAGTTTAAAAATTAGAAAGGACTACTACGTTATTCTGGCATTAAACGAGTCCACAAACACCGGAGCTATTACATGCTCAGCAATAATTCATAGACCTTAGACAGTAGCATCTATATTACTAAGAGGGAGAAGCTCAGGGAATCCAACTTCTCTCTGGAACCCACTAAGGGGATGTGGGACAGGGAGTGGTCTTGTTTGCCCTTTCAAAGTCTCAGGACAAAATCTGACTCGTCTTTGTAATCATTTCTTGCAAGAGTCTTTTCAATGACTATACTTATTCTGTTGTACTGACATCTGACATTTGCTTCTCTTCTAGTTCAAGACTGGACCAAACAGATTCAAAGCAGGAAAATCACCCCCCCACCCCTTCTTGAGTCTGACACTCTTGTTCTGGATATACCAAGCAAAGGTCTGGCATGGGGTTCCTTTAGAGTCAAAATACACTTGTGCTCTTGCCATGCCAATAACTAACAAGCTCAAAAGGGTTAAGTTTTTAGGGTGAAGAGCTATTAGATGAGGGATAAATTACTGTCCCCCCCAATCCCACCCCGACACAATCATTCTATCTCCGATGCCATTTCCAAACTACGGAAAGAGAATATTCTCCCCTCTCCTTCACTGATAGTAAAAGCAAATATTTATAAGACAAGGCTGTCCAGGAAAGAAATAGAATCCACATATAATCTGTTTTTACTGCACTGTCTGCTGCTCAGTTTTATAAACAACTGCTAGCCAAATGTAATTCGAACCCAAACCCAATCACTCTGTGTCTGTTTGATGGAGGAAAGGAATATTTTGTTTAAATATGTCAAAAAAATGTTAAAAGTCACTTCGATTTCTGGATTGGTTTCCTTTTTAGTTCTTTTCTTTTTTTTTCCCCTGGCAATTTGGAGTGTCCTTCTGAAAAAGCCTACAGAAACATGTAACAAGATGAGAGTTGCATTGTTATAAAAGACTAGCGCAAAGCTTTGTCGCAGACATTCGAGTGTTTCCAATAGTGAGTAGGTGGCACAAACACGAATCCTACTGAGAAATAATGAGATGTGTGTACATATGAACCTCCTGTGTATCTTTTGGAAAACATATCCCCAAGAGAAAATGACATAAAACAACTTGCAATTAAACTTCATTTGATGCCAGATGAGAAACAAATGTTTTGGAAAATGTAATTTTTAATATAATAATAATTTGCTTTCCATGTGCAGACCAGAAGCTCTGACATAGTACCAGGTCCCTAGCCAGCATAGATTTTCAAAGGAAGTTCAAATGAAGCTGAAAATTTAATGGCAACATATAGATGTATATGGATATAGATCTGCATATATTTATTTAATAAAATATTGTTCAAATAATGAACGCTGATTATTCCAGCTTTATATTTGCTATAAAGTCTAGGTGACAGATAAGCAATTATAAGATGGTGAATGCTCTTTCAATATAATAACATAATCATTAAAACATATTTAATTGTTAAAAATATTAAAAATATTTTATACCAAATTTGCTTTCTAAGCCAAAAACACTTGTGCTTTTTCAACCTAAAATGTGTAAGAAGCCCATAAACAATTTTGCTTCTCCAAAAGATGTTCTTTGGGGTTTATGATTATTTTAGTGTGTATATATACCTGCACATACACAGATACTCACATGTAAATATACCCACAAAATTACTTTGTTTTAGCCTATTTTCATTAGTCTGATGATAGTGTACCATATAAACACTTCATTCTGTGTATTAGAGGAAAGAAGCAATGCTTTTTACCTTTTGCCAGTGAATTTGTCCTGTAAGAGACGGAATAGTTTAGCACAGTATTTGAGATGAATACACAGACATATGCACACATACATTGCACACGCATACATAAATAGATGGTAATTTCATGTGTGCACTTGTATATTTCTCTGGACCTCTGACTTCCTCCATGTCAGGAACATTCTGCAGGGAAACTCTTTCCAGTGACGCAGCTATTCTAGACTTCTCTAATTCATCATATTTGCTCAGGGTCCCACAACTGGTGGTGTACATCAGAGAAATGGCTTGAACTCCAAGATTCCTCACAATACAGCCCATCACCCTGCCTGCCTTCTTTGAATCTATTGATTCACACCAACTTTGTGAATTTCAGAGAACTAAAAACATCCCTTTAAGGGCTCGCTTTCAGACAATTCCAGAACCAAGTACCTTCTTCTAGCAGGGCCTTCCATTAAAAAAAAAAACAAACCCTATCCCCAGTTTTAGGGGTTATTCTGGGGCCAACCAGTCTATACCAGTAGAATATAAGCCTCAGGAATAAATTGAGCATGGATCCAATGAGAAACTCTGCTGTCCAAAGCTCAGCGTAGAGGTCCTAAATAAGACCACAGGCTCATCACTAAAATTGGTCCCTAAGGAATGACTCCTCTTTTGATCTAGGGAAATTCATCAAGCTCATCTTTTAAAGCATAGAGGAGGGCTCTCTGTGTCAGTAGAAAGACTATCCAAATGAGTGCAATCATGAATTTATTTCCTGGAAGAAGTGAAGAGGAAGATGGCAGGCATTTATAAAATTATTCCTAATGGCAGGCAATGTGCAAAGGTTCTTAAAAAAGAAACAAAAAGTCTTACCTTCTGGGTTAGTATCAATTCTAGGGCATAAAAGTGGGAAGAGTTAGGCAATTGGAGTTAAATGACTTACCCAGGGTCACACAGTTAGAAAGTACATGAATCAAGATTTGAACCCAGATTGGACAGATTTGAGGCCTGGCACTCCATCTACTGTTCTCCCTGGCTGCCCCTTTAAGGCTTTTTATAAATATCTCATTTAATGATTTATACATAAAGAAGCATATATAAATTCACCATGGTATAGTAGATAGGAACAGTCTTCGAGTCAGGAAAACCTGAGTTTAAGGCCCAGCTCTGACACATACCTTCCCTGTGACCCTGGACAAGTCACTTAATTTCTCAGAGCCCCTGGCAACCCTCTAAGACTGAAAATTGTAAAGCGATTGTGCTGTACTGGCAGAGGGAGTTTCTTCACTATGTATGTAGTAAACCAAATAAATCACGTCTATGCAAAAGCATTCACCTGCTCACAACACTTCACAATCAATCAGTAAAATGAACAAATATTGGTTAAGAGCCATGTAGAAGGACAAAGAATGGAACAACTTTTATTTGCAATGAGATGGTAGCACCGTGAATAGACCTGGATTCAGAGCCAAGGAAGACTAAGCTAAAGTCCCTACGCCGACCCTCAGTGTCTGCGTGACTGAGCAAATTACTTAACCTCTCAGTTCTTTTTGATACTATAAAGATGCCAAGCTGCTTTGTTGGAGAGGCTTTCCTCATGAAGAATTCCCCAAACCATCTAATTCATTGGTCCTATCCAGAAATCCAAAGGAGAGGGAGGGAGGAGCAGTATTTCTTTTCTATTCAGATTTATCCAAAGATAAAACTAAAACTGATAATGTGGTGATCCTCATTCTCTTACTCTTTGGTGTGTGCGTGTGAATGTGTGTTTTAATGATTTGCATCAGAGCATTCAGTTTGCACAAGAGCAGTGAGCCTCCTCACTAGTTCTTCCAGTGTTATCACTGAGTGTATCCATTCTGTCTCTTCATCCTGCTTTGAAGGAAGACTCTGCTGGGAATGCTCAGTTTCCATTTGGACAAGTTTCCACTAGGTCTCGGTTGGGGCAAATATCACTGACATGGCCATACCAGAAGGCGAGCTCTCACCAATAACATGTTCATCATCAATGTGCAATATATGCACTGAGAAGGAAATTATTGGTGAAGACATAAAAAAGGGTCAAGTTATCACAGTGAATAAGTGACAGCTGTAAATTTATAAGTATATCTAAATATAAAATTATAAATATTCTCATTGAAAAATGCTAGACTAACCTCTTTCCTTTTTTGACAGGATTTCTAAAATGGATCAGAGGCATTATAATATCCTTAGATTTTAGCAAATCATTTGATAAATATCTCATTCTCTTCTTATAGAAAAGATGTAGACCAGACAAAGATAAAAATATGTGAATAGCTAGACAAATGGCTAGACTAAGAGAGTAGTCATTAATAGATATCATCTCAGGAATAGGTCCTTGGTGAAGTGCCCCAAGGATTCTAAGCTTGACCCTATACTATTGTGTATTTTGGATAAAGGAATAAAAGGCATTGTGATCACATTTTTTTGATGACCCAAAGCTACGAGTCTTATTCAGTGCACTGGATGACAGAGACAGGATCCAAAAGTGATCTCAAGAAGCCAGAACTTTGGGTAAATTCCAATAAGATGAAATTTAAGTAGTATAAACGTATACTCATATTTTGGTGCCCAAAATTGGCTTTATAAGATACAGATGTGTCATGGTTAGAAAGTTGTTTGTCTGAGAAAGATTTGGGGGCATGATCCATTGGTGGAATATAATAGCCCCCCAAACCAATAATCCATTGACTGCTCTGAGAGGCATATTTTTAACACTAGGGATCAGAAATAGACCCAGAGGTGGGATATCATTGATAGAAGGTCCTACCAGTGAAAGATGTACTCTTTCAATGCAGATTATCAAATTCTTTGCAATTTATAATCTTTATAAAGAGATTGTCTGAGTCACTAATAAAAAAAAACCCAACAAAAAACTTGTCCAAGTTCAGGAAGCAAGGATGTATTCTGCTGGGGCAGTTCTTAACCCACATCATCTTGGTACCAGCACAGTCTATCTCTCCATTTTACTTCATTAGCTCACACCAAAGAAATCAATTGTAGGAATAATCTGCCATGTCCAAACCACATCTGGAATGTTGAGTTCAATCCTAGGCACCATAGGTTTAGAAGAATGTTGATAAGCTGGAAAGCATCCAGAAGAGGGCAAACAGAATTGTACAGGGCCCCATAATTCATGCCATATGAGGATGTGCTAAAGGACCATGTTTGCCCTAGAGATGAGCTGGAGGAATGGTGGAAAGGAGGCATTTTAAAACTGCCTTTTAATCCCTATTCTGAGAACCATGCCTGTCACATAAAGACTGTCTAATAAATGTTTCTTGATTGATTGATTGATTGAAATCTAGTCATGTGGAATCCAGATTAGATTTAGTTTGTTTGGTCTCAGAGGACAGAACTATGAACAATGAATGAAACTGCAGGAAGTAGTGGCTTCCCTTCACCAGAGGACATCAAGATTCATTGCCTACCTGTTGGATGTGTAGGAATTCTTCTTAGGGTACCATATGGCTGCTGAAGTCCTTTCCTATTCTTAATTTCTATGATTTCATAATTCCTTGAATATATTAGTTCAAAAATAATGTTTTGAAAACTGTTTATCTAAATTAGGTTAAGATTAACTTGGGAGTACAATGAAACTTTGTATGGTACTACCATAGTTGATTCATTTTTTTAGTCATCAGAATGTCAACATCTTGAACAATGCTCAGTTTGAATCTAATCAAGTTAGCAAGTTACTTTTATCTTAATTAACTACTCTGGGCATGTAAATTGATCATAACACCAGGTAGATTCTTTATAGTTTTTCCAATTTTTACTATGTTGATATAACTCCCTAAAATTCAACTCTCATTCATTCAATATTTACAGGACATAAATTATTCTGCTAGGTGTTTTGGGTAATAAAAATTGATTTTACAAGATTCAGATTTTTCATTTTTAGAAAGCTATCTGAAAAGGATATGGGGGTATGAGTCAAAGGTGGAATATAACAGCCCTGAAAAACCAATGGAGCATTGGGCTGCTCCAAAGGGGGCATGATTTTACATGAAACATCAGAATTGAACCCCCAGGTGTGATATCACTGATAGAATATCCTACCAGTGAGAAATGTACAGTTTTAATGCAGATCAACAGATTCTTTGCAATTTATAATCTTAGAGATTATCTGGGTCACTAATAGATTAAGAAACTAGTGTAGTGTCATGAAGCAAAGATATGTCCCTACACTCCCAAAATTTATATCTGAAGAGGATCTTTAAGGATAAACAGAATTCAGTCATGCAGAAATGAGGTAAGAACATTTCAGGTGGGGCAGCAAAAAACTACAGAAATTAAGCAGCACATAAGTAGTCCTATTTAGCAGAAAAAAATAAGAAACATGAGTAGTAGGTAGTAAAAGATGAAACAGAAAAGCAGTTTCGTGTTAGAGCATTGAGGTCTTTGAATGCTATACTAAACATTAGAGAATGGCTGATGATTTTTGAACATTTCAGTTTATCCAAGCCTATGGAAAAGGAATATCAGAATAATGAAAAATAAATGAACAGAGGGAGATACCATAGGTAGGGGGAAAAAACTTTCAGAATAATCTAGATGAAGCATAGTAGAGACCTGTTTCTGAAAGTTGGTAATGTAGTAGTGATGAAAGCAAAGTATATGAAACATATGGAATTTGATTTGACAGGATTCAAAGACTTAATTGATATGAAGGTAGAATGTCAAAGGAATGGTGGTAAAGCAACGGAGGTTAAATAATTTACCCAAGGTCACACAGGTAAGACATGTCTGAGGCCAGATTTGAACCTAAAACCTCCCAACTCTAGCCCTGATTCTCAATCCACTGAGCCACCCAGCTACCCCCTCTAGAGTCCACATTCTAATAGAAGATATCACACACCTGGAAGGGTTCAGCTTTAATTCTGATGAAAAGGTCCCCATGGTCCATAGCATGCAGTAGCCAAGCAAATGCTAATGCCTCTCATTTTATGTCATTTCGTGGCATAAAATCATGTCAATTTCTGATGTTGAACCATTTGGCAGTGTCAAGAACTTTTGGAATAACTTTCTTTTCTGGTGGTTCAGTAGTTGTAGCTGTATCATCTGCAGGAGCAGGTTCTAGGTGGCATCTGGATTGCTATTCCAAAGCTCTTGGATTCAGCATCATGGATTGTCTTGATCAAAGTTTGAGGGAAGATAATCAAAGTAGTGGTGGTGGTGGTGACTTGACCTGCCTAGCACATGCTGCCATCTATCTCTTCCTCAGCTGTCTTTGCCAGTCTTGTGAATGGCAATTTGGGGGGATGAGTCCACACTATCCTCATCCTGAAATGGCTATGAGTACTGAGCTGGAAGTAGGATTGGTCTTCTGAGAGACCTTGTCACTCCAGGGTTCTTTCATCCATATTCCTGTTGGAGGCATCAAGTCAGAAGTTGTTGCTGGTTGAAACAGGACTCTTCTCCATAAGTATTCTTCTCTTTAATGATGGCTACATGGTCTGCACTGAAAGTAATTCCAGTGGTTTGGGAGATATTACTATTCCCAAGAATCTTGGCTCCATCAGGGTTTAAGGGGACAAGATGATCAAGAAGGTGGTTATGGTTTTACTTGCTGGGCATATGCTACCTCCCATCTCACCCTTAGAATACCCTCTTATGTCAGCTATGGCAGAAATAGTGGTGGTTGTTTTAGCAGTTGGTGGGAATGGCTAGTCCTTTTCCACATAAATTGCTTCCCTAGATGATGGATGCAAAGGATGGGCCAGAAGAAAGACTGATATAGCATAGGGAAAGGAGAAGTGCTACTCCAGGTCTCCTAAACTTAATGATTTAGTGCGGTAATGAAAAAGGTAGACTTCTTCACAATAATTTCTCTTTTCAATTAAATCATTAAAGGAATGAGAAACCTATAGAACTTCCCCAAAGTTTTGAGAAGGGGCAAATCAGGGAATAAATGTGGCATTCACAGGAAATCAAAAAGGTAAGTGGAAAAGGGAGTTTTGGATGGTGAGTTTGAAGTACTCAAGCTAAGATGCACATCAGTCAATTGAAATGAAGGAATTGGAAAAAGATGTGACTCATCCACAGAGATGTAATAGTTGAAGACTCAAGCGTAGACTAAGGTAGCTAGAGCAGAAACTATCATCTTTGGTTTGGTGAAAATTATTTCATTTAACAATGTCCTTAGTCACCTGTATCCCATAAGAAAGAAACATATTTTATGTCTATATTAATAAATTATTGTTCATCTGACAAATCCTTTTTTTCATTTTTTTACAGATTCTGATTTGATGGGGAAAAGGAAAAAAAAGCTTTGTGATTCTAAAAGGATACAATATATTTAAACACAAACTACTTTTAAACCCTGGAATTGGAGAAGTTTGAGCATTTTTTAAAAAATAGTCAACTTTAAAGTAACAGAGATGTTATGTGAAAACTTTGCAGATGAGTTGGTGGAAGTTGTTTCTGCAATGCATCATTTGACAGGAAGTTAAGCTATCAGAATTAAGCCTTATAGGTATCAATCTTACATCCATACATGGTGTATGTCCTAGTTACCAAATAGATATGAAAGGCCCATTAGGGTGTCTTATCAGCTGTATATTGGTGTAATTAAAGAGTCTGATAGCATTAACCTGAGCTGTGAAAGTCTCCAGACAATGCCTTGCTATCAGTCATCTAACCCTTGAGTTTAAACAGTGACAATCAGAAGACTTTCTCCTCTACCTAACTAGAGGACAGGGAATCTTATTTTTATTGCAACTAGTGGAATTCTTGGGGTATGGGACTTAAATTATTCATTTCATTTTTTCCCTTCAAAATTATTTTCCCTGTAGGTCCAATTCTCATGAAAGATTTCTCTAAATTAATTTGGTGAAAATATTAGATTGTCTCAAATAATTAAGCACAGACTATGTCTGGTTGGCTTCAGTGTAGAGCAAATATTGTTATATTCATAATTGCGCATTGTCCAAAAGATGATCTGCTTGATTTCCTAATTCATGACCCTCATCTCATAGAGGGTTTTGCCCATTTATTTGTATCTTTACATTTTTGCTAACAACATAGGTTTTGAAAGGATTGATTGAGGTATACATTTTGTAAATGGCATTCCTCACTAGATCAAGAATCATCCCTCCACACACACCCACTATTACCCAAATGACAGTTTCTAGAGTAACCCAGGGCTTTGTTGATTCAAATTCCAAATTCTCACTCCATGAATAAAGTTACAAAATTAGCTAATTTCTTCACATAGACAAATGCCCCTTGGAACAACAGAAAGAGAACACTGGATCAGTCAGAACAAAAATTCCCAGTCTACCACTTCATCTCTTTGTGAGAGTGGACAAGACATTCATCCTCTGTAAGCCTCAGTTTCCTCATCAGTCAAGTGTAGATAAGTAAACAATACTGTCTTCTTATTAAGTTGAATAGCATGTGCCAATTGTTTTTAGCTATAAAAGTGCTAGATAAAGGTGGGCCTCTGATTATTTGTAAAGGTTTTCTAGAAAATGGATTATATGGCTATATCAATTCTAGTTTTCCTTTCACATTCAGAGAAATCATGACATGCTGGCTACATTACAGAGAAATCTTCCAGATTCTTTTAATAGTCTCTTTTCTAATATATGATAATTCTATTGTCCTGTCCATTGAGATTCATAGTAAAAAGTTCCCCACCATCACCTCCCCATCCTCCATTCTCTTATCTTCTTAATGTTTTTTTAATTCTATTTTTTCTTTTGATGAGGATATTTTGTTTTCATTCATAGCCTATGACCAGTTAACAAGTTGCTATAGAAAGAGTAAATCCTTACCTCATTTCATTTCTTTTCTCTCCCTAAGCCTAAGACAAATTTTCTCAGGCTTCTAAAATCAAAGATCCAGATTCCTGAGCATGGTTCTTAACTAGTTTTCTGTGTGCCTAACATGAACACTCCCCCCCCCCCCATTCTTTTCAGATTCTATTTAGTATGCATGAAGCATTGCCTAGATTAGGATTTATTCAGATTAATAGTGACCGATCCATTAATCAATCCTCTGTCCACACTTCATAAAGCAAATAGCAAATGGCCCATTCATTTTTAACTGATAACTTGGACTAGAAAACCATCAACTTTAATGCTAAAAGGCAAGGGAAATTCCCACACTCTACCATGAAACCCTGACCTGAGGGAATCTATTCTAATGTTCACAGGAAGCCATAAATTGTAGAATACATTTTGCCCTGTTGACTCATAATTTGTGAAAGGATAATATCAGTCCCCTTCTGCCCTGTTCTCATTCTCAAGCATTCTTAGGTCTGCAGAAGGTATCTAAAAATCCTTAAATGGGAAGGATTTTTTGCCATGACACAAAGGTACAAAGCATGATGGGTAGGGGTACATTTCTCAGACCAACTGAAAAGGGACCTATCTGGTACCAGGTATGAATTGGAGAAGGAAACCCCATGACAACAAAGTTATAATGACTTCCAACCAGTAAGCTTTGATGCAGTAACACCTCAGGGTGGAAAAGGAAAAGAAAATCGCAATCCTAATTTCTTATCTACAAAATTCAAAGGCTTTCTTTAGTACTCATTCTCCTTGATCTTTGTAGATTTTGAAACTGTCACTTATCTCCTCCTTCCTGTTCTCTCTCTTTCCCTTGACTTTTGTGACACTTCATTCTCTTAGTTTCCCTTTTGCCTTCTTGACCACAGCTCAGTTTCCTTTGCTGAGTCATCCCCTTTCTCTTGCCCAGTAGGTGGGCATTCCTGAAGGCTATATAATTGTTATCTTGGTGATCTCATCAGCTCCCATGAGCTCAATTATCTTTTCTCTGCAGATCACTCCAAAATCTATGTCTCTAGCCCTGATATCTCTCCTAGCTCATCTGACAATAATAGCTGTCATCTACACATCACCACCCAGACAAGATGTCTTATAGGCATCTCAAACTCAGTCTATCCAAAATAGAATTCATTATATTTCCTCATATATCCATCTCTCCTCCAAATTTCCCCTCTTCTTTTAAATTTACCATCGTCTTTCCCATCACCCAGAATTGCTACTTTGGAGTCACCATTCGCTCCACAAGCATTCATTAACTAGCTACAGTTTTGAAGTCACTATGCCATTTGGCTCTAGAAATACAAAGGCAAAAATTAAATAGTCCCTGTTCTTAAGAAATTCAAATTCTATCAGAAAAAAATACATTTGTGATTATATATGCATATAACATACATTATACATAATTAAATATAAAATATAAAGGAAATTTGAAGTAATTTGACAGGGTCAGCAGCAGTGGGTGGAATCAGGAAAGATCCTGTGTAGGAGATGGCCCTTGATTTCAGTCTCAAATGAAGCTTCAAATCCCGAGAGAAAGAGGTGAGCAGGGAAAGCATTTCAGGAATGGTGGCAGCCTGTGCAAGGGTAGATATACAGGAATTATTTCCCAAGCTTGTGGAACATCAAATAAATTGGTGTGGCTAAAATACAGAATATGTGATGATATGTGATGTGAGGTAAATTTGAAGAGGTTGGAACATGATTGTGAAAGATTTTATATGTTAAATAATAATAATAATAATAATAGTCAGCCTTTGCATAGCACTCTACAGTTTGAAAAGTGCTTTAGAAACATTGTCATTTGATCCCTACAACAATCCTGTGAAGTAGGCATCAAGATTCCCATTTTACAAATCAGAAAATTGAAATAGACAAAAGTTAAATAACATCCAAAATCACACAGCTAGGAAGTCTGAAATAGTTCAATTTGGGTCTTCCTAGGCAGATAGCTGGCTCAGTAAATTGATCTAATAGGCCTAGAATTAGGACGCCCTGAATTCAAACCAGGCTCAGATATTTCTACCTATGTGACCTTGGGCAAGTCATTTAAACCTCTTTGCCTCTGTTTCCTCATCTGTAAAATAAGCTGGCAAAATAAAATGGCGCATCACTCCAATATCTTTGCCAAGAGAACTTCAAAAGAGGTTAAGAACAGTCAGAAACAACTAAAAATGACTAAACAACAAGACTCCAAGCCCAGTATTCTATCCACCGTACTACCTAGCTGCCATGGTGGTCAATGAATGGAGACAAGGAATCAACTGAGAGACATGTTGTAGAGAAAAAAAATCAGTTAGACTTGGGAATTTATTGGATATTGATTAGGAGGGGGGCAAGGGAAAGCGAAGAGTCAAATGTGACTCAAGGTTGCAAACCTGAGTTGCTGCAAATTGGGGAAGGAGGAAAGGAACAAGAATGAATTCATCTCCTACTATAAGGCACCGTGCTAATCACCCTATAATATCTCATTTGATTTTTACAGGCATCCTGAGAGGAAAGTGCTGTTCTTAAGCCTATTTTACAATTAAGGAGATTGAGGGAGACAGAGGTTAAAGAAATAGCAAAGTTAGAAAAAGCATTATATGGAAAGGAGTGGGGGGCAGGGAGGATAAAAGCTGTCCTGGACATGTTGCCTTAAAGACACCTATGAGATATCCATCCACCTCGAGAGGGTCAGAAGGAACTTGCCACTGTGGGACTATAGTACAGGATAAAGACTAGATCTGGGCTCCCACCACCTCCAGAGAGGTTTTTCTAATTCCCTCAGCTGTTCTCCTTTTAATTAATTTATATTTATTTTATATATGCTTATATATAAACATTTTTATAAAGTTATATGTACCTGTATACAATAAACTCATTAAGGAAAGAAAGTTTCGTTTTTAACAATTAGTATTATTATGCAATAGGACATGGAAGATGATCCAGAAAATGAGAAAGAAATAGAGTAGTTAGATAGGAGGAGAATCAAGAGACTGTAATAAGATGCAAATTTTAAGAGAAATTTAGTGTTAAATTCCTCTGAAATATAATTAAGGATGTGTCCTGATAAAAGATCAATGAACTTAGCAATTTAGAGCTCACTGGTAACCTTGAAGAGAGAATTTGAGTTCAATGTGGGGATAGAAGTCAAACTGGAATGGTGAGTGAGAGAAGAGACAATAAGAGAGACTGTTAACTAGGGAAGGAAGGAGAATGGACCTAGTCAGAGAACCTCTTTCCTGGATGTCAATTAAAGAAGGAAACATATTTATTAAAAGTTTCCTAGAGTAGAGTCACTATACTAAGAACAGAGGACACAGATGTAGAAGCAAAGACTGCCCCTTCAAAGAGATGATTTTTTTTCTCTTTTGCCCTATCTTTAATCTCTTTTGGATATAGAACTCGTAGTGGTATTGCTGGGTCAGAAGGTTTGGCCTTTGGGCATGGTTCCAGATTGCTCTCCAAAACAGTTGTATTAGTTCCCAGTTCCACCAGCAGTGTATTGGTGTCCCAATTTTTTCACATCCTCTCCAACATTTATCATTTTCAATTTTTGTCCTGTAAACCTCAGAATTGTTTCAATTGGCTTTTCTCTGATCAATAGTGATTTGGAGCATTTTTTTTTCACATGGAAATTATGTTTTACTGATGGAAAACATGAAGAGAGGAATGTTGGTCAGGAAGTGGTACCTTAGTCTAGAAAGGAAAAGAATTAAAAACAGATTGATAGATTTTATTTAGGAAGAATGATAATTCATTTGATTATGGGTCCTGGTTCCAGAAAGAGGAGAAGTATCTTGAGAGTGAGAAGGTCTTAGATATGAGGGTTACAGGTATCAATTATTCTCTGTGTCTCTGGAATCACTAGATAGTATACATTTCTACATCTTAAGGGGATGCCTTGATTCAATTTCTTTAAAAGTAGTTTTGAAGTTGGGGGAGATTGGGTAGGGGGAAGATAGGAAAGAAGGACAGTCAAAGTAAAACCCAGTGGAATTGCTCATTGGCTATGGGAAAGGGGCAGGAAGAGGGGAGGGAAAAAACATAAATCGTGTAACCATGGAAAAATATTCTTAATTATTTGTTTAATTCATTAAACTTGATTTTTAAAAAAGTACAATCAAACTATTTTCTAGAGAGGTTAATCTAGTTTGTTTACTTTGTCCTAATAGTAGATGTAATCATTTAAAATCACCCTTAACAATTCTATACATTTCGACAGCCTAGAAATAAAAAAACTATCTGCAAATAGGTGGTTTCCATACATGCGCAGTCACCTACCTAAAGGTCAGGTGAGTACTATTCATTCTATTTGAGGTATGAACTATTTTATGCCCATTTCATTTTTTTTTTTACAGTGGGTCCACATTCAGTAGGGATGTTATCATGCAGGACCATCCTCTTCTTCTGCTAGTTCATTTTATTTGGGACAGCCAGGAAAATGAAAAGCAGAGAAATTTCAGACCCCTATTATTTCAGTCATTTAGATCAGTTCATTCATTCCACTGAATTTACCACACGGGTAAGAGTTTTGTCAGGCAGTCTATGATCCAGTTTGCTGAGAAATGATCTGCAAATTCATTTCACTTTTTATAGGATAATTTTCCATCAATCTGGCTGGGGTCAAAGGCTGAATTCCTTCATTTCCCTTCTTGGTCATACTAAACTATGTACAGTGTGATATTTATACTGTGTACTGCTGTTTTGCTAGACAGTGAGCCATTTTTTTTAATCTGTAGAAAATGTACAACATTCACAGTCAAGGTTGGAATGCCCATTAATGTGTGCACGTGAAGTGCTGATTCTAAAAGAGTTGAAGATTTTAGCTTGAAGGCTCCATATTCTCCAAAGCTTAAGGCACTTTGTACCTCACACATTCTGAGACTCAGTCATTCAAGTTAATTACTGGCTGCTGCTGGCTGGCTGCCATGCTCTGTATACTGTCTCACCCCCAGCTGGGTATGGTCAAAGGAACCACAATGTGTCCTCCACCCCCCAGGCCCCACACCCGTCTACCACTCTCCAGTTAAACTATGAACAGCAGCACGAGCTGCCTGACCTTCTTAAAATCATCTCAAATGAGGCAATGGCTGCTGTTGGGGTTTTCCCTTTTTTTTTATTTAGTTGTGGAACCAAATTTTTTTATTGCAAAGATTTGCAAACTCTGTTTTCTTCATCAGGACCGGACAGTATTTTGAAAAACTTTGTTTTCTTTGCTGTTGTCTTCTCTTTTTTCAGCTGCTGTGGTAAATAATTGTGATCTGAAGTAACAGAAATAACAAGAGGCATGGGAGTTTAAAGATCTATAGAAAAATTTCAGCAGCCCTCAGCTTACATACGTAAAAATCTGTTTTGATTTAACTCAGCTATAGAAGAACTGATAGCAAAGCAGAAACACAAAATCCCCTGCATAAACCATAACAACTATGTGCAATGTGGTTCTCTTTCCTTCTATTACAGGGAACGCTTTATTTCACTGTGAATCAAAGCAAAGGTCATGTTTAAGTTGTCTTACCAAAAGAAATCATCTAATGCACATGTAATTGTAAATCAAATAATGCAGACTATGGCAATGATAAGTAAAGAGAAAGATGGAAGATTGGATCCATCAACTCTGTACTGTCCGCATTAGGTAACATGATTATTTGAAGAATGGGCCATAAATAAGAATTGTTACTAAAATGGACAGCTGCATATACAATTATTTCAACAAACATTTCCAATTTGTAAGTAGGAGGATGTTCTGCTTATGGAAGCCAATATTCATGGTGCCATCTAAGTGGGACTCCTGGAAGATTCAAGATGAATGTGAATTTCACACATTATCTCCATCTAAGACCAAGCAAATATCCGTGGAAGGAACTGAATCAT
Source organism: Monodelphis domestica (assembly GCF_027887165.1). Classification (NCBI taxonomy): domain Eukaryota; kingdom Metazoa; phylum Chordata; class Mammalia; order Didelphimorphia; family Didelphidae; genus Monodelphis; species Monodelphis domestica. Next base: position 467,574,981 of record NC_077229.1, on the reverse strand, counting down.
ACAGTATATATGGCCATGAACAGACATTGTAATAAAGTTTAAGTCATCCCCTGCTCCACCTTGTCTCTACTTGTTTCTCTGAATGTTTGTCCTTTCCATTTAAAGAATGAGTGTTAAGAAAAGATAAATAATTATTGAAATCCAGTACAGGGGAAGGAAAATACTATTGCCAAAGTAATACAATAGACGGGTATCATTTCATCTGATTTTGGAGCCAACATTTTTGTTATTTTTACATAGGTCTTGTTTTTCTTAAAAAATATGGAATGTCATGTCATTCCCCAGAGGCAAAAGTAGCATGGTAAGATTTCTCAGAAGGGAGAGAAGACAGCTTTTCTGAATAATGTGCCAATCCTGTGCCAATAAGATACTTTACTTGTGTGTTCATACTCTGTATTTAAAATAAAAATGGAAATTATGATTCCCCCTTGATGAAGAATACTGTTATTTTTTTTTAATCTATGGCCTTAAAAATAGAACAGAATTGATTTTTTCATGGATCATGTCATAGGTATAGGAATTCAACTTGTGATTTCAGTGATGTAGGGAACATATCTACCAAACTGGTCAACACCTTCTCTGAAAATTTTTTCTCTTAAAAAACTATCCAAAACACTGAGAAATTAAGTGTCTTGTCTAGTATCACTGAGTCAATATATGAAACCATTGAACTTCAACAGAGGTCTAAGTGGCTAACTCTTTATTCGAAACAATACACTTTCAGATTTTGTCATACAAAATGAAAACTAAATAGTTAGAATATTTCGTTCCCAAGGATCAATGGCAATAAGCACAAAAGTATAAAAGGATCATGAATTCAGAGCTAGAAAGGACCAATATGTTTATTTTAAAGGTGAGGAAAATGAGTAAAAAGAAAGGAAAAGATTTCCAGAAGATCAAATGGGTAGTAAGCAGTAGAGCCAATATCTATATACACTGCCATCAGTCAGAAAAATGGCAATGATCAGAGACCAGCTTAAGTCATTATGACATTATAAAAATTTACTATTAAATAATTAATAGTGAATTAAATGGTACAAATATCTTCATATATACTTTAAAGGTATATGGTAAGACTTGGTATAGAGAGTACATGGATTCAGAAAAGGAGAAGAATCAAGGGGGATGGATGCATCTATAAAAAGAAATATCTGTCAAAAAGGATGAGAACCAAGCCATTTTAAAATTTTATTTTATTTACAACTTTCATTTTTCTGTCACCTACATTTAACACTATATCCCTCTATCACTGTCCTCCCAGAGATCTAACTCTTATGAAAAAGGAATAAAGGAAAAAATTCTACAAATACAAATGACATATCAAAAATTTTTTTACATTCTCTGTACTCCCTTTTACTCATATTTCTGCAAAGGAACAGGAGAAATTGTCTTCTCATGTCCTGTGTGTCCAACTTTGGTCATTAAAATTTCTTGGTATCCAATTTTAATTGTTGTTTCTTTTATATTGTTGTAGTCAATTATATTTTTCTCTTAGTCCTGCTTACTTCATTTTGCAAGAGTTCATTTAAATCTTTCCATGTATTGCTACGTTGATCATCTTCATCTTTTCATTGGACTTAAACTTCAGATTCATGGCTGAGCTGACCTATCTCTCCAGTCATCCACATTATCTTTCCTTCTTAACTCAGTGGACCTGGGACAATACATCCACCCAGTTCAGTTACCATTGCATTGGAGACACAGGCAGCACTGGCTCTCCTATCTCCCCACTCCATTCCTATTTCACTCCACTTTTCTCCTCTCCATTTATTTCCATGATTTACTTTCACTTTACATTTTCATTTATTTCCAGGCTCCATCCAAGTTCCACCCTACTCTTTTTATCTCACAACAATTCTTCTATTTCTTCTGAGCTAAGAGGGGAAGGAGAACATTTCCCTAGATGTTTTGTCATAATTTAGAGCTTGTGCCCTTGAGATTTTCAGCACTATGATACAATAAATATTTATTAAGTACCTACTATGTACCAGACAATATGCTTTGTACTGGGGATATGAATAAGAAGGAGACAATCCCTTCCCTGGAGAAGCTCTCTATATAAAAGAAGCTAAAAACCCCAGGAAGTGTGCCAGAATGTACCCAGTGGTAGTATGATGAATGAAATGGTAGCATCAAAGCTAAGAAAAACAGATAATGGTAAATGAAGAGGTGTCTGGTATTTTGAACCCTCTGTAAAGGGAGGCTTTGGGAAGAATTTTGCTGTTGTTTTTATTGTTCTTATTCTGCCCTTGAGACCTTCAATCAGAGAGGCTGAAACAACTGAGGGTACTGTGGTGAAGAGCAAAACTGAAGCAATTTCCAGGATGATGAGTTTATCCTGGACAGGATGTCTGAAGATAATGATGGCTGGGATTTGGGACTCTATAGAGGGAGGCTATGGGAGGAGTTAGCACTCTTTTCCAATATTACACAATCTTGTACCACAATTTATTTCAGTCATTCCCCAATCTCTGAATATCTACTCTTCTTTTCTAGCTCTTTTCTAACAAAAAGTGTTCTATTATTTTTATTTGGGGTGCATATGGGCCTTCTTTTTTGTAACTGGCATCCACTGGATATATGCTTAGAAGTGATATCACTGCTTGAAAGAATATTAATTCTTCAGTTCCTTTCTTAGTATAATTTCATACTGTTAACCAAAATGGTAATAGCAATTCACAGGTCTACCAAGAAATGCATTAATGTTCCTATCTTTCTACATCCCCCCACAATGAACTATTCTCATATCTTGTCGTCTCCACCAACTTATTGTTATAAAGAAACAGACAGGGATGTTTTGATTTGTATTTCTCCTATTATCAATGATTTGGAGCATTTTTCACATCTTTGTTAAGAATATGCAATTATTACAATAAATGCTCATCTTTTCATTTCCTTCAGCCAGTTATCTATTAGGGAATGTATTTTTTTCATATCTTTCTGTTAGTTGGCTATATATCTTGGAAATCAAATCCTTATTGAAAACACTTAACACAAAAATGTTTTCCAGTTGACCCCTCTCCTTCTTATCCTACTTGCTTTATTTTTATGCATGTGTTTCAATATCAAGGAATTAAAAATTATTGATTTTATCTTTTGTAATTGCCTCTATTCTTTCTTTACTTAAAATATATTTCCTACCCATAACTATGAAAAATATATGCTAGTTCTCTTTTAATTAGTTTTAGTCTGATTCTTAATATTCAAGTCATATGTATAGTTTGGATTTACTAGAATGTGGTACAGGGTACAATTGTACTAGGTCTAATTTTTTTCCCATACTGCTTTCCAGATTTCCTAGAAGTTATCAAACAGGGATTTTTCATGTGCAATTTATGCTTTGAGATTTGTCAAAAACTAGGGGATTGAGTTCAGTTTATTTTTTTCATCCTTGTCTATTCTGTTCCATTGATCTTCTTGTCTAATTTTTGCTAGATTTTATTCTAAATCTTTTGTTCATGTTTTCTAGCTTGGTAAAGTATAATTTTGATAGTTTGGGTTAGCACTAAATCTATTTGTTAACATTCATGATATTGAAATTATTATTATAATGACATCGTCCAGGCATGAACCCTTAACTTTATTCTAGCTATTCAAATTAATGTGTTTTTTCGATGTTTGAAGGAGTATTTTCCAATTGCAGCTATAAAAGTTTTGAGTATATTTGGTGAATTGACTCCTGGATATTTTATATATTCCAATTATTTTGAGTCAACTCATTTTTAGCAAATATTTGAGTAGAACCTTGCTGTTCGATACACAGCAAAGTAATAGATGTATTCTCGAAATCATATAGTCCTTACTTACTGATGAATATGTTACTTAGGAATTCAAGCATGAAAAGTTCACATGCAAAGATAAAATATGAAAATTGTTAAATCAAAATATGCATCAAAAGGCCTAATTATGGACTCTTGAACCATTTTTATTTTCTTATTTTCTCTTCAAAGGCAATGTTTTGCCAACTCATCTCTCAGTGGTTCTATTCTAAAATATCTCTCCATTAATTCATCAAAGCAGACAATGGTCAAAAGACTATACATATAGCAACACTCCACAGTAGAGCCCCTAAGGATCACAAAGTGTAATTGTGTAACATTCTGTCAACATGAATCCTTTAGTCTCATGCCCAATTTGCCATATTTTAAACATTTCAACTCTGAAGCAATTTTGTGAAAGCAAAAATAACTCGCTGGCCTTGAAATACGATCTTGTCAACATTTTGTTTGCAAATGTGGCACAAAAAGATCGTTCAATTCTCTTTTATTTTCTTAAACACATACACACATCCACCCAATGAATTGATTGAATACCTACTTCAGGTTTGCATAAGTTGTAGTAATATAACCTTTTTAGTATCCACTTGAGTCTGTTGTACATCTCTACTATCTTGGGTAGAGTGGGCATGTAAATGTTCATAGACATTTTCATATATATATTTTTATTTATATGTTCACTTATATACATATGTATTATATATGTGTATTGTATGTGTGTCAATTGCTATACTGAACATCTATATTTTTATTTCCATATTGAATATAAAAATAGAAACTCTGGGAACTTTCCCTCTTGAGAATTATTTTATGTATTTTGATACTAGCCATGATGTCATCCATGTGGATATTTCCTTCATGGATCAGATTGCAACTTCTTCATGTTTCATCAAATGCAATGATTGAAAAAAAATATTTGTCCCTCAATAAGCAATTTATTTTTTATTTCATTTTTACAACTAAAAATATTTTTTCACTCATGTCATCCTTTCCTACTAGAAAAAAAGAAAGGAAAAAAATCATTTCCTGCCTTAGAGCCAAGTATTTCTGAACTACAACTATCTTTCTTTACTTAGTTATACTAGAAATTGGACAACATAAATCTTGTCTAGCATAGATCTTGTATTTATTATTTTTTAAAATTTAAATGTATTTATTTATTTGTCTTACATTAAAATTCCCAAACAACTCCCTCCCTCCCTAGTTTTCCCATACTAGATAAAATATCAATTGACATATATATATATATGTATGTATGTATGTATGTATGTATGTATGTATATAACTACATCTTGTTTATTTCTGCTTATAAGTTCTTGGCCCTGTATTTAAAGCTTTTTACAGCTAAATAATAACTACTGTATCATCTTTGCTGCCCCAATCCTTGGAGGAGTGAGGGTCACCCCAAATCATGATAAGGTTCCAGAGGAGGAAATGAAGGGAAGAGAATAGGCATTGATTAAGCACCTATTGTGTGCCAGGCACTATGTTAAACATTTTACAATCATTACCTCATTTGATCCTCACAACACCCCTGCAATGTACATGATAAAATAGGAGTAGAGCAATTCCCATATTATTCCCTTAAAATTCAGGGAATAATCAAATCAGTAGTCAGAGGGTTTTCTCCTCTCTTTTTTTTTTTGTTTATCTTTTTAGGCTTCTCTTAAATGTTGCATTTGATCAGGGTATAAGAACAAATTAGTAAAAAAAAAAAGAAAGAGCTGGTTTTGGTTGCATTTAAGAGTATGCTAAAAATCCCATGTTCTCCTCAGTGTCCATTTTCAAAATCCTCAAGTGGAAAAGCTTGCCTTAGATTTGCCACATCAATATAGTGCCCTTAGCAGTTCTATGTTATTTAAACCACAAGTTTTCACTGAAACATGAGTAATAACATAAGGAAGGGTCATAAGATGGACTGAAACTTGACAATTGTCTACATGTTCCCTTTAGTATATTAAATGTCATGAGCTTTTCAAAAAGGCTTTTTATAAAAATATTTTAGAACCTTACTACATTGTTTATCCCTCTTGTATCAGTTAAATAGAAGACGACTAATTTAAACTAGAACATGGGCAAAAGATATGGATATTTACACCCACATATGTATATGGATAGATACATATATACCGTTATTCTCTCTCTATATATATATATGCATATATATAGTATATATCTACATATTTATATATTATATATATGTGTGTGTGTATAAATCACTTCTAAGCATTTGTAGATATTGTTTCACAATATACATAAGAGAATTGTTGGTGGCATTGATGCAAAATACCATTTACCAACAAAATCCTTTTCTATGCTTGCATATTTTTCTCTAGACTATAGACAGATCCCTGTGAAAACTTTATGGCTGCTTTGGCAGCCACCAACCATTAAACATTACTGTTGGTTCCTGTTGCCTTCCTTTTTGGAAGGCAAACATGAAATCATTGTAATCAAAAAGCGGTGTCTACTCTATTTTGGTTCTCCTTTTTCAGTGTTAAATTTAGCAAGCAACATTTTTTAAAATTGAATTTTGCTCTCTTTTGTCACAGAATAACCATACATTTTAAATTAAAAAGTCTATAATTTTAGGAATATCTCAAATTATTCACAATCAGAAACTTTATACATTACTGTAAAAAAGGATTTCTGTAAGTCAAGCATCCCAGAAACATGCACATCTGTTTCTCTCTTACCGAGAGCACACAAGTACCATTAACACTGATGGGAGTCATACACTCAACACAGGGAAGTTCAATAGCCCTCCCTCCTCAATAAATGATTTACTTAGTCATTCATATCCTGAAATGACCAACTTCCCCTGGTACAAGGGCACATTTGTTTTACAGATTGGTGTGATATGAAATTTCTCAAGACAGCATATCTTTACATTTCTGGAGCATATTTTTAACAGGGTGTTTGTGGTTATGATTGAAGAAACTCAGCAAGACCTGGAATTTGTAGAACAGAAGACTTAAGAGTCCTGGGTGATACCACTCTTAAATTACATAGATCAAAATGCTCAAGTGGATACCTAAACTGAAAATAAGTAAAAGATTCAAAGCCTTAATTATTTAACATATTTCCAATCAATGATTAAAAATTAAAACCTGGTAACAGCAAGTTGGTGACATTAGGCTGAGATGAATGTGTCACAAATAAGATTTTAGTTTAATATCTCACATTTATATGGATAATTACTATGATAATTCTACTAAACACAAAATATATGTTTTTATATTTGCTTTTTCTTTCTCTTTTTTCCTTTTCCTTTTCCTTTTTCTTTCTTTCTTTCTTTCTTTCTTTCTTTCTTTCTTTCTTTCTTTCTTTCTTTCTTTCTTTCTTTCTTTCTTTCTTTCTTTCTTTCTTTCTTTCTTCCTTCCTTCCTTCCTTCCTTCCTCCCTTCCTTTCTTTCCTTCTTTTATTTTTTTACAAAATTTCATTTCTTACATCCTGACCAGCTGACCAGAATCTGGCCAAAAACATCATCATCATCAACAACAACAACAACAACAACAACAACAATCCCAACAATCCTGGGCATGACAAACAGCTTCTTGAGTATATTCATGTCTAAAGTCCTAGGTTAAAATCTCATAAATATAATAAAAAGATACCTTTTTTGTGTGTAGTATATTTTCAGAAAAATAAAAATTTTGGTTCAGAATGAGTTAGAAATATTTCCAACCATTATTTTGTATCCAATTTCTCATTGCTATTTGACTATAGTATTGAAATTCCATTTTTGTTGTGGTGTTTAAGTTGTGTTTAGCTCTATGTTACCTCATTTAGGGTTTTCTTAACAATGATATTGGAGTGGTTTGCCATTTCCTTCTCCAGTTCATTTGACAGGTGAGGCAACTGAGGCAAACAGCGTTAAGTGACTTGCCCAGGTTCATACAGCTACTAAGTGCTCTAATTCTAAGTCTAGTGCTCTAAATACTGTAAAATCTAGATTCCTCTATTGTTGAAACATTCTCCAACTTAGTCTCTCTGTCTCAGGTTTCTCCCTATTCATCCTTCACAAAGCTGACAAAGGTGATTTTTCTTATGCCCAAATATAACCATGACTCTCCTCAATAAACTCAAGTGGTTCCCTATTACCTCTAGGATAAACTATAAGCTTCTCTATTTGGCATTTAGAACCCTTCAAAACCTATCTCCAACTTATCTCCAATATCCTCTTCTTGAATGCTATAAATCAGCCAAATTGGACTTCTTTCCCATCCTCAAACACAGCATTCCTCTCTCTCCATCCCTCCATACTCACACTATCCCTTATGCTTGTAGATATACTTTATAATCATCATTTTCAATATGAGGTTTTTCTTGATATACCAAAGGCATAAGTGCTAATAAACTGCCTCAGAAGATATCTAACTGCTTTGTATTTATCTTGTATTTATTCTTTACTTATTTATCCCACTTACAAATTTATGAGTCATCTTCCCCAATAGAATGTAACATCCTTGAGAGTAGAGATTATTTTCATTTTTGTATGTATATACCCAACATCTAATATAGTGCTTGGTACATAGCGGATGCTTTATAAATGCTTTTGAAGCACACTAGCCACCTCTGAACATAGAGATGATTGATGCAGAGTAGAGAAATGCACATTCTTTGGTCATGGCTAATCCAAGGAATTTATTTTGATCAACTATATATATTTATTACACATGTATTTTTAATGGGGGAAGTAGGAAGGAGAGAAAATAGAATTTTGTTAATTGAAAATAATAAAACTAAAATAATTTTTATCATTTGGCTAATTGAATAATTGAAGGTTTAGTGGTTCAGGTCTGTCCTGTCAATCAGTCCCTTGTATCCCTTTAATTTTTCTATAAGGAAGAGATTGAAGTGTTTCATATGAACATTAGTAAAGTTGAAGGCAGTAGTAGATTTCCCAGATATACATGTTACATTGTCAGTAGAAAATTACTAGCATTCTTAGTCTCTACAATCCCAAGAATATTCAAAAATGTGTATTCTTGCATTCTGGAGAACAAAGAGTTACTAAATTAGATATACCCTTAGACCTGCCATACAACCAATTACTAGGTCTATGCCCCAAAGATATCAAAGAGGGAAATGATCTAGGGTTTTTCTAGCAGCTTTCAATGTAGGGTCAAAGAATTGGAAACTGAAGGGAAGCACATGAGATAGGAATTTGTTAGAAAAGTCTTGACACGAATACAATGGAGTATTGTGGCACCTTATATGAATGTTTTGAATTGACAGAATAAAGTGAGCAGACCAAAGAAATAATTTATATTGGCAAAATCTTAATGAAAAATAATTTTAGAAAATTTAAGAATTCTTGCAACCCGCCTCCTGACAGAGAATGAACCCAACATGCAAAATAAGACAGACGCACCCAAGGCGAGAATTTGTTTGGCTTAGATCCCCATATTTGTTTGGTACAGAATTTTCTTTCTATTGTTATTATTATTACCATCATCATTACTAAATGAGAGAATGAAGGAGAAGTGCATTTTAATTGAAAAAAAATGTGTGCACTTTTGGAGGAGAATAATATCTTCTACAAAAGTTTGCCCATAGTCACTTACGGGCTTTACCAAGCATGTCTTCTCTGTGTTTTGATTCAAAGTAGAAATAAAGTCTGATGATAATATGGCAATTAAAAATTCTTTATTTAATATTTCACTGGATTCTTGATCTTATGGTTATGAATACTTCTTTTAGAACAAACTATCTCAATCCATTCATCTAGTCATTCCTCAATTTAAGTCATCTGATAATGCTTGATTTCTCCTATGCCTTTAACATTCTTGGAGTCCAGTGTGACTCAATTTATCCCTGTTATCTCTCACTCTTGCTTTACTAGTTGTCCCCCAAATCTTAGTGCAATTTTAAGCTTCCTTCACTTTAGAAGCATAAATGAGGCTTCTAAATAGGCTTATTTTAAAATACAAAATTTAATAGTTCAATTTTTGTACTAATTTAGCTATATGACTTTTGAATTTGAATTTTAATAAGATGGAGTACCTTGTCATGCATTGTGTGTGTCTGACAATTTCTACAGGATTTTTCTTGCTTGGCCATCTCAGTCACCTGACTGCTCTATCTCTATTAGTCATTATCTTGTGGGTCATGTCAAGACTGTAAAATATGGAAGGCAGCTATCTGGTTCAGTGGATTGAGAGCCATGCCTAAAGACAGAAGGTCCTGAGTTCAAATATGACCTGAGACACTTCTAGATATGAGACCCTGGGCAAATCACTTACCTCCTATTTGCTGGCTCTTACTTTTCTTCTGCCTGGGAACCAATACCCTGTATAAATTCTAAAACAGAAAGTAAGGGGTTAAAAAGACTAATATATGCATCCAAATCTTTCTAAATTTTAAAATGTTTGTAGGCTTTATACTTTTGAAATGATTAAATCTTAAAACCACACTAAAACTTTTGGAATACTTTATATTACGAAACAACTTTCTTTTCCAAACAATTTTTTCTCAGATGCTATCTTTTATATATCACTTCTTGCATACCTCACTGAAACAGTCATTTTAAAATTCCATAATATATTACAGCTTACTTATGCACCCCAAATTATTCCTCTATTGCCTTTGAATCAACTATAATTTTTTCTTTCAAATTTTCTTTTTGTTTTACTCATTTCAGTCTTCCTTATCTCCTGTAGTTCTTTCCAAGTTTTTTTTAAATTACGCTGCTCATTGTTTCTTACATCTCAGAAGTATTCCACCATAATCATATGCCACAATTTGTTTAGCCACTCTATCACCTATAATTTTGATACTTTGGAGATCACAGTGTTCCATGATTTGCAATAATAAAACAGAACAGAAAGAATATTGGTTCTAAAAATGTGGTTTGCACGTACATATGTGTGTGTGTTGATGGTGTTATTGCATATCAGGAAGTTATTTGAAATTTTTGAAAGCATAGTATAATTTCTCAAATGTCATCCAGTCCACTCTGTTATTTCTATGCAATTCTGATTGTCCATTCCTAGGACCTATTCAAGAAATAAGTACTGATGTAATAACTCAAGACAATTTCTTTAAAGTAATCATAGACTGCAGTCAGCAGAATCTATAAAATTCTGGAGATCTCACCTCTCTGAGGGAATCTTTCTTCCATTTGGACTCTGCACAGGTCTTTCCCTAAAATAAATATTATACTTTGGCAAGTATGCATATTCCCATTTTATGCCTCCAATGATTTTAGCTATCAAAGAATTGTTCAGCAAAGTTAGGTGTGTGGCTACCTTGAACATGAAATTTTATATATCCTTGACATGGGAGACACCCTATTGACATTTTTTCCTACCATCAAAAAATCAGGTTATACTGTTAAATGCTCAGTATTACTGTGTTACAGGTATTTTGAAGATAAAATGGCTTCATTGATGATGACATAATCAGAAATCTGTATAGAAAACATATGTATATAATATGTGTATGCATTTATAATGTGTATATATGAACATGTGTGTGTATTGTTTTAGTTGTCTAAAGCTATACTAAGACTTTTGTGTACACTTGTATTATAAGGGGAGGTTAATTTGTAACAAAGGGGTTCAGTCTTTTAGTATTGAGAGGGGGAAAGAGAGGAGAACCTCCCTTCTCAAAGTGGGGTTCAGGGGAGACAGCTGATGTTTAGGGTTGGGTCAGAGAGAGGAGAGGGGGTTTGAAGATTTTCCCCCTTCTGCCTTCCCTCCTTAGCTAAGGCTGCTCTCCCAGATTCACTCTTGTACCTCTTGTCCCCCTCTCCACTACTCAAGACCAAAGGATCTCCACTTGATCTGTTCACTCACATTTGTTCACAGCTTGGGGAACAGATAACTTTTAATGTCAACCCAATCAGGTAATACAAAAGAATAACTGGCAGTAAAGAATGGGGAAAGGAAAGTGGGGAAAGGGGGTCCCTGTCTCTATCTAAATCCTTTACCTTCCTCAAGTTTAAGGGGAACTTGGGCCTTGGTAGCCTGTGCCCCCTGAGAGAAAGTCAGGTTGACTCACCCCTGGACAACAGGAGCTAAGGTAAAGTCTGCTCAGGTTTCTCTTCATAAAGTCCCTTCAATTGGGAAGTGTTGGGGGGAAAGATTTCCAGTCACCAGCAGGAAAAGTGGGTAACCTTCACAAGAAAGTCTTTTTCCCATCTTCTGTCTTCTGCTTCTCAAGACCAAGAGACCAACTCCTCTACCAGCCAGAGTCTTCTTCTCCACAAGATTCCAAATCCCTTGGGGCCCCTCCCCCATCGAGGTGATCAGTTTCACACACTCTTTATCCTGGCACTTTTTCTTTAGTGCAGGCCTCTGTCACACCCTCTGGGTATACTTCTACGTCCACAGTTATAACTATACATTTAAGATACCTACATAGTACATGCACACACATATACAATGTGTTATGTATGTTACATGTTACATGTATATACGCATGTTGTGTGTATACATGTGTTACGTTTGTGTGGTATATGCCTATCTATAACATTGTACATAATCAGAGTTACATATATAGACTTTGTCTCATTGTTATTTGTCATCAGGTCCTAGGATTATTGAGAAGCAGCGTGCCAGAAATCCTCAAGTCTTGCCTTTAAAATAGACTTGATAGACGACCCTGGGCAATTCAGTGTTCTTGGGCAATTGCCTAAGACTACAATTGCCAAGCAGTTGCTGATCAGCGCTGGTAGAAGGAGTTTCTTCATTTGGAATTTCCTACACCAGTGAAATCATATATCTAGACCTCTTCCTCCTCAAATACTATGATCATGGTATGAAAATATGGTCATATTTTATTTTAGGTGATTCTATATCCAGGTCCTGATTAGTGCAAATACTGGATCCTGTGAAGCATTTTTGAACTAGTACTGCATATTTCCAGGGGGGCTGGAACCAATGAAAACATTTTATATAATTATAACTTTGAATGGCATGAATTCAAATGTATGTGACCTCTTCATGGGATTCATTATTTGACCTAATCTTAGTTGAGACTAAGATGTGTTTAAAAGTTTTTATGATTCAGTTACACACTAAAAAATCTAGACAGACATAATATAAAATTTAAGTTTTCAAATTTTCTAATTAATATGGGATGATATTTTGAAAAAAAAAATGTTCCTAGAAATTCAAGTCACAATGCTTTGTGGTTTTTCATATAACTGGCACCATTTCCTCCTGGAAGAAATTGATTAACATTGCTTGTGGTTGCAAAGGAAGTTTTTGTTCATCATTTAGGTCAAAGGGTTTTTGGGAAGAAAAGAAAACCTACAGCTTCTGTTTGTTACTGTAGATAATCTAAACAAAGAGACCAAGAACGAATATCTAAGTAATTGGTTGTGAGAACAAGTGCCCGGACAACCACAAATTCTACATTAGGTAAGCTTAAAGATGAGATAGGGATTTCAACCTAGCTGAGACATTGATTGAAATTATCAGCACTTAAGTAAGCATTTGGAATTTGTTTAAAGATGTGCCACTCTAGGAAGAGGCTTAGTCCAAGACAAGAGATCAAGACCAAGTGATATAAAAATGGAGCAGCACATGTTATCCTTGTTACAGGCACAAAATAAGAGATGTCCCAAACAGTTCTGTGATAACTCTAAAAGCCTTCAGTGAGAGATTGCTTTGACACCATGCTTGTGTGAGAAGCATTTCAAATTTCTGGTGCTCGATTTTATACAAATGCTGGTCAGTAGCAGCACTTTCCATTTCTACTTTAAATGGGTCACAAAACTGAAAGGACACATTGGATAGAAAATGGGGTTGTGGAAATATAACTCTGCTTCTGAAAAGTGTCTAGATCATTTATAAGAAGCATGGGGATAGTGCTGTGGTAGAGAAAGGGTTATGAAAAGTATAATAGATTTGCCTCCTTAGAATTCTTGTGTCTCTACTATTTGTTTACTTTGTCAATAAAAACAGGCAGGTCTTCTATCCATCAAAAACATAAATATTTGTGACATAAAATCAATATTATGTAGAAGAAATGTTTGCAATATGCCATTTTAGATTGGAAAAGTGAGCATTAGAAAAAAAAATGTGACCCTTCTCTACTCTCACCTCCCACAGCCCACACACTGTCCTTTATCAAAAAAGGAACCAGTACACCACACAAAAACATGATCTCCTCATTCTTAAAGTTTACATATAGGAAAAAAAACAATTCTATGCCATCTATAAAATTCCATGAACATCTTCTTTATACCAGCATATCACACCAAAAGTCAATAAAAATATGCATTAAAATCATGAATAGAATTAAATGTTTGACCATAAATACACTTCATCCCCCCTAGTTCTTTCCCTAGAGTATAGAATGTTTACAATTAATCAAACTCATTCAGCTGGAGTTTTCCCAGTGTATGAGTCACTTCCTAGAGGAAATTCTAACTTTCCTGAAATATGTTCAAGTTTCATCACATAGGTATATCAGATATTATGTGAGTTACCAACCAGAGCCTCTTGTTTTTCTTGCTGAAATACCATTTTCCCAGTACAAATCTATGTAGCTAGGCCTTGAAGATCAGTTTCTATTGGCCCTGGAAACAATAAAGACTTTCACTGCCCTGGGGAAAAAAAAAAAACTATCTTCTCTTCCTTCATTCCTCAAAGAGGAGGAGAGTAGAAATCCAAGAGGGCCAAGAAGTGAGCTAGACATGGGTTTGGATGGAGATTCTGAGATATATGAGAATAGAATGGGAAGAAAAATAGAAGGGGAGACTAAGGGCTCTGGGGGACAATAAACAGTTTGCCTTGAATAGTCATGAGCTGATTTTCTACCAGCTATCACCTCTATCTGATGACAATGAACAGTCTGAAGACCTGAGAGACATCTTGGGCAAGTTGATCACTGCAGGACCTTTCACTTTGAGAGAACTGTTGCAGATGGTGATTCTTCTTCCCCTTCTCCCTTTTTCCCATTAGGAAAGCATGAAAAAACCAAAACTAGCCTGTTTTTTTAAAGTTTTTTTTTAATTTCTGTTTAATTTAACCTGAATAATGACTTGAGATAAAGTGTGAGAGTTCATAACAATTTCTAATTGTTATATATTTATTGCTATATATTTCATTACTGTGAATGGGGAGTCAGAAAAAAGACTAGTGATAAGAATGATAAGGAAAGAGAGAAGAAGAGAGACAGAGCAGTCACAGACTCAAAGACAGACAGAGAAAGAAAAAAACAACCTAGGATTTTCCCTAGATAAAAGCTGAAGTCATAGTGTAAACTTTTAACTGGGGCAAGTCTTACTAAATAATCATTTCCCTCCAAGATAGATTTGGGCTATTTAAATTTCCTAAGGAAGGAGGAGTGTGAAGTGGCTAACTAATAAAATCATGCCTTTAGGATAGCTGAAGGGTGAAGAAAGGAAAATGATGACATTCCCACAAATGTAGTGGTCATACAGGAAGAAGCAGCCAGTTTTCATGATAACCCAAACACCTTCAAAACCACACTAAGATAGATAAATACAATATCTTAAGCAGAAGAGTAGGGGGTAGCAGTTGCAATCCGCTAAATATTCTTCTATATAATTTAATTATTTATGATCCTACCCAAAGTGCCTAACTTTCTACCAGTGAGGAATTCACTGAATTAGGAAAAATCTACTTCAATAGTAAGTTAAATATTCACAGATTGCTTTGTTTATTTTTTGTTATATCTTTTTTATATCATCTGCATTTCTGCTTCTATCTCTCCCTAATCCCATAACTATCAAGCCATCCATTGTAAAAAAAAAAAAGATTGAAAAAGAAAGAGAAAAATATTTCAACAAAGCTAAAAAAATACAAACAGCATTTGCATATTGTATTTTAAAATTACAACATACTTTATACCCATTATCTCATTTGAGACTCAAAACACGCACACACACACACATATAACATATATATATATATATACATAATATATATATATATATATCCCAATTTATTTGGCTATTCCCCAAGTGATGGGCACCTTCTTTTTTTCTAGTTATTTTTTAATAATAACACAAGAAAATGCTACTATGTATATATTCAGTCTCCTTGGTATACATTACTAGAAGTGTGATGTAGAGTTAATTTTATTTAATTTTTAACAGAATGTAAATATTTATTATAAAATAGTGTCTGTTCCAAGACACAGTTGATGAAAATAAAAACAAGAGCTACAGAGTATTGGTGTTTGGTCCATTCTTAACCTCATATACTTCCTTTGAAGTATAACTTAAGGTCTTGACCAACAGCAGGCTCAAGAAAGAAGTAGGGACCATAAGACCAGGAAAAGGCTATTTTTTCAACTTTCTGTCCTGGTCTAGATGTGGAATGGGTTCTCTTTCCTGGTCTAGAAGATGCTCCCTCACTGAAGAAGATGACTAAATGTGGGGGCTGAGTGAAAATGGTAATGTTCTGTCAGGGCAGTCTCCCTAAGCATCGCTCTCTAGTAAGTAGACTCATTTGTAAAATGATCTGAGGAGGGTGTCCCCTTCAGTAAAGGTCAGAGACCTTTACTTTCTTCGATGGATATCCATGATGAAGAAGTCAATGCAGCAGCTTCAAGCCATAGAAAAGGTGCAGGATGGCACATGTGATGGCTTCAGTGTCTGGGATATTAGTCTATAATAATGGCAATGAAGTAATTGCTTTGGAACCCATCATGGAAGACAGGAAAAGGAACAGCAAGCTGATACCAAGAGCTACCATCTTTTGACAGAGATTCCCTTTTGCATATATCTGGATGACTTCACTTCCAGCATAAAGGAAAAGCATTACCATATCCACAACCATTAGATTGTATACTCCTTGAGGGCAGGGACTATTTTTTTACCTTCCTTTGTATTCTCATAGTTCAGCACAGTACCTGATACATAGGGTGCTTAATAAATTCTCATTGACCATGTACTTTAAGAGATTTATTAATGATCATTAGAAATCAAGTAATAAAGAAGATGCAAAATAAAGATCATGTGCTCATGGCTGATTAGCCATTTTTTTAGTCAACCCCACTCACCACCATCAATGCTGATTCTACATCAGAGAGAGGGAGCCTCCAAAGCCCATGCCCTTATTCTCTGTCTACAGGAAGTACGCAACGACAGGAAGTCAGTGGGCTCTTGGGATATGTAGTTCTTTTTTAGGGTAACAAATATTCAATCATATAGTTATTAGATATGATAACAGGAGAACTTTGCATAGTCATATGTAACAAGTTATAGGTGGCCTAGTGACAGTTATCAAAGAAATATAGGATGCAGCGAATGGATAATAAGTGTATTCCTGGAGGGGGCAAGGCAGAGGATAGTCTTGGTGGGGAAAGGGCTCTGAATCACTGATTTTCACAGAATCTCTTACTCCTCTTATCTTGACCATGTTGTGCAGAGGGGAGACTGAGGCCCAGGGTAGAATGTGTCTGAAGAGGGATAAAGGTCAAAGTTATCTGTGGAGAGAATCTTCTAAGATCTGGAGACCTTGCTGAGGAACAGATACTCAGATTCCTCTGCTAGGGATGCTATTTTAAATATGTTGTGTGCAGCAGATTCTAAAAGCACTGTTCTGAGTTTGGGGACAGGGATTGACCTAGGGTTATTGAAAGCTATGCCAAAGAAATACAAAAACTAGCAGGTCCTATCAAGTTAGAAAGTCATGAAGTAGAAACCTCAAGATGAATGGTCTTTTGTTGAAATACCAGTCTAGCTCAGTTCAAGGTAGTGAAATACTAGGCTGGCCAGGGGCTGATGGATTTTTTTTTATTACAACAGCTCCTGAAGATCATCTTGCAGCCTTAAGAAAGTCTACAATTTGGGTTGATGGAAGAAGTAGCTACATGGATGAAATAACAGAAGCATGAAACAGGAAAAGCTAAAATCAATTGTTTAATAATTCTTGAACACTTACCAAAGGAGTATGTCTAGAACAGGGCATCAAGAGTAAAATAAATAGCATTTCCAGCTTCAATTTTTGTTATTGTTGTTTATCTGGAAAGACATTGGCAAGAATAACCTATATTACATTAAAATATCATGATGTACTTCCCTTCAAAGAGGTTTTTGTCCAAAGAGAGCAATAATCCATTGTCCAACAAAGAAACAGTTCTAATAAGGCCAAATATATTTTCTCTATCAATTAATTAGTAAGCCTTCATTAAGTGTCCACTAGGAGCTGGGTCTACATACATAAAGAATGAAATAGTCCGTCCTTTTAAAGAGTGCATATTCTAACTGGAAAGATAACAAGTTCACAGATAAGTACGTAATAAATGTAGGGAGCGAATACAAAAGCTAGGAGCCTGTTCCATTCCAAATAGGCACAGAATTTCTATCAATCAGAAGAATGAGTTGGGCGTGATGTATAGAATCAATCAACCAATGCTATATGCCAGTATTTTAGAATTCATTGAAGAGTCAGTCATGCTCTATAGGACTTTGATTTTAAAAAAAAAAAAAGGTTAGTTAAGAATGTGGTATTGGGTGAAGAAGAGAGAGCTTAGTGGTAGATTAGCTTTGGCCAAGTCAATGAGAAGAAATATTTGCGAGGGGGATAAGAAAAGAGCCTCTGTCACATCCCTTTCTCCTAAGGAAGACCTTGTGAACTTCAAAAGGTAGGACAATTTGGGTCTTTCCATCTGCAATGATAAGAGCATCCTTAGAATAACAGTGATTGACAGTGGCATCTGAGAGCCACATTGAAGAGATACTAGATGCCCTAAGGAAAGGCAACTTCAAAACTCTACTGGGATCCCAGAATAAAGCCAGACCATACCTAAGGATCTCACAAAGAGGAACAAAACATTTCCAACATTCAAGAATTGAATTACCTCTCTGTGAAATGTGCTCTCCATGCTCAAGCCCACTTTCCTGTAGACCCTGGAAAGACTTGTGGGACACTGTGCCTCCAATTTGGGGGTATATTTTTAATAATTACTCTTATTATTTCACTTAAAAAACAACTATTTCTAAAAGCTAGTTAAGCTTGGATAGCTAATTGATAGCAAATAGTAATAAATCAAGAACATGCCAATAATAGCAATAGAAATCCCCAGTCCCCAAGCCCTACATCTCTGAGGGAAGACATAATAACTTCCCTCTGGGTACTTGGCCCACCAATGCAAGGAGTAGTACAGAGAGAGAGCCCAGAGTCTGAGCTACACAAATAAATAGCATTTCTATAGATCTTTAAAATCTGCAATGCACTTTGGACATGTTACCTCATTTTATCCCCATAACATGTCTGTGAATAATTGATTATTATTATTATTATTATCACCATTTAACAGATGAGAAAACTAAGGTTGGAAGACTTTATTTAGGGTTACATGACTGTAAGTGACTGGGGGAGAACTTGAATTCAAGTCTTTCAGACCTTTTAGCCTAGCTAACTACATTGAAATGCTAGAAGGGAGGGCATTAGCAATTGGGATGATTAGGAAAAGCTTCATATGCTAAAAGGCGATGCTGAATCTTGAAGGAAAAGGGGGATTCTATGATATGGAGGTGAGGAGGAAGTATACTCCAAACACAGGAGAACACAAAATAGCTGTAAATTGCTCTCATAATCTGCTTGACTCCAAGGAATAAGGCACAGGACCAGGAAACCTTATTTCTCAACTTTTCCCAACAAGGTAAATAGTTTATTCCTCAAAAGTGAATTGAATAGAGCAGCTAGGTGTTGCAGTGGATACAGAGCAGGGCTTGGAGTCAAGAAGACTCATCTTTTTGAGTTCAAATCTGGCCTCAGACACTTAATAGTGTGATCCTGGGCAAGTCATTTAACTCTGGTTTGCCTTAGTTTCCTCATATCCAAAAATGAGCTGGAGAAGGAAATGGAAAACCACTTCAATATTCTGGCCAAGAAAACCCACAAATAGTTAGCATTTCTATAGATCTTTAAAATTTGCAATGCACTTTGGACATGTTACCTCATTTTATCCCCATGTCTGTGAATAATTGATTATTATTATTATTATCACCATTTTTATCACCCCAAATGGGGTCCAAAAGAGTTGAACACAAATGAAATGACTTAACAACAATAACAAATAAATGGAAGAATAAAGAAATGAATCACCACCCATCTCTTCAACTTTTTAAAAATGCTTTTATAAAAATCTGTCTCCTTCTAGCCCATCTCCAAAGTCATTATCTAAAGCATATTGTACATTAGAACATAGAAAATGACGTATTTTGAGAATAGTGCCTTTGTAGTAGCCTCCAGGGAACTTTTATGGGAAAGAAAGGGAAACGTATGTGAAGATTGGGATCACACCTGCCCTGAGTGCACATGCCCTGCTGTGGGTTGCTCTTTGAACAGAATTGCTGCTTAGGCTTCAAACCACCACTGTGACCGACCTGGAGAGGTGAGCGGAACAAGCAAGATTCTTTGGTTCAGAAACCATAATGCAGAAATAATGTCATTTAAAGATAGAAAATTTAGAAACAGTTGAAACTTTTTCTGGGGGAAAAATAGTTAATAGGCCTATTAAAAAAAAAAACCCTGGAATATTTAGATATATACAATATCTTACATTTCTCCACTCATTTGAATTGGCTAAGAAGCATGATTTTTATACAAAATCTCAGAGCTTTTTCACAATTTAAAAATGTTCTTTTTTCCCACCCATTTATGATTACGTATCCTTGGTAGTTCATTGCCTTTTCAGGGTGAAATGGCAGGTTTTTACTGGCTATCTGGAATAGAAATAAAAACGGGGGTGGGGGGTGGGGGTGGATAATATCAACTACATGAAATGTCCTGAGCCTGGGAACAATGAGTAACTGATGTGAGAAAAACCAAATGGACTCAAAAGAGAAAAGCCAGACCCCATTACAATGAAAATAAACTGCATACACAACAGTGAGAGGAATCCATTTAAAAGAAAGTCACAAAACAAGAGAAGAATGATTGGGTGAGCTTATGGCTGAATTTGGAGGGGGGAAAATCTCATGTATTAATTCTAGAAACAAAAATGTTTAAAGTGAATCTTCATATTCATATCTTTAGGAAATATTTTCCATAGCATAATTTGTCACAATTCAGTAACATTTTTGGCATCTAAATGGAATTTTTCCCTTTTCCCCCTAAAGTTGAGAATTCAAATCTAAATACCCCATTTCAACTTTTCAGCTTTTCCTATTGGGTGAGGTCTGTTCCCTGAATGTAACATAGGGGTGTTATTGTGTGGCTCCAAGAACAGAATCGTCATCTCTAGACTCTTCCCTTCCTACCCTTCTCCAAGAGAGATTTTAATTTCTGCCAGGAGGGAATGGAGGAAGAACTACTCTGCTGTCTTCAGAGAGGAGTACTGGGCTAGAATTATAGTATCTATTTGCTCCTCTAAATATTATTAGTCTAATGTATGGGATCAGATTCAAGCAACCTTCTGACTGCTTTTCATTTTTGGGGGTGGGCTGGGAAGGAGTCCCCAAGCTCTATGTCCTGGGCTCAACCATCCCTTTCCCACCAAATTTCAGTTCCACAAAGAATATATACAGGCCTTACTATCAGCCCTGTCACTTTATTCTGGGTACATTGCCTTTTGGATAAACCTCAAATACCCCTAGTTTTTGTTTTATTTTGTTTTCTTTTTTGCCTTCTATCCTAGAATAGAACAATGAGTAATTGCTGCGAGGGTTGAACCTTCCAGTATTTGCATCCACTGTAGCTTTTCAGAAAACGAAGCATCTTGTTCTTACACTGATATTTCCAGTACTCAGCATAGTGCTTTGACATGTAAGTGTTTAATAGATGCTTTTTAAATCATTGATTCAAATAGCTAGTTAGATAGTCTATGGCTAGAATTGGTTTGGTACTACTATCATAAAATGAAATCATTACCTGAAATAATTTACAGACTCAGTCCCATGCCAATCAAATGGAAGAGGGGAAACTTTATTTAGAGTTAGAAAAAAAATTCATTTGGAAGAAAAAAGGTCTAGAATATCAAAGGAAGTAATGAGGGAAAACAGTACAAATGAAGGAAATATCTATTTATTTATCAAGAAATTTTATTTAATTAATTAATTTAGAAGATTTTTCTATGGTTACAAGATTCGTGTTCTTTCTCTCCCCTCCAGCCTCCCCCTTCCAGTAGCTGATGCACAATTCCCACTGAGTTTTACATGTGTCATTAATCAAGGCCTATTTCCATATTATTGATATTTGTACTAGGATGATCATTTAAAGTCTATATCTATATCCCCACGAACCCATGTGATCAAGCAGTTGTTTTTCTTCTGTGTTTCTTCTCCCACAGTTCTTCCTCTGAATGGGGATAGCATTCTTTCTCATAGGTCCCTAAGAATTGTCCTGGATCATAGCATAAATGAAGGAAATATATTACTAGAAGTCCAATTATATTATAAGAAAATAATCAATAGAACTATTGATATTAAAAAGGAAATGTTATTATTATTTTATAATATAATATATTATTATTAAAGGTTATATTAGTGTAATAGACTATATAAAAAAGAAATAGACACAACAGAAAATAGCAGAACAATGTTTCATAAAAACCAAAACCTTTAAACAGAATACTGGGGAAATGGAAAGACTCAACTTGGTGAAAATTAGGTTCAGTGCAACATCTTCTACCAAAATTAATAGTAAGTTCAAAATAGATACAGAATATGAATTTTATAAGACATACCAAGAAAATAATGGAAGTTAACAAAATCATTCAACTTTTACAAAAGGGAAGAAGATTCTTTTCTGAATCTATCGTGTAAGATCAGTCCTTTTTATTATATAAAATTTAAAATCTTTTACACACACAAGATCAATGAAGATAACATAAGAATAACAATAGAGTGAGCAAAATTTTCCATCAAATATTATCACAAAAATCAAACACCTAAAATACACAACCAATTATCATAAATCTATAATACTGAGCCATTTCACCAAAACATCAACATTCAAAAAATAAGATCCCAAATTCCAAAAATATCAATACCCACACAAAAAATAAAACATTTTCCACATTAATCAATCATTCAACAAGCATTTTTAAATGATATGTTTCAGATAATAGTCAGAGAAATGAAAATTAAAATAGCTCAAAATTTACCTTACACTGTAGAAATTGGAAAAAAAATATGGAGCTATCAATAGTATGGGGGCTTCAGGAAACACATTGATGGATTATTAGTAGCTCTGATTGCTCAATTTTTCCATAAAACAATTTGGAAATATGTAATAAATTGACTTATCTCCCTAAATATTTTACCCCATCAATTCTACTATTGGGCTATATGCAAAGGAAGTCAAAAGTTGAACAATGATCCCATATAGACCAGAAGAGTCAATCCTAACAGCATTCTTTGTTAAAGGGAGGCACCAACAATTGAGAAATGATTAGGGGAAAAATGTTGGTTAGAGATGGAATGGAATATTATTGGATAGTAGAAAATTCAGCATATAAGGCAGAGGAATATGAGAAGATTTGAATGAATTGATACATTATAAAATGAGGAAAACTAAGAGAATAATGTCTACATGAGCTCATGGAATATGTGAAATGATCATTACATGGAAGTAGAATTCCTAATCATTTAAAAACCAATAAAGAGCCCAGAGAAGAGGTAATAAAAGTAAATGTTTTCCTATAGAATCCCATGTATTTTATTTTATTTATTTAAAAATATTATTCTGAAAAGAGATCCACCAGATTATCAATAGAGTACTTAACACAACAAAAAGTTTAAGACCCCCTATTCTAAAGAGACCAGAATAAAGTAATTTCATTTCTTTTGCCTCCCTTGTGTCCCTAATAATTAATTTTGGATAAATACTTCATAGAGGAAAATTTGTATTAGTGAGGTACTTGATTAATTCTTCAACACTTTGATAATCATTCAATTCAATAATATTCTAGAGTATCACAGCACATAATTGATTTTGTGTTAAGACTAAGTACTGATAAGAAAATCAAAATCAAGTCTTGGTTAATTGTTAAAAATTTGTGAGGTTTACATGGTGTTCTTCAGTCTTGAATGAATAATTTTTATCACACCAATCTGTTTAAAATAATCAGTCTCATAAAACATGAATGTCCTCCACTTTCTCACACTGGAGTTATTGTGATGCCTCCCAATTCATTTTCAAAGAGGCAGAAGAATTTTGGGATAGTTACATTATTCAATACATCCTGCTATGGAAGTGGGACTGTCTCTGTTCCCAATCCCAAATGTGTCCAAATCAGTTGCACACTTACATTGCAAAATGCATGAAATGTAGACAAGAGTAGCCAAATTTCACAGATTGAGTGAGAACTAAATGCTGAGTACATTTCCCAGTGCGTTTAAAATAAATCAAACCAAAAAAAAAAAACTGAACCACCTTACATATACCACAAAACACCAAATTTAATTAACACTTCATACTATATGGGGAATACTAAATATGCTTTTTAAAAATCCTACAGGCTGGGGAAATTATTGCATAATTTACCAGCAATGAAGCCAAGAGCATGTAACAATAACAGATCATCTAGAACAAGCAGAGTGAACAAATATATTCCCTATGCACAGGTGGAGAGTTGTAGTGATGCCAAATAATATAATATTTTCTTCCTCTATTTGGTATTTTAAACTTGCATTTTGTTGTCAGGCTTCTTGCCAATAGGCTGTGCAGGTCGTACCGATAGTCTCGATAGTAATTCCAAAGGTGAGTTAATTAAGGGTTGCAGTCTGGAATGTTATCAAGCTGCTAGTTAGGCATCTATCTGCTTTCCATACAGGTGTGAAATATTGACAGCAAGCTTTACAAATGTGATGACATTTTTGAATTCACTTTATTGAATATATTTTGGTGTGACTCACACTTTAAGGGAAATCAAAACTATACCTTTGTGGAAGATGCTACTTAGCCACAGAAAAGAATTGTGGGTTCTTCAAAAGTGAGGTATAATAAAAATCCCAAATCTTATTATTATTATAAAAATGTATTTTCACAAAACATTTGTGTGATTTTCAAACAAATCTTCCTCATATGCAACATAAGAGTTCAAATGTGAGTGACAAGTCACTAGTATTTATTATTAGGTATTTATATGATAATGCCTTTCATTCCAGGACACTGAAGCAGATAACTGGAGAAGCTGAATAAATTCACATAATTTAAAATATCACCAAATCTCAGAATTAGAATGAACCTGTTAATCAACCTACTCCAACTATTCTATCCCCTCTATAGCACAACCAACAAGTAGTTATTTAAGATTTTTTAATTATACTTAGTAAAGACCACCAACAAAAATCATTTAAATAAACAAATATATAAAAAAGATTATGTACAAGACAACACACTCCTCATTGTTCATAATTTGTTTGAAAATATGTTTTATATATATATATATATGTGTGTGTGTGTGTGTGTGTGTATGTATGTATGCTGATATAAACACCCTCTTCTTCTGAGGTGCCTTTGGATTTGTTTTACTTGGATACTTTATTCTCTTGATTTTATGTCTATTTTTAAAAATGTAGTTATGGTATATAGTATTATTATTCTCTTTTCCTCTCCTCATACATTTACCTTATTTACTTTATATTTTTCATATTTCTCATTTCCAATGACATAATACAATCTATAACATTCAAATATCACAATCTTTCAACCATTTCTCCCATTCATTTTGTGTTATATTCATTAATTTTGTCATAACAAGCAAAGCTTAACTGAATATTTTCATATATACACCACTTTTTACCCCTTGAATAAATGACCTCAGGGCCTAATTCTAATAATAAGATTTCTAGGTTAATGAGTATAAACAGATTTACAACTCTTAACATATAATTCCATATTGTTTTCTTTAAAAAAAATCACAACTGTCCTAACAAAATAATATTAGCCTGTTTCTTCATTCTCCTATCAGCATTTAATTTAATCACTTTAGTCTATCTGGTTCTCAGATAACATAAATTATTAGGTCTATATTTTGCTATATTATTCCTTAGGCAGTGGACACAATAGTTGCCAGGATCAGACTCTTTCCAAAACAAGTCTTTTCAGCTTGGTCACACTTAGTGGAACTTTTGTTCCAGTGCCACAATCCTTCAGGAATACAGGATTACCACCACAGTAAAATGAATGTTAAAGTTAGACTTTTATAGATTATTTATGCTCTCTAAACCATTCTTGTTCAAACAAAAACTATTTCTGGATCATATGAATGATCAGGCTTAGATCTACTCATACAGGGGTATATGGGCTCTACAGATATCTACCTTATTTAATTTATCTAGCATTCTATTCATCTCCTTAACTTCTTTCTTATTTATTTTTTGGTTAGATTTATTTAGTTCTGTGAGGGGAAAATTAAAGTCCACCACCATTATTATTTTGTTATATATTTCCATCTATATGTCATTCAGTTTTTCCTTTAAAAATCTGGTTTCTATAACACTTGGTGCATACATATCCAATACTTATAATTCTTCATTATCCATAAAATACTCCCACCAATTAAATATATTTACCCTGCTCATTACTTTCAAATTATATTGATTTTAGCCCCAATTCTGTCAGAGAGCATAACTGCTATTCCTGCCTTCCCTGCATCAGCTGAGGCATATAATATACTACTCCAGCCTTTTGACTTCACTCCATGTTTGTCTCTTATTTTAAGTGTGTTTCTTGTAAACAATACATTGTTAGGTCCTGAATTTTTATCCTTTCTGATGCCTATTTTCTTCCCATGTGTAAATTCATCCAGTTACACATAATGTCATATTTACTAGTTGTGCATTTCCATCTAATCGATTCCTCCTCACTGGTTGTCCTCATCTTCCTTTCTTTCTGCCATATCCCTCCTCAGATGTCCAATTTCCTTTGACCAATACCTCTCTTATTCACATCCCTTCCCAAAAGTCCTCCCTTATACTCCCTGGTATTTAACTTTTTGTTGAAGACTCCAAACAAGGGGCAACAGAATACTTTCCAATGAATTCCATTCAAAATTATTATAGGTGGTAGTCTTTATTTGTTATTATTTTTCTTTGCACCCAATTTATCTCTTTGAAAATTTTCCCATTTCTCCTATTGTAACCTTCTAGGATGGAATGAAATAAATGTAACTCTCCAAATAACAGCCTTTCAAATACTTGAAAATAGCCATCATACTAGGTCTAATATGATTAGAATCAGGAAGAACTAGATTCAAATCCAGGCTTAGATACTTCCCAGCTACGTGACTCTGTGCAAGTAGCTTAATCCTTTTGCCTTAGTATCCTCATCTTTAAAATGAAAGAAATGACCAACAGTATCTTTGCCAAGAAAAGACCAAATAGAGTCATGAAGAATTGGATACTATTGAAACAATCTAACAATAACAAAATCGTATTTCTGCTAAATCTTCTCAGTGTATGAATGCTCACTTCTCTCAATAAATACTCATATGTTATGAACTTTAAGTCCTTTATCAAGTTGGATGCCCTTGGTCATTAACTTCCTCCTTAAAATGTAATGCTCAGAACTGAATACAATACTCCAAATGTGGATGCCCCTCCTAATTGCTTAAGATCATTCTAAATGAGTGTGCCAATACAGGCAGTAAGTCCTTGGAAGTATGAGCATTTTGCCTCCTGGGTACATGATGGCTTTATAATATGTCATCACTAAGGTTGTTTCAAATGGTTTCCAAATTTCTTCCTGCATCATATCTGGAACCTTTTCGATTTTGTAGAGGGAAGAAGCTGATTCTTATGCATTTATTCTGCAATCCTAGTCAATCCACTTAACTACTCAACTTCAGAATTAAGGGGTTGGCCTCCATGATACTTATGCTCCCTTCTAACTGCAAAAATTATTTTATTCATCAGACTTCATATTAGTTAATACATTCACCTTCTTTCCCAAATTAATATTTTACTATAATATAACTGAGTTGAATTTTGATTTCTTTACTTTTGTCTGAACTAGAGAATACTCTAATAAAGTTAGATTTTCTCTGGACAAAAAATATCCTGAACTTTGTATATTCCTAGAGGAAAGTTCTTGGTGTAGTGACACATGCCTGTAATTTCTGCTCTTGGAAAGTTTAGGCTGTTGGAAAATGTGAGTTCTATAATTCTTATCAAAAGAAGATCAAGACTCAGAGGCTACCTCTGCATTATGATGAAGCATCAGAGGAGTAATGTAGTAGTTTAGTGGAGGATACCCTTTCTGTGCTCCAGCACACATTACCACATTCCAACATTTTCATCATGAATTATATGCTATATTGCTGTTCTTTGTTTTCCAAGAAGACCAATGACATACTAGTGAGTGATGTGTTGATTTGAGTGTTAATTGCATTTGTGATTCAGACTTGTACAAAGTCATCAGCCTTGCTCTCTCTTTCAGAGTCATTAAAGACTAGTGGCAAAACAAAAGTCAGAATGATTGGAGAGATGTCAGGATACAGTGGATGACCTCAGCATCGCAATGTCCGACATGCTTTAGCCACCTTTGTGGTTGTTGGAACAAATTGTTCTTCTCTGCCCATTGTGTCAGGGAAAGTCTTCATAAGTTTGAGGTGGATTTCCCCCAACTCATCAATACTTTTGAGACCTATCAGTTATCCTTAATCTGTTTTAGCCTGTGTGCAGAGATGATTTTACTAGGATGCAGCTGTTGTTCATGCTACTGCTTCTTGGAGCCACAGGTGAGGACTGGGTAAACACCAAAGGCATTTGAGTAGCCCTGAGAATAGCTCAGCAAGCTCTCGTACCAGAGGTTCTAGTCTTTTCCTGCATGCTCTTGCCATCCCCTATGACATATTAAGTACTATGTAACTAATATTTATTTATGTTATGACATAATAACATAACTTTATATTGCTCTAAGATTGATAAAGAGCTTTACATATATTATCTCATCTGATCCTCATACACCTGCAAAATAGGACTGTTAGATCTAGTTCATAGATGATGAAACTGTGGCTTCAAGAAAGAATAAGCTAATTGCCCAGGTTCACAGAGCTAGAGTCTGAGGCAGAATTTTAACTCACCTGTCTTGACTCCAAGTCCAATGCCTTTATCTGGTCACTCTAGTATCTCCCCACAAGTACTTGTGGAAAAGCAAAAAACAAAAACAAAAACAAAAAAACCCTGGAATTTGCCCCAAATTGAAAGTGTATTTTTATAGGCAAAATTTGGCCTTGTACCTGACCTACCCAATGAACTAATTTTGTGGGACTTGAGCATGTTACCTTTCCTTCAATTTGTTTTCTTGAGGATATCAGTCTTTTGACTCTCTTCAAATGTAAAAACTCCTTATTAATAAAAGGCATTAGGATTTCAAGATTTATTCTTTTCCTCCTGTAAATATTGGTGGAGAATTCACTGATTTCTTTTTTTTAATTAATCCATCCAAGCCCTTTTTCAGAACCAAATGTTCATCATCAAAATGGTTCTGGTCAGACCAAATCTTTGGTCATAGAGGTATCTTTTTCATTTTTATTTTCCTTTGTAAACTCACATGATTGATTGCTAGTGGTTTGGCCTATCTGTGGGGTTTTGTTTAATGCCTTTGCTCTAAATTGCTGGTGTTCATTTAAAACAAATCTACAAATTAAGTATAATTCTTGTCAGAATTTTGGAACAAGAGAAAACCATACTGCAGTGTTCCATGAGTAAGTACTATTTCTTTCTCATAATGTTTAAGCAAGCTATGGATCTTCACTTGCCATTGAAATATTTCTGTAAACCATGCAACCTTTTGCACAAAAGATAATTATGAAATAACTAACATTCATTTGACCACAACCAATAAATAATTTATGAACTGGGTGTTTGAAATTATGCAAATGTTCTAAATACTTTTTGTTGCCTGTACATCTGAGTAAGTATGATTCAGAAGAAAGTGTGCTATGGATTAATAGATTCAACATTTAAGTGATTTGCATTTCTACAGCCTTCTTTTCTTTGCTAGCTCCTACTATCTTTAGTATCATAGCTCAGAAAACAAGCCTTGACAATACTGTCTCTAAATGTATTTGAATATCCTGGCATCCCTATTCATCAGTCTCTTTGATGCTTAAAATGTCTTTTGCTTTCTTTCCAGAACTCTTTATGAAGACAGAGAGATATGCATTCAGTAGAGTATCCACCAATCTCATAATACACACTAAATGGAGAAAAAAAAGGACATATTAAAATATTTTATAGATGTGACATAGCCCATGATACAGTTCATGGTGTAGTAAGTTCATACTAGATACCAAGTACTTTATGCAGTCTACTAGCAATAACTATTATCTAATGTTTGTAAAAAAAATACTAGTCTCATCAGTCATTGTTATTGATGTGGACACAATAATATTAAGGAAAAGATATTTATAAGAATACTTTTGCCACGATTAGAGGTGGACATCATACAAACAAAATGGGAATATACTGTAATTTGAATTACTATAATGTATAATAGCAGATTGTTTAGAACACTCAGTGTAAATTTTTTCCTCCTTTTCTTTAGAAGCAATTGAGAGATCTGGATATAACATATTGTTAGTTCTACTTTCTCAAAGAGTGGAGGGAGCATTAGAGGTATTTTCCCTCAACAAAGATATTCAAAAATCATTAGATAATTGGAATCATAAATTTAGATTTAGAAGGGACCACTGAGGTCAATGAATCCAAACACTTCATTTTATAGAGGAGAGAACTAAGAAGAAAGTTATAATAATTTTCCCAGGATCAGAAAACTAGAAAGAACCCGGTGCCAGATGGGAATCCAAGTTTTCCTCAATTTAAGACTAGTATCCTATCCATGACACTATGCTGCCTATCAATTAAATTTTCCATTTTGTAGTAATCTTATGTACTAAGTAAATGCTTGATGTTTCTACCCAGTAGAAATATTCTTTAAACTATTGGTTCCCAAATTCCTCCATTCATATATACTTTTGGTTTCTAAATGATGACTGCTTACCTTTTAAACCCCACCATTATTCCTTGATTGAGTTAATTTTATTATTTCAGCAAAGAAAAGGAAAAACACATTGGATTGAACCAAAGGCTATGGATTAGTCTTGGATATTCTAGCATTTATTATAATATGACCTTATCCATAAGGATATCATAATAATTTGTAGTGAGAAAGAAAACTCTTGTATAATGTTCATAACCTTTTAAAGTATAGTACCTGGTATTTGAATAAAAGCCTTACTTTTATGCCTATTTTATTACCTAACCAAAGCATTGCTCACTCCACAATCATTATTCAGTGTTTTTATGAAAGTATACAAAAGTGTGATTTTTTAAAAAATATCTTTCTCTAGTAATTCCTTGTAGTCTCCATTTTTATTGACATGTACCATCTGCTCTATTAACCCCGAATTTCTCTTTACTCTGAAGTATTTCCCATGTTTTCATAAGTTTTAAAGAACATACCCACAAAGTTTTATGGCTAAAGTAAATAGCTCATGGGTATGATAATCCAATTAGAATCCATTCTTGTTTCTTTCTTTCATCAAGATGTATTCATTTTTCTCCCACAGTAGAAGCTATTGGAAAAAGGCAGAACCAGTCAAAGAATATAAACAAGCAGTTTTCAGATGAAGAAATCAAAAACAGCTCTATTCATATGAAAAAAAAATGCTCCAAATCACTATTGATTACAGAAATTGAAATAAAAAACAACTCTGAGATACCACCTGACACCTATCAGATTGGTTGACATGACAAAAAAAGGAGAATGAAAAATGCTGGAGAAGTTATGAGAAAATTGGAATGCTAATGCATTATTGGTGGAGCTGTGAACTAATATGACCATTCCAGAGGGCAATTTGGAAACACACCTAAAAGGCCATATAACTGTTCATACCTTTTGGCCAACAATATCACTACTTTACATTCCAAAAAGATGATAGATAAAGGAAAGGGACCTATGTGTACAAAAATATTGATAGCAACTCTCTAGGTGGTGATAAAAAAATTGGAAACTGAAGAAATATCCATTAAATGGGACATGGCTATACCAGTTGTGGTATACGATTGTAAGGGAATGCTATTGTTTCATAAGAAATGATGAACAGAATGATTTCAGAAAAAAAAAACTTAGACTTGTTCGAACTGATGCAAAGTAAAATGAGCAGAACTAAAATATTGTACAAAGTAATAGAAATATGTATGATAGAATATAATATAAAATTATATGGTGATCAACTGGGAAAAAATAAACTATTATCAGCAAAACAAGGAATCAAGACAACTCCAAGGGAATCATGATGAATAATGCTATCCACAGCCATGGAAGGTTCTGACAGAGTATTAAAGCACATCTAACTATACCATTTCTTGTCATATTACTTTCAAGATTATTTTCTTACATGTGCAATAAATGTCTTATTTCATGACATGAGGAATCTACAAGTTTGTATTGCTGGAGTTACTTATATCAGATTAACCTATTTGTGGAAAGGAGGAAGGGAAAGATGGAAGAAGAAAATTTGGATTGGTAAAGGTCAGAAAGCAATTGTTTAAAAATTGTTTCTACATTTAATTGGGGAAAATGGAATTGAAAGTGAAAAAAGAAAAAGACAGAATAAAGGTGGGAGGGTATCTTCCTTTTTCACTTACAATACAAGGATAATTTAGTAACTTTTTTTTTCTGGATCAGAGAGATCATAGTTTGCCATTCTGTTTTGTGTAGATAAGTTTAGAATATAATCCCAATTAGTTTTAATGTAAGTATCTAACTCATACTTAAAGAAGATCAGACCACATGAACCCTCTTATCAAAAGACATTTTATCTGGAACCCAGGTTGATTTTCTTCAGAAATGTTAATGATTTCAAGATACATCTCTTAAAAGAATGAACTTCTAACTTTGCTTAAAGAGATCTAAGTTCTGGTTTTTCTTGTTCTTTTATTCTCAGATCTCACAAACCTAGGACCACAGTCCTCAAAAGGCCCTTAACATTTAAACAGAATTTAATAAAAAAAAATAATAATCTACCTTAGGATTCTAAATAAAGTTCAAGCAACAAAAATACTGTGAAAATTTTAACATCTGAAACACAGATCCCTAACAGCAAGTTGAGAATTAGTCCATCTTCAAGATTTCTGAAACATGAAAATAAGTTGTAGGAAGTGGGGAGCAGCAATATTCTTCTTTCTTCCATTTTTTTGTGACTTTGTCAATACTGCTAATGGAACCCAGCTACTATCAATTCTTAATCTCCAGAGCTTTTCAATTTCAGAAGAGCAAATCAAAATCAAGTATTCTAGTTTTCTTAAATTAAAGGCAGAGCAAAGTTAATGGTTGTAGTATAAAATAAGAATGGGGGGGGGGAGCCTTGAATGCTAGATTAGGAATTTGAATTGTATTCAGAAGAAAATATAGAACTACTGGTAATTTTGAGCAAAGGACTGGCATGGTACATTAGAAAGAACGCTTTTATTGGGTTGTAATCTTGGCACAGCTGTTTAGCTTCCCCGAGATTTGGTTCCTTCATCTTCAGTTTGAGAGTGGTGATAGAAATGGTATCTAAGATCCTGTTCAGATTTAAAATCTGTGGCCGACTGGTTCTATGATCCCCATCCTTTGTGGAGAGAATATGAGGTTAAGGATATTTACATCCATGGTGATATTCAGGTGTTTATCTCCTTTGTACCAGCAAGAGAGGGAGTTGGTCAATGCCTACATTACAAAGTAGTAACATTTTAGTACTGGTCAACACATGTACAAGACAACAGAAGGCTGAATGGGAAAAACTGGTATAAATAGAATTGAATAGACATTGTACAAGGATTTGGAAGGCCAAAAATAGTAATGTGTTGATGGGGTGGAGGACCAAAACTGTCAATTCAAAGACCTCATGGATGAGCTCTCTGACCTCTTTCCACTCCATAAGCTCTTATGCTCATCACTGGAATGGAAGTCTGTTGCTCTAATTAGGGGAGGTTGCTGCTTTCTCTGGCTTCTCCCTTCTGAATTTTAGTTGTGTTTGGCATTGAAGAGTAGTGTTTGAAGAGGGCTTGGCCCCCACCAGTTTTTAGCTGAGCCAGTCAGTGGAAAAAATGACAATGGCATCTGGCATGGAATTCAGGTGCTAAAATTCCTTATTTAAAATAAAGGAAATAACACCTATTAGGAAGTGACCCTGAACTAACAAAATTTACTGGCCTGAGAGAAGGCATTTTCCCCTTTCAGTATACTGTAAATGTTCTTGTGTCTTTTATGGTTATTTCACTGCAGAAATGGGTGCATTTAGGAATTTTAGATTCTGGTGCTATTTTTATTATAAACCATTTTGTGTAGAATCAGGGAGCACCGAGCTGTGACTTGGCGGGTTTCAATAAAAGTTTTTGTACACATTTAGCCAAAAAGGGGAAAAAAAAGTAAAGGGGGAAGGGAAAGAAGCTCAAAACTCTTGGCAACGTCCCATCAGCAGCGCAGGAGGTTGTTCATGTAAAAGTCAAAAATAAAGCTTGTGGGATAAGTCTGAACATGGCATCTAAGCCTAAGAGAAATGACATTTTTTTTTTCATTCTGAAGAGGGAAGAGGGAATCTGACAGAAGTGAGCAAAACCTCCCTCACTCATCTTTCTCTGAAGCTGGTCCTGATGTTGACTGTGTGCATGTTAAGCTGAGAATGCAGTGGGGCATATCCGCTATCCACAACTGTACAAAACCGCTTTAAAGGGAGCACATGGTGCCGACGAGCCCAGCTCTCAATGGAAAGCATACTTCTTGATTAAAAATGCATGTTTCCACTTCATGCCAAAACAAGAGAGTATTATTTTCAGACTGATCATAAACCCAAGTTAAATGTGTTCCTTATTTCAAAGGGTAAAAAAGCATCTCAAGTCCGTGAGGAAACATTTAAATGCTGAATGCTGATTTAATGTAGCACTACTATGCACGTAATTTATTTTGAAGTCCAGTGATATATTAAAATCTTCAGCCTTTGTGACAGCCTGAGATTGCACTCCCCCCAACACATTTACTAAAATAAAAGAATCCTAACATACTCTAACCCATGCTACAGATAATATCCCTGCTAGCCCACATTGCAACACCATTGCCATTATTTTCACTTCCAGAGGCATTAATTACTGAGGTAATAGGTTTTTTTTTTTTTAAAAAGGTTCCCCTCTTGAGTTCAAAAAGGAATACCAAGATGATCAGTCAGTAAGTGATCATGGAAGTATATAGTTGTACGAAGCAAGTTTTTAACTCACACCTTTTTTACCACTAATAATTTGCATTTAAAATACATTTGCACAGACAGGAGAAACTATAGTAAATTAAAGTAAAATTATTTTAAATATTGACTCACCTGGGATTTCTAGTGTCTTGTGCCCAAATATAAAAGCTTGGCACTGAAATTCTAAGATGGGTCTACTAGAGCTGAACTATTTCAGAGGAAAATCCTATTTGCCCCATGGTACAAGCTACAATCTTTAGCACTTTTATAGGAAGTAAAGAGAGAAAGGAAAGACTTCTTAGTTCTATAAACTGGGATCAGTGAGGATTATTTGCCTTTTCATTCCTTAAGGAGAGAAAAGAGCAAATTGGCAAAAAAAAATGTCACATTATAATTTGAGGTATGATTGACATTTTTCAATCTCTGGTTTGTTTCCTCAAGACAACATTCAAGATGGTCAATCCTTTATTACTCTCTGACTCTGAAAATGCTCCTAGTTTATACATCCTCAAATATTCAAATGAGCCTATGATCTCATTGGCTTAGTTCTTCCACCCAATGATACAGATAACATGCAGGACCATCTTCTGTGTTTCTTGTCCATGACCTCCCACACATTCACCATAAGACGATCTAATCCCTATGCTGGAATTCATCATCATTTTCTTCTAGTATTGTAAGAACTCCATTGGAGCACTCAGGCTATCTACCTGCTAGTCTTTTCTTTTGTAAAATCTTTTTGATTTTCATTCTGACACCATTTAATATGCCTGCTCAATCTTTCAAATTTATTAATTTGTTATAGACAGCAGCCTGCTCATGTCTAACATATGTTCAACCTCTCCACTATCTTCTGCATGATTCATATTTTAATTCTTTGGAATTTTATGACTCAGGGTCAATAGAATATTGGTGTTTTTTTAAAAAGGACCTTTGTATCTAGGAGGAATTTTGATTCATTTTAATAGCTCTGTGTATATGTGTTTCTGGACATAATCTAGCCTGCTTTCCTTTTCCTGTTTAATTCTGGGCCCAATTTTCCATCCATTTGTACATGCCCACATCTTATTGTTTTTATTTAATGTCTTTCCCAATCTATTTATTGTGTGTGTACATGTGTGTGTGTGTGTGTGTGCATTTTAAACCCTTAACTTCCATCTTAAAATTAATACCAAGGTTCCCAAGCAGAAAAGCAGTAAGAGCTAGGCAATGGAGTTAAGTGACTCACCCAAGGTTACATGGCTAGGAAGTGTCTGAGGCCAAATTTGAACCCAGAACCCCTCTTCTTTAGGTCTGGATCTCAATCCACTGAGCCACTAAAATTGCTCCCCCCAACCCCACTACATCTATCTCTTTATCTATCAGTTTACTAATGGAACAGCTCAGCTCTGAAGATTTTAGCCTAACTCCACATCATAATCTGGGCAACAGACATTCTTCATCCATTTGATTTTTCCTATATGGTTAAACTTCCAAGAGGTACTGCAAAATTCTTATCTCTGCTGCAACCCATGAAACATCATTCCCAAACCGAAATTTTCTAAAGTTTTCACC
This sequence comes from Monodelphis domestica, assembly GCF_027887165.1. NCBI lineage: Eukaryota > Metazoa > Chordata > Mammalia > Didelphimorphia > Didelphidae > Monodelphis > Monodelphis domestica. The sequence goes on along the minus strand of NC_077229.1, from coordinate 467,538,541 downwards.
ATCCATCAGGAGTCCCCCATCGACCTGGCCTTTGAACTAGGTCTCTCATATCACGTGGGCAAAAACATCTCTGGTAAGCACACTGAATATCTCCCTGATTAATGCCTCACCTGATGTTTATCATCAAAGTGTTATGGAATAAGAGTAGTTTTCGTGTTTTATATTTCAAAGAATGTCTAAGAATGCTAATGTATGGAGGCACAGAAATATCTCCAAAGCCAGGATGATTTGGACCTGGATGTGTCAGACCTCTGACACAAATTGACTGTGTGACTTTAAACAAATTACATAACCTCTCAACAATCCAGGCAACTAAGGCTATAAATTGGAAAAGGTGATGACCTGCCACATTGGTGGAAGGACTTATCTCACCTAGGCATTCCATCAAAGGTTAAATCTCAAGTCTAATTTCTATTCTCCCTTTGATGAGAGGGAGATGTATGGAAGAGACATCTTTATAGAAGAATGTTTTAAAGCAATACTTTACCTAAAGAAAACTTAAAAATCAATAATAAGAAAGTTTATCTTTTTATTATCTACAAATTTTATTCAGTTTTGTAATGATAAAGATCATATGATAAGGGGACAGTTTGGTGGCTCAGTGGATTGAGAATCAGACTTAGAGATGGGAGTTTCTGGGTTCAAATTTATCTTCAGATTCTTCCCAGTTGTATTACTCTGTCCAAGTCACTCAACCTCTCTTGCCTAGTTGTTATCTTTCTTCTGCTTTGGAACCAATACACAGTATTGATTCTAAGATGGAAGGAAAGGGGTTTGGGATAATAGATCCAAAGTTGGAAGGGACTTCAACCTGCTCATTTACAGAGAAGAAAACTGAGACCCATGAAGGTCAAATGATTTCCTCAAAGTTACTGAAGTATGTATCAAAAACAGAATTTGGACCTCAGAACTCTGACCCCAACAAAAGTATTTTTTCTATTGTCTCAAATTGCCTTTTGGACTTCCAGGTTAAGATGGCTCCAGAGTAGAAGCAGGGCTCCTCCTCTCCTCTCCACCAATAGAGACACAGTGCCTCAAAACAACAAAACCAAAGTCAAACAAGCAAAGGAGTTCCACAGTAGGGCACAGCACAGAAAGTAGGCAAAGTTAAGACATTTCCATGCTAACAGGGGGCAAAATTACTCCCACCAAGGGGCAAGCTCATCACCCCTCCCCCATTCACCTACCTTGCCAGAGTTCGAGCAAGCACAGGACAAATTTCTAAGTTCTAGGAGGGAGGCTGGCTGAGGTCAACACAGACTTACCTCCAAGAGAAATGAGACTTGGAATTCCAGGAGGCTAAGGAAATGTGGAGATAGGGCACAGAGCTTGAGCAGAAAGGGGTGGCTCACAGCAAAAACCAGAGAGTCCCAAAAAATAGCTCTGGAGAAAAATCTCTCCAGCACTCAATACAGAGACTTGACACCCAGACCTCTTCCAGGCAATCTTCAAGTTCTCAGGTGTTGGAACTGCCACTAAAAGCAGGTAAGCACTGCTGAGGACAGGGGAAAAATATCCTTAGGGCAAAACCCTCTCCAGAGCCAAATACAAAGATAACCCACATTCCTCACTTAGACTTCTGACCAGGAAAGAAAAAAGTAATGGCCACCAACTCCCAGGAACTATAATCCACAACCACCAAACAACAACAACAACAACAACTCAAGAAGGAACCCTTAAGTCTTGATAATTTTTATGCATAAAAAATCCAGACTAAAAAGGAGACAGCAGAAGATGACAAACAATTGAACACACCCAAACCTTCCCCCAAAAATGGAAATTGGTCACAAGTTCTTGAAGACTCCAAATCTGAGATTATGAAAAAGATGGAAGTGATTTGGCAAAAAAAAAGTGGGAAATTGTTCAAAAAGAAAATAACAGTTTAAAAGACAGGATCTCCCCTTGTAAATTGAAGCCCAGAAATCAAATAAAATAATAAGCAAATTGAAGACCAGAAATGACCTGTTAGAAGCCATGAAAAGCAGGATAGATCAAACCAAAAAGGAAAATCAAAATATCTTAGCTGAAAACCAGTCATTAAAAACTAGAATTGGGCAAGTAGAAGCCAATTATCTCACAAGACAGTAAGAATTAATAAAGCAAAGTCAAAAGAATTACAGATTAGAAGGCAACACAAAATATCTCATTGAGAGGGTGGTTGACCTTGAAAACAGATCTCAGAGAGACAATCTGAGAATCATAGACCTACCTGAAAACCTGGAAACAAACAGAAATCCTGACATCATACTACAAGAAATTATCCAAGAAAACTGCCCTGATGTTCTTCAACAAGAGGGCAAAATACACATTGAAAGAGTTCATAGATCACCTGATATACCAAATCCTCAAAAGTCAACCCAGAGGAATGTAATTGCCAAATTCAAGAGCTTTCAAGCTAAAGAGAAAATATTACAAGAAACCAGAAAGAGACAATTCAGATATCAAGGAGCAACAATTAGGATTACACAGGATCTGGCAGCCTCCACACTAAAAGACCACAAGGCTTGGGATATGATATTCAGAAAAGTCAAATTGCCTTTTGATTTCCACTATTATTCAGAATTTCCAGCCAATTCTTCTTCTTTACAAGTTGTTCTACTTAGATGTTTGTTTGTTTGTTTTTTAAATCCTTACCTTCCACTTTAGAATCAATACTGTGTATTGGTTCTAAGGCAGAGAGTGGTAAGGGCTAGACAATGGGGGTTAAGTGACTTGCCCAGGGTCACACAGCTAGGAAGTGCATGAGGCCAGATTTGAATTCAGGACCTCCCATCTCTAGGCCTGGCTCTCAATCTACTGAGCCACTCAGCTGTCCCTTCCATTTAGTTTTAATCCTGTATACATCCATACCTTTGTCATGGATGCCCTCTGCAACCCCATTCTTTTTCAGATTCTTTTTGCATATTGTCTTCTCTCATTAAGCAACTTGGGGGTAAAGACTATCATTTTTCTTATTCAAACCTCAGTGTTTAGTATAAGCTCTGGCATATAGTAGTTAATAAATGTTTATTGAAAATTGACTTGGGGAAAGATTGTCTATTCCCTACTAATATATTCATTAAAGGGTTCCATTAGTTTATATAAAGATGATCATTATAAAATTTTCATGTAGTGGGAAAGTTGCTAAATATGTTGATAATTGTTAGTTTTCTTTTGGTTGCTTTTTTTTGGAAGCTATTAATTAGGTCTGAGATTTTGACACAGTCCCCTCCAGTAAGGTTATCTTCTATCTACATTTGATCTAATTTGGATCCTTTTCTCAAGTTAACCAATGGATTATATATATATTTTTCATAAAACCAGCTCCCTGTCTTATTTATTAGTTCAATGTTTTTCTTCCAATTTCATACATTTCCTCTTTGATTTTCAGAATTGGTAATTTGTTCTTTAATTAGGGATTTTGGTTTTTATTTAATTACATGCCCAATTGGATGCTTTTCTCCTATATACATTTTTATGACATTTTTATCTCTACTATAAGCACATCTAGGAATATGATGTCAGAGCTCAAGGATGGTGGTTCTACTGTCTTTAATACTTAAAATGGTTATAAAAACCCATATGTCCATTTATTAAGCTCCTTCCATTTTTACCCTGAGATGCCTACATTTCAAAAAATTACAATCCCTTTATTTTGTTTTCAATCTTGATCTCAAATCTTGCATCTCATAAGATTTTACAAGTGAGTTAATATTATAAACTAATCGTACCTTTAGCTACCATCCTTCTCCACTTAACAATTAAGTTACATATTTGCTGTCTAAAGCATGTTTTGTTACTTTGACATACTTATGCCAGTAGGTTTACATTAGTTAAGCTTCCATATGAAATTATCATAACCAGTTCCAAAGTTCTTTCTACTGTTCATTACCACATTATCAATGCTTTATTTAAGTAAGAATTGACTTGTTTCATCAATTGCATTGCCATATATTTTTCTTATTATTATTCTTTATTTTAACCATATACTCATTATGACCTTAGTGGTTTGAGTGTGCGTAGACAGCTAATTCAAGGATGGTTTTTCCTGTCCATTAAAATATATTTCTTTAATTCATATAAAATTTATTTCATTGTCTGTGATACTATTTGGAATTTACTTTTTCTAGTGTCTATGGATTTTCTTCTTATAGAAAGTATACATTGCATAGGAAAATGAGGTTTCTATTCTAAAAGTTTTTGTTCTCTTGCTCTAAAAAATACATCTTACATCTATGAAAACATGAATGAATATGTATATGTATGTAAATATAAGTTTGGATCCAGAGATAAAATTTATTTTAATAAATCCCCCCCCTCAATGGTGAAGAAAAATCCTTTTTTTCTGGCTTCCAGACTCTCTTCAAGTACCTAAAGGAAGAGATAGACCCTGAGAAGATCCCAACACCTTGTCAAAGACACAACACAATAGCATGTTAATAATGTGTGTGTGTTTGTCTTAGCTATTTTCTATCCTATGTGCCTTAGTTACATTTTGCTAGTTATCACTAAAATAAAAATTATGTTATACAGTTTTCTATCAACAGGATTTTGAGACCTTTACCAGTCCTATAATAATTAACTTTAGAAAGAGGAGTTGGAACTATTGCAAAATCTGCAAGTGACTTCTGAATCATTTTAAAATATATTGAAATTATCTTCAGTTTAAAGTAGAAGTAAATTTTATTTTATAATTGGTTAATAAAAAAATTAAAATTGATCACATATTTAAAACTAAAATACACCTCACAGATTGTCTAGTTATACCTCTCCTTTTACAAAGGAAACTAAAGCAGGACCAACTACATCATTCCCCTATTCTATAAATTCTAGTAGCTCTTTAGTGACTTCAGGATCAAATACAAAGTCTTTTTGACTTTTAAAAACCTTCATAGCCTGCCTTCATCCTTTCTTATTAGTTTCTTTTCACCTTAATCCCCTTGGTACTCTACAATCCAGTGACACTGGTCTCTGTTCTTTGGTGAAAAGACTTCATGTCCCAGGTCTGTGCCTAGAATTCTGTCCCTCCTCACCTTCTTGTCCCAGCTTTTCTGGCCTCCTTCAAGTCTCAGTTATAATCTTTGCTCTGCCCTGACATAATCTCCAATGTATGCGGTACATATCTTGTTTGTACACAATTGTTTGTATGTTGTCTCCCCCCTTAGACTTGGAGGTCCAGGAGAGATGAGACAGTATTTGTTTTGGTTTGGGTCTCTTTAGTACTTAGCACAGTACCTGAAACATAATAAGTGCTTAACAAATGCTTATAAACTGTGGATGAAGGCCAATTAGAAGTGTGAAGTGATTTAATTAAGGTCCCCTAAATTTGTAAATTGGTGGGGTCTGACTTGAGATCATCTGATCCCAGGGTGCCCAGTCCAGAGCTATGTTCAAATGCATACCCTAAGATACACATGGTAATGTTGATGTACCCTTTCAGGCTCAGCAAACATTGGCAATCGAAAAAAAAAATAATTGCCACAACAAGTTTGAAAAAGTTCCAGAAATCAAAGATGGAAGCTGTAAGGTTTATTCTGTGAGATATAGATATCTTTAGAAGACTTCCCATGCTATTTCTTAGTTCATCAGCCCATATTAAAATGTTTTAATCTCCCCCTTTTTTACAGGGCTGCCAACCTATTTCTTAGATCCAATGCCTCAGGCATGGAAAATTGTTAGTTTCTCGGTTTGGAGTATTCCTAGGACTGGCGCTGTGCTCCCACTACTGCTTCCCGGGCATAATAAGCACTGGTAGTTCTTTAGTTATTGTTACAGCTATGAGGGGTCTTTTAATAGGTTATTTGGAGGAAAAAAGAAAGAGGACAATTGACCCTGGGTGGTGTTCCAATAGTGCTATTACCAGTTTGTTTTTTGTAGATTGGCAATAGCCAATAACAGTAAGTATGCAGGAAACAAAATCACATTAGTATTAACAGTGTCAAATTAGGGTTATTTTTCAGCCAATTTTAATAGTGGGAATTGTGGGGACCTTAATTGAGTTGAAACCCTTTCACAGAATGCTTAGTTAAGGTCCTGCTTTTCCTCAGCTCAACAGCAAAGTGAAGGGAGAACAGGACAGGGGGCATCACATCTAGCCTTTTCATTTTTGATCAGAAAGATCCCTAAATACATTTTAGATTGACCAATTAGCATCAGCCATCTGATAGCATCTGAGCATGATTTCTTTGGGGAAAGAAGACCCCAGTGCCTGGTCTTTTGCAATAGAGCACATCATGAAATTAACAAATGCTATAGGGAAAAAGAAAAAAGTGGAAAGTGAAGCATGGTTGGGGGAGTAGGAAAGGAAAGGAGAAAGGAAACTTTTCAGAAGCTGGATTGCCCCAGGTTCCCAAATAATAAAATGATCTCCTGAAAAGTTGACTAGCATATTTTGGCTGTGAGCACCAGAAAAATACCACAAACAAAATATTTGTATAGCTTATAAAACACTCAAATTGAATATTAAAAGCATCTGTTTTCAAGGAATATAATTATAAAGTACTTGAAGTGAATCAGGAGGCAGGATTCACATGCCATAAACAAGCCATTTGACTCTTCCAAACACCAAGGGTAAAAGATGGACTGCTGCATTACAAAGAAATATTTTCATCGGGGGGTTCTGACACCATTAACCATGACAGAGAATGTCAAGTCATCCCTGATGTCACCCCAGGACAAATAAATTCCATTCAATGGAGCATTGTTTGGTTTTTTTGTTTGGTTTTTTTTGGGGGGAGGTTTTACTTTTAGATTCTTAGTCACCTTAAAATTCTACTTTTCTTTTATTTTTTCAGGTCATATGGCATGTAAAAAAAGGAAAGTAGAATTTTAAGGTGATTGTGATTTTTTTTTTACAGCCAAGCCCTTTCTACTCTCCATTTGGGGCATCTAGGGCCCAACTATTTTGAGGAGTAGCCCTTTTTCTGATAAAACCACAAACCGGGATACCAAAAGTAGAAGTTTCTACTCCAAGACATAGAAAGCTTCCCTTTAGTTTTCATTTTGGTTTATCAAACTGAAGAAACTTCTCTGCATGCATTAGGAGTCTAATGCAATTCCTAGCAGCACTGCTACTTCGCTCCATGCAAATAGAGCAGGCAAAATTTACTTTCTAACATTAAATTGAAACTTCCTCCTCCAAATGTCAAACTAAAATTATGGGCAAAATTCTCTTCTCACATTTGCATCATGGGACTAAAGCCTGGTATTCTTTCCTACTCCAAGGCAGGCTCCTGGGAGCCCTATATACATATAGGGAGCACAGTACTTGATTTGACATCCGCAGCTATAACTTAGCTAAATTTTGTCCCAGATGAAGAGAGGACTCTTTATAAGCTTCTCCTGGATTCTAGGAATTGATCCTTTGCTTTTAGAGCCATCCCAAATGATTTAACTTCTCCGGAAGACTATCTCTTAAAAATATTGAATTTAGGATGATATGTCACTGGCAATCTCTTTACCCTGTGAACATACATAAACACTTTATACAATTAAAAAAAATAATAACAGAATGTTGAAAGGTCATCAGAATGTTCTGCCAGGTGATGGAATTCTGACTTTCACCTATCATGACATTTATCATGGGACTCACCAGGAACAAATGCTAAGATTGGACCATATAAGAGCAAGTACTTGGGTTTGAAGTTGTAGTTTAAAGTCTTCTTTGCTCCTACTTTATTTTTATTTTCTTTTTCTTTTTTAAATTCTATTGAATTGATTATTTAAGAAAATGTTAGAATCATGGTTATATGATTCCTGTTCTTTCCCTCTCCTCCTCCCAACACCCTCCCATAGCCTACAAGCAAATCAACTGGGGTTTTACAGGTGTCATTGATCAAGACCTATTTCCATGTTGTTGATATTTGCACTAGGGTGAACATTTAGAGTCTACATCACCAATCATATCCCCATCAACCCATGTGATCAAGCAGTTGTTTTTCTTCTGTGTTTCTATTCCCTTGGTTCTTCCTCTGAATGTGGACAGTGTTCTTTCTCATAAGTCCCTCTGGATTGTCCTTGATCATTGCATTGCTGCTAGTATAAAAGTCTATTACATTCGATTGTACCACAGTGCATACCTCTGTGTATAATGGTCTCCTGGTTCTGCTCCTCTCACTCTGCATCAATTCCTGGAGGTTGTTCCAGTTCCCATGGAATTCCTCCAGTTTATTATTCCTTTTTTTGCTCCTATTTCACTCATTTAATGTGCTTTATTTGACTTCAGATTGGAGTCTTCAACCTGAAATCCCCTCATGGAAGATCAAATGCTAAGCTTGAAACCTTTAGCAGGCTACATAAAGTAAGCCATAGCTAGGATCCAATGATGTATCTGTACTCTTGTTGTATCCTAAAGTTTGTTTGAAGACTTTACCTGACTGCCAAAGGGAATGGAACATTAAATGGTGTTTTCTGCAGGAGCCATTGATAAAAGGATGAAATTGCACAGATTAGAAGTCAGTCTGGTTGAAAAGCTATGGACCCAGATGTTATTTTAAAGACTGGTAGGATTATAAATTGCCAAATAATCAGGCATATGGTGCATAAAATATTAACACCATAAGAATAACACACATGGAAAACAATTTCAATATATATTGATGATATGATTGTAAAAGGCCAACATAAACATTTACTGCCTCATACTTTGTTTTGCTATTGGAGTGTGAATCAATGAAAACTCTGCCCCTAGAGAAGAGAGAAAGGAAAATAAATGTACCATATATCATGTTATCTTCAGCTTTTCTTACTGAAGAAATCTTGGCTGGGGGGAGAGGAGAGGTGATATGCCATGCTTCTGGGAAATACGTATGTTCATAGGGAATATTTTACTCCTACAATTTCCTTGATTTGTGTTAAAGGATGAGAGACTTTGTGATGGAATTTAATAGGTAAAATTAAATCTAAGCTTTGCCTAATGCTCAATTCCCTGAGACTCAGAAGCTGTGTCATTAAATATAGACACAGAGTCATTGCTAGGAACTTCTGTATGTAGGGGAAGGGTGTAAGAGTAGTTTGGGTGGGAGAAATTCATTATGCTTTTTATATTTTCTAAATTTCAGCACCTTGTTGCAAAGCTTGCTTTCGTAATAGATCTACCTTAATATACCTCCTTAACATCCTTCTCTCTTGAGAAAGAAAAGATATACACCTTAAAATTTAAGTTTGATCTAGCAATGAGTATGACTTTAAAATGCTTTGTATATGCCTTATGGCAAGAAGAAAGAGGAAGCTTGCATCCATAAAATGTTCTAAGGTTTTTTTGTTTTTTTTTTTAATTACTCTCTGGGGCAACTCAGTAGCACAGTAGATAAGAGTGCCAGGCTGGGAATTGGGAGGACCTGAGTTCAAATCTGACCTCAGACACTTACTAGATGTGTCACCATGAGCAAGTCACTGAACCACAATTTCCTAGCCCTTGCTGCTCTTACACCTTAAGACTGATACTAAAATAGAAGGTAAGAATTTGAAAACATTTTTAATTATTTTCATAAGATCACAGATCTAGAACTAGGAGGGATTTTTTCAGTCATGTAGTCTAGACTCTTTATTTTTGATTTGTAGAAAATTGAGGCTTAGGAAGGTTAAATACCTTCCTACAAAATCACAAATGGAAAGTGACAGAAGTAAGACTTGAAGTCAGTTCCTGAGCAGTCATGATGATAGCTCCTTCTGCTATCATCTTCCTCATATCAATGTCATTGGGTCCTCAAAATAATCCTATGTGGTAGAGAGTACAAACTGTAATATTCCAATTTTTCTAATGAAGAATCAACTGACTGACAGAATTATTAATCTGGATGTTAGAAAGTACCTCAATAAAAAGGATTCCCTAAATCATTACACCTTTATCTTGAGTATAGCTAATAATATTGGTATGACAAAGACAGGAGATCATGAATTCAAATCTGGCTTCTCTCTGGCTGCCTGTCCCTAGCCAAGTCACTTAACCCCCATTACCTGACCCTTACCACTCTTCCACTGTGGGATCAACAGGCAGTATTGATTCTAAAATGGAAGGTAATGGTTTAAAATAATAATAGCAATACTGTCATTCAAAAGTTCCTTCCACATGCTAATTTTAATTAATTATTAGTCCCTTCCTACAGATAAAGAAACTGAGGCTCTGGTTAATTAAGTGTTATTGAATAAGTGTTTACCTGTTGTGGACCACTTTGGAAAACAAATCTTCCTTATTCCAGATGAATTTCTACCAGGACTGGGGAGAAGAGTAGGGGTGGGGGATGGAAGAGGAAAGGGAAAAGAAGAGAATATACATTATTATAATGCATTCTGGGTTCCAGGCACTATTCAAACACTTTACAAATATTACCTCATTTGATCTTCACAAGAACCCCATGAGGTAAGCACTGCTATTCCTATTTTACAATTGAGGAAACAGACAAACCAAGATCAAGTGACTTGTCCAACCACATAACCTGTGTCTGAGACCAGATTTGAACTAAGATCTTCTTGCCTCCAAGCCCAGGACTATTGCATCATGCTATCTCTCTAATTTGCCCCAATCTTTTCCAAAGAGATTTCTGGAACTATTCCTCAGTAGGAAATGTTAACATGCTCCAAAATTCCCTGCTTTATTTTTTTAATGGAATAGTAACATGAACAGAGAATTTTTAATCATATTCCATAACTATTTGAATATGTTATACTTTCAAATGAACATATGATATAAATCTGTGTTCTTTATCAAGAAAAAATGTAAAATAAAATACCTACTTTGAAGAAGACAATTGATTCTGGAAATGTTCTTCTATTACTCTATTTTTTTCTAATATATGAATTAGAGACACTTTTTCCTACCTTTTTTTTTTACGTATCCTTCATTCTTTATGTTTCATAAAACTCTAACAAGCTCTAGGAATACATGCCAGATAAACTTATTTGCTCATTTTAAAATTTCAAGAGAACTCTGGTTTCATTAGCATAGGTAACCTCTCCACCAACACAGATGACAACACCTTTCATGTGTTAGCAAATGATTTTATGATTTTCTGTAGCCAAAAATACAATCACCTGGTGGCCCACTTTCACCTATGCTGATGCTCAGGTAGCAGGCACTCAATATGCAGCTGGGTCTATATCAACTCCAGATTTATAGGACTTTTCAGAATTTATCCTTTGCTGATATTGTCTGGAAATGCAGGGTTCTCATCACATTACAAGGAAGCATTAGGACTTTGGTTCCAAATTCTGTGTTCACAAATACAAAATAAGTATTTTTATCATTAGAAAGTTGAATTCAATCAAATTCACCAAGCATTTATAAAGCACTTCCTCTGTGCTGGGCATTTTGCTAGGCCCTGGGGATACAAAGAAAAATATAAGATACTGTCCTCAAGAAGCTTACATTGAATGAGGAATGAAGGGAGGCCAGTTTTCCAGATGCCTTCTTTATTTATTGAGCCACTTCCAACCTCAGGTCAATGCAGATGTTTTCAATACCAAGACATTGTGAAAGAGACCAACATATTCGGATCCTGGGTTTTAAAAAAATTACAAAGTGGCTCTACATGGGATTAACAACTAAATAAGAACTGATTACAATTTTACTTGGTACTACTTTTGCTTAGCTACAATGAATTCATTTTAAATAAATACATATAGCAATGTGCCAAGGGACTAAAGAAGTAGAGCACATGGTTACTGCCTAGAAAGGGTTTATAACTTGATAGGAAATATCTTCCCTCCAACAAATACACACAAACATGCAAACACATACATACACCCAACAAAGGATAATGATGAAGTATAAGTATAGCAAATTTCTAAATTGAGTAATCCCAAAAAATTAATCAACCAATCAAAAATAATTTATTAATTGTTGAGCACTTATGTTCAAGAATTCCTATTCAAGAAACTAACATCTTAACAATAAAAACAGGAATTACATATATTGTGTAAGTATAAATAGAATCAATATAAAAAAAATAAATACAAATAAGTACAAAATAGTTAGGTAGATTAGAAAGCTGCATTGAGACGATATTACTTCAGATTTTGTTTGAAAGGAAGTGAGAGTTATTCAAGAGGAAAAGAGGAAGAGGGAGTGGATTCCAGGCTTGGGAACTGTAAGGGCATATAGTTTCGAGTAGTTTTATATGTGAAGAACAGAAATCAGCTAGAAATATTTGTTAGACTCGGGTTATAAAGGGCTTTGAAAACCAAACAACTAAATACCTGAGGAGTTTATGGGTCAAATTGGAGAGCAATATCTGGGAAACTTTTGTGTAGGAGATGAGAATTTGGCTGAGCCTCGGAGCATGGAAAATTTATGAACACATGGAGAGGAAAAACAAGAAGCAGGAACAAACTCTCAGAGATGGGAATGTCTTCAAGGAGCAGTGTGAAGACTGCCTTGACTAAAGCTAAATATTCTTTGCAGATGACCATGAGAGAAAATGCTGTGTATATAAGGGAAGAAATTCCCAACAACTTGATAAGATTAGTGATAAAAATATTTTTGTGAGGAATTAAGTAGTTAAAAGGGTAAAATGCCCTCCCCAAAGTGTATAACTAATACTATTACAAATATTGCTGCTGTGGCCAGTGTTTCATATAGCCCTTTATGGTTTATAAAGTCCTTTTCATGTATTATCTCATTTTTGCCTCACAACAACCTTATGAAGTAGGCAATATAAGCATTATTAATTCCATTTTATGAATAACTAAATTGAGACTCATTAAGGTTAAGTGATTCACTATTATCACACAGATAAATGCCAGAGTTAGGATTTGAACTCTCGCTTTTCTGAGTCCAAACTGAATACTCTGTCTATTAGATGGCAATACCTTTTCCATTTCTCTCCTTCCCATTATTTTGTTTTAATTAGCAGATCTAATTATAAATGAAAGATGCATGGTTGACACAAGTGGACAATAGAGTCATACCAATGAAGAACTACAGGGGAGAAGCAATAAATGATGGGAAAAGGAGTTGGGCATTCTGTATACTTTACCCTCACACCCACCTGAAGATAATCTGATACCTGTAATACTTTTCTCTCATTTAAGTCCTGGCTTTGACAACAGGATAAAAACTGGACCTCCCATTTTGCATAGCAGTTTCAGTGATGAATTACAGCTTTCCTATTTGGATTATCTAAGAAAATGTAAGTATGGCACATAATAACCCATAATAATAAATATGTATATAGCAATTACTGTGTGCCCTGCGCTGTACTAAGCATTTTACAAATATTATCTCAATTGATCCTTTCAATAACCCTTGGAAGCAGGTGCTATTATTACCCTAATTTTACAGAGGATCAGTAAACTAATACAGAAAGAGGTTATGGACCCAGCCCTAGGTTACACAGCTAATAAGAATCTAAGACCAACTTTGAACTCAGATCTTCCTATCCCTGGAACCAGCATTCAATCTGTTGTGTCTCTATAAATGGAAGAGCTCTTAGCCACAACACGAGAGATCTGGGTTCCATTCCTTCTTTCTCCATTGTGTGAGAGATTCCTTTTTTAAAACTCTTCAAAATAATGAGGGAGTTGGCTTCAAATATCTTTAATCACAAATCATCTAATCTCTGTATTTCTGTGATAAATATGCTCAAACAAAACAATTTCTCATTTTTATATAACTTCTTATTGGCGTTTTAAGGGAGTTGGGCTACAGCTTGATAAAACCAAGATATGGGCTCATAGATCTAGAGATGAAAAGGATCCCCAAAACTAGATAGAGCAATCCCTTTATTTTACATTTGAAGAAACCAAAATTAAAGAGAAGTGAGATTCCTGAGATCTCACAGGATGAAAGCATACCTTGTAAAAAAATTTTTAAGCCTTTCCTTCATAGAAAAATTGATACTAAATATGCTTTCCAAGGCAGAAGAATGGTAAAGTCTAAGCAAATTGGGGTTAAGTGACTTGCCCAGGGTGATAGAGCTAGGAAGTGTCAGATGTCAAATTTGGACCCAAGACTTCCCATCTCCAGTTCTTCCTCTGTACCAGGTCCTCGATTTAAAATTTGAACCTGTACCCTCTGTTTCCGAAATGACTAGGATTTCCATTCTATCATGTAGCCTGTGACATAGCTTGGCAGATCGATGATGTGTTGATTTACTAAGATAGAAGACAGCTATTTAAGGGTTAAGCTATGTTGTCATGTGAGTATAGTAGCATATGATTTTTATTAGCATTGATGCCACCACTATTGGTTAAACAAAAAAAGGGGGAAAGGTATGGGGGCGGAGGAGGGAACTGACTTCATTGAAATGCTTTATGTACTTCTCACAGAGGATGATGGGGGAGGGAGAGGGCAAGGAGAAAGTGCTGGAGCGGAACCAGAACGCTGCCCAATATTTAGGCCCTGCACCTGCCAGATCAGGCCATAAACAGATGGGGTCTCTTTTGTTTTCTTTTTTGTTGTTGCTGTTTAGCTTATATGTATTAATATATATTGTTAGCTAAATCACATACGGCAGATCAAGAGAACTGTTATTAAGAGGAGCTATTACTGTGTATACAGCATCCTAGGCAGAGAGACAAAAAGATCCCCCTCATAATAATAACATTTAGTAAAATGGCCACCCACTCTCACCCTGTGTAACAAGTATTGCTTATAGAAAACCAAGATTTAGAGGCACTCATGTTCCCTCGCAGGACCGGAGCTCTGGCAAAATTATGTGGTGCTGGGGACTGCGAATGTTCCATTTTGTGATTCCCCAAGTTGCTTAGACTTAGGAAAGGGATTTTCAATGAATAAGTCCAGTCAGATGGGAAGTAGAAAGGTGGGTTCTTTCCCCTCAGGTTATTTGGAATGACAGACAATAAGACAAAAGTCTTGGGTTCAAGACTGTAATGGAGCTTTCTTCAGACCATGAATGAAGGAACGTTTTGGTTTCTTCCTCTGGCCACAGTGCCTCCCTCCTCAGGGTCATCACCCTGCCATTCCACTACATGCCTCCTCCCTGACCACACCTTGAGACTCTTGCCATGTTCTATCTATAACCCAGTGAATAGCATTCTATTTAACTCTTCAGGCCCTCTAAGTGCCTCATTCCACTAAGGGAAGAAAATTTGCCAAGGATAGCTTTAAAAAGGCACAGTTATTAGTGAGAGACATCACTTCTCCCCCAGGATTCAAGAAAGAACACGTCCCTTGTGTACCTTGGCTATAAGGAAAATGCCCTTCTAAAACAGACCATCCCTTTCTGCTCTCCCACGTATAGCCACCTCAAGCCAAATATCAACTTTAGGGATGAATGAATAAAATAGCAAATTTATAAAAAAGCAGAATATCAGTCCTATGCAGCCAGCCAGTTATTGTCAAATACCAAGCAGGCAGCATTTAGATTCCAAATGTTCAAACTGTCAAAAACGTGACCTATTTGATTTTAAACTCTTAGAACTAGTTTCACACACTCACTAATTCCATTTCTTTTGATTTTATTGGGGGGAGGGGAATTAATCAGAAGAATCTAAATTTCTCCTTCCAACTTCTCAAGAATTTTGGTTTGTGGTCATGTAAAATCAAGAATATTTTAATATTCATAGTTCCTTCTGACCTGTTCTGTAACCTAGAGAGGTGATTTGAAAATCAGTGGGAGCTGATGGAAGGAGTTTGTATTCGGTAAGAAGTAATTATAAGAGGCATGTGGTACTTGTGATGTACAACAGAGTCCCATCCACACCCCTAATCCCGATGGCAGCTATCTATTCTTTTCCTTGCCTGTCCTTAAAAACCTATCATGTTTCTAAAGGGCTTCCTGTTGTGTCCAGAGTTCATGTTTTATGGTGTTGCATTGTATAATTCTCATCTTATTTGCATAACCCAATCCTAACTAACTGGTAAAATGTCTTTATTTATAAGTACATATTTTACTGTTAATATAGTCTCTTCTTGCTTTGTGTTGTTGTTTTTATTCAGTTGTTTTTCAGCTATATCCAATTCTTTGTCACCGTATTTGGGGTTTTCTTGACAAATATACGAGGGTGGTTGGCCTTTTCTTTCTCCAGCTCATTTTACAGATGAAGAAATTGAGGTAAACAGGGTAAAGTGACTTGTCCAGGGTCATGAGACTAGTAAATGTCTCATGTAAGATTTGAACTCAGGAAGGTGAATCTTCCTGACTCCAGTCCTAGAATTCTAGTCACTCTATCCAAATACGTACTGTATCCAACTCTATCCTATAAGCTTTGTAGTCTTTACTATTTTCATAATAATTTTTATTATCTATTAGATAACTTTCTAAGCTAAACTCTATGTAGAACAAATTCTGCAACTCAATTTTCCAATCTGTCTTCTGTCTTACCTAACTCATTTCAATTTGACAAACAATTACTGGGTGCTAGGCAATGAACTGGCTCAGTGTTGATCTCAAAATATAAAGATGAAAATCTAGTTCCTACTCTCAAGGCGCTTAAATACATTGGAAATCAGTGAATCTGATTCATAGTGGATTATGACTGTGAAATTCATTTCAACAGTGATTTACTGAGTGTTTATTATACTCTCTAATAATATGTGAATTGCGTCAGAGAACATCAACTATAGCAGGATATGGGCCCTACTTCCAAAAGGCTGAAACACTTATGGTGTTGAAAAGTGATATCACAACACAAAGGAAGTTGGGATTAAATGACAAGAGGTAGGGGACCTGAATTTGGATCACTCCAGGAAATATTGCTGAAATAGGAAGAGAAAAAGAGGGGAGGTAGTTTGCTCAGTCATTCAGTCAATAAACATTTACCTAGTGTCCAAAAAAGGGGGGAAAAAAAGGTAGATGAGTAGATGAAAGGTAATCTTAGAGAAAAGGCACCACCAGGATGGAAGGAAATAGGAATGGTCTTCTGCGGAAAGCAGTATCTGAGTTGAATCTTGAAGGAAGCCAGGGAATCTAGAAGGCAGGAAGAGTGCCCCAGTTCTGAGAGAAAATCATAACAAATATCTAGAGTTTTGAGACGGAGAATGATATGGGACAAACAACAAATAGGCTAATGTACCTGCATTAGGAATTGTGTGAAGAAGACCAAAAAAAGGTAACAAGGGACAGGTTGTGAAGAACTTATTTAATCTTGGATCAATAGGCAGTCAATGGAATTTGCTGACTGCGAGGAGGCAGGGGAAAGGTGAGGATGAGAGAATTGCATGATTAGAGGAAAATATCACAAGGGAAGAGAACTGCCTATGTGGAATACCACAATGTAATATGTGGCGAGTGGAAGAACATGAGGTAAGTTGATGGTGACCCAGAAGTGCTCTGCTGGAAGGAAGTGCCCTTCTCCATGAATATTGACACTCAGATCTAAGATACTAGTCAACTCTGATATGGAAAATGTTTTTATTTGTGCTCATTGATTCGATTTTATGCATGGTCATTGTTCAATTCCATTCATCTCAGATAGGCACAGAGTAACTTTTTAATCATCCTCCACTACTTTCCCAGTCTTCCCCTAGTTCTAGGGGGAAGGGTTATTATAGTCAAGCTTGCATTTTCAGAAATTCCATCATTTGTGGCCTTGAACAATACTGGAAGAACAACGTGCTCCTTCGACCTTTGCTTAAAAGCAGCATCCGGTGGAACAATATTCCAACAAATAAAAAACTAAAATTTCAAAAAAAACCAACAATCCTAACAGCTCTTTTTCCCTATTCTCACTCTCTTGTCTCTAAAAGTAATAACTTATAGTTTCATCTTTCCCTGCTGCTTCACCAGAATCCCAGCCTTAAACCGAGTCAAAAGATGCCAACATATTCCAAAGTGAGAGAATGTTTTGGATTCTACTCCCCTCCTGTCTTCCACATCTTTAAAGGATTTCTAAAGTCTTTTCTCTCCCAAGCTGCCAGTTACACTGAATTGTTCTGAAATGTGAATGATTTCTGTGTAAATATGAGCTACCATCGACTGGAGTAACAATGAGAACTTCACACTTGTCATTTACTCAAAGCTGCCTTCTGAGCCCTGTCAGTCATGAGCCTCTCCATGTGCCTTTCTCCATGGCTGGAGCAGTGTGGGTTTATGGCAGCTTCTGTTTAGGAATTCATGTCGCTATTTGGCATTTATGCAGTTCAGCTGTTAGAGAGTCAGGGTAAGAGGGAAGAAAATGCACAGGAGCCAAGGTTTAAGGGGGATGGAGCAAAAACCGGGGGCTTAAGGTTACAGAATCACAATGCCAGCCATGTGGCGGCAGGAAGCTCCACAAACAAGCCCTCAGCGGAGGAAAGACCGTCTGTGACACGAGAACAGATGTAGCTCATACACATCCTGCTGATCTGGGTGGCCGAGTGCTATCACAAAGGGCAAGTGTTGCCTGAAATATTAGCAGTTATGCTCACTTCTCGATGTTTTTCATTCCAGAACACACCGCCCCTGATTACGATGCTCGCCACTGGGGATATAGATGCCTAAAGCGAATAGTGTAGGGCACAGAATCAGTCACAGGGATGAGAAAGCAACACAATTTAGTTCCAGAGCCGTCCTGACGGAGCCTCTCCTGGTTCGTGGTGTGGGTACGGAGAAGCAGCCATAAGTTTAGCCAATGTTTATCTGACTAAGCCGTGTTTCTTGGGGCTGTGACATTTGAGTGGGAAATTAATAAAAGCAGTCTTGCTCTGAAGTTTTCAGGCACTTCCAGCTTCCAAACACCCTGAAAGCTAGAGTTGGGGAATTTCTGGTTCATGTCCCGAGCTTTATTTGGGATACACAGAGACATGCTTATGCAAATTCAATTTCCTCCTAATTCCAAATGGCTCTGAGAAAAGGTGAAAGTGCTGCAGGTTCTCAGCATTTCCAAACTGTAAGATTCTGTTCGCACTTGCCACAGGAAGAAACTTGAGTGCGGGGCTATTTTTGAGCCAACTGCTCGAGCGTCTATAACAATGGAGAGTACTTTCCTCAGAGCAGCCCTGGGAGATGGGGAGTGTGAGGATAATTGGAGAAATGAGGAAACTGGGGCTCCTAGACCTGGAAGAACTGGCAAGCATGTCCGTGGCTTCAGACTCCAAGGCCAGCCGGAGCCTTCCACCATGCCAACTACCTCAGGATGCACGCAGGTATATCTTGAAGTGATGACATTTTACAGGGAAACCTCTGAGACTCAATTTTCTCCAAAAATGTTTCTCCACACTCTATAAAGTGTTCCAATTATGCTTAACAAAATAGCACAAAGGCTGCAGAGGAACATATTCTGATACTTGCCTTGAGTTTTTTCAAACGATAGAATTGTTTCTGGGTTCTTATGGTACAAGAACCTTAAAAAATCAAGAGGATGAGGCACAGCTGGGAAGCTCAATGGATTGCCAGTCAGGCCTAAAGATGGGAGGTCTTAGGTTCAAAACTGACCTCAGCTGTGTGACCTTGGGCAAATCACTTGACCCCATTGCCTAGTCCTTACCACTCTTCTGCCTCGGAAACAATACACAGTAGTGATTCCAGGATGGAAGGTAAGGGTTTAAAAAAATTAAATTAAAAAAAAATCAAGAGGATGTGTCATTTTCCTATTACCTTCCGCAGAAAGCATCTGGAAAATAATCAGTTACAAATGAATATAACCAAGTAAGATAAATAACACTTTTAACTATGCAATATTTATGGGAAATTTTCATTCCATTTCAAACCTCTATTCATATATCCATATGCACATGTACATGGTATTTACATGTGTTATATATATATATATAAATATATTTCTTATCTGATGATTAAATTGTTTAAACAATGAACCTATTGTATACAACTAAATAACACAATATATACAAAATGTTTTGTAAAACATAAAATGTCATATAAATGTTACCATTATCATTATCATCATCCTTATACCTGAAATAGTATATGCAGTGCATCAGTAATGTCCCACAGCCTTTACACATAAGCTCAACAAATACTTTTCCATTGAATTGCACAATGCTTTCTATTTATACAAATTAGCAATTCTCATGTTCTTCAAATTTTTAATGTTTTTTCCCATAAACTGGGAAACATTCCAGCCAAAGGGACAGACAACAGTTTTTCATGCAATTATATTGCTAAGTCAAAGTAAATTTCATTCAAAGAAACAACTGCATTATGATAGTTCTCTCTGAAAGACATTTGAATATTTTCGTGTTAATAGGTCTTGGGGGCAGGAAGTAAATCAACCAATCCATAAGTATTTATTAAGCACCTGCTATATACTAAGTGTTGGTTGTATAAAGAATGAAACTATACCTACCCTCAAGGAATTTATGTATTATTGGGGCAAACAAAAGGCACACAAATGAAAGACTTACAGCTGAGAAAGATGACAGTTTGGAGACATTTAGTCCAAGACTTCATTTTGTAGATGAGGAAACTGAACCTCAGAGAAGCTAAATGACTTGCCCAGGTCACACACAAACACACACATATGCACACAAATTGAAAGGGGTAGGATTAGAATCTCTTAACTCAATACAAAATGTAACAAAATATAATACAAAGTAATTTCACAAGAGATGAAGGGAAGCAATAACAATTTGAGGATTTCGGATAAATCTCACAGGACTGTTACAACAGTGCCTATCTCGAGACTTCCTCCTCTCCAATCCATCTTCCACACAAGTACCAAACTGATTTTCCTTGAGGACAGATCTGATCATTTCAGTCTCCTGCTCAATAAACTCCAGTGGCTCTTATTACCTATAGAATCAAATGTTACTTCCTCTGCTAGCACTTAAAATCCTTCACAACCTGACTCCAACCTACCTTCCCAGGCTCATTATACATGGCTTCCTTCCCAAATTCTACAATTCAGTCAAACTGACCTTGATGTTCCTCAGAATCAACACTTAGTCTCTCACTGCCAAGCAATTGTTCTGGCTACCCTCATGCCTGGAAGATCCTAGTTCCTCCCACTTTTAGAACCTCTTACTATCTTCAAGATTCACCTCAGCTATACCTTGACAAAAAGTGTTCTTTGATCCTTTCAGCTGCTAATGCCCTCTTTCCCAAAAACACCTTATATTTTTGCACATGCATATTCTACATTTATTTGTATGTGCATATTTTCTCCCCAAACAGATTAAACTTCTTGGGAGAAAGGAGGATTTCATTTTTGTCTTTGTGTTCCTAAAACACAGTAAATGCCTAATAAATGCCTATTGATTAACCTTGTTATAGGACTTGATTTGGGGTTTGAAGGAAATTAGGGATTCTGTGAGGAAGAGGTGAGGAGGGAATGGATTTTAGGCTTAGGGGCAGGCTGCACAAAAATATGGAGACAGACAATGAGATATTATATACAAACAATAAACAGGTCAATTTAACTGCAAGTTAAGGTGCTTCAGACACTGCAAATCATTTGATCCTGTTTGCCTTAGAATCTATAAAATGAGCTACAGAAGGAAATGGCAAACTAATCCAGGATCTCTTCCAGGAAAATCCCAAACAGGATCTGGAAGAAATGGACATGACTGAAATAACTGACAACAACAACAATAAGACCCGTAGTACCTGTAGGAGAGTAAGTGCAATATGTTTCAAAAGATTAGATGGAACCAGATTATTACACTGTAAAAGACAGAAATTTTTCTTTTACCTTAGAGGGGAAACGACCTGCACTTCTTAAACCAGGCAATAGTGTGGCATATACCAAACTTGGCAACTATTTTAGCAGGATAGTTTGGAGTGGGGAGAAATCTGGAGGGAGGGAGATCAATGAAGTACTTTCAATAGTCCCAGCAAGAGGTGATGAGGATGTAAATTAGGATGGCTGTCTGAAGTAAGGGATTTGAAAAGGTAGAAGACCAAGTTATATAAAATGGTGGCCATGCAGGAAGAGAGAAAGGAAGGATTCTGAGATCTGTTTCAGAGCTAAAATTGATAAGACTTGGCAATTGATTAGATGTGTACAGAGATAGTGACAGAAAAGTGGAGTGACTGAAGAAAACCTGGGCCCTGCTTCAGTCATGCATTAGTTTTTTGATTAGATGAGTCATTTTAGCTTCCAGTGAGTGCAGACAGGTCCTCAAGATTGTAAATTACAATTGGAATTTTCTTATACCTTAATCATAGATCACATACACACAAACATATATGCACACTTGCCCACACATGCACATAACTTATCTTGATATTGATATGAGTATAATAATCTTATTTTTTTATTAAGAAATGAGGGACAAAGTAATTCACAGACCATTTAGCAATTATAAGTTAAGGCAAAATTAAAATATTCTCCTTATTGAAGTATCTTCTTGAAATAAATTTTAGTATTATTAAAATATCTCCATTATTTTTTTAGAAATTTAAAATAGGAGAGGATTTTAAAACAATAACAACTAATACAGATATCATTAAATAATGCTACAGAGAAAGGTGTGATTTGAATATATAATTAAAGGGCAGGATTTGCAATATGGCAGGCCTAACAGTGCAATATAGTCAATGTTTATTCTTTGTTTTAAAGAGATAACAAAGCCTCATAATAGCTTACTTTCCAGATTCTTTATATGTGCTCTGACCATGCCTCCTCTTGCCTTCTGAACTCATAAAGGTGTCTTAGTCCCATAAAAGAAAATACAGACCTCTTTTTCTGTACATTTCCTCTCTAGATAAATCTGATAGGAGAAGTAATCCCATTCACTTTATTATCTATACTATCAATAATATTTATCATCGCTGCTCTTAGAATTGATTAATGTCAAAAATACTTTTAAAATATAACTTTTCATCTCTAACCTTAAGCTAGTCATTGAAGAAAACATTATTAAAATAATGTTAATATATGCTTTTTTGTTTAATAAAACAAACAAAAAATAAAGCTGATACATGTTAAGAAGTTTTAGTCAACAAAAGTTTACAAGGAAAATATTCTCCTAAATTTTTTGAGAGGAATAAAGTTATAACTTGGTTCTTTCTGAAGTAATGTATCAAACGAAAATATTCTGGAGCAAATTTTTTATATTTATTCAGAACTTACATATGCATTACATAAAGCCTTTACACAAACACACACACTGGATATGCCATCAGAGGGAGACTATGTGAAAGAAAGAATGTGGAGAAGGTAATTCACTGTCTCTTATCTTCTTGAACCTTTCCCTGCAGTGCCAATCTGATGAGAAAAAAAAAGAAAGAAAGCCTGAACCTTACACAGAAAGCTGAATGGAAGCTAAAGACAACAGAGAAGATTGATTAGCCCCATGCTGTTATCAAGTAAATGTCAATAACAAGAGGCTACTGGGATCCTGTCTTGTTTTCTTCTCAACTTCTAGCCTTGCACCCCTGGAGCCTCAAGATGTCTATCCAGCACGGAGTCAAAGTGGCTAACAACTGTGTGGTCCTTGGATAAGGAACAGTGTCACAATTTGTCTCTTTCTCCTCCTGTAGATTGCTGTTAATGGGCTAGGGGCAGACAACGACAGAAAAAGCCAAGCTATGAGAGACAGTCAGATCTGCCTAGAAAGTAAACCCAGGGATAAAAAGGCAAAAATCCTTTGGTGCTGAGATCATATGATAGCACTAGAGATCTACATTTGTAAGGAAGTTCAACGGACACCTCATTGAACCTCAACTATGACAAAATTGATAAGGACAATCTAGTTAAGATGAGGAAACTGAGACCATGGAGGTCACATTGATAGAAAAGAACAAGAGGAGAATTTGAATCCTGATCCTCTGACTACAGTTGTTTATCTTTCTCTTATTGCATACATATGACCAAAAAGTCATAGCAAACAAGACATTTCCTAAAGCTAAACAATTATATATTTGAGTGATTTGTGTTCAATCATTTAATTCTCTTCTAGCATTATATTGGTCAGATCAGTCTTTGAAACATTATCAAACAGCTATTGCAAAATGAGAAAAATGATGCCAAAATATCAAGGTTATTGAAAATGGACTTTGAAGGTACCTTTCTATAATCAATCTGCTTCCCATACATTCTATTCCAACCTTACAGTCTCATCTCACCACCCAGCCACCCTCAATCTTGGCTTTTTAGCTCAAATACAAAATTGAATCTACCATGCCATTTTTCTCTTGTTGAAATCCCTCCCTTTCTTCAAGAGCCAAAATAAAAATCTCCACCTTGAAGGATTCTCCCCAGTTAAAAGAATGCCTATTTCTTTAGGTTTCACTCTTCTATTCCCTTTACACTCAACTTTAGCAACTTATTCACTCTCATGACTTTAACTACTAACTCCATATGAATGATACAACATTTATATTGCTAGCTCTAACCTGACTTTCTGAACTGCATATAACAAGTATAACTTCTCTAAGAATATCCCACCCTGGATGTCTCACTGGCAACTCAAATTTAACATGGCAAAATCAAATTCAACTTCCTTTCTTTTTCCAAAACCATTTCCTCCGTGTGACAATTACTTCTGTTTGCTGCAAACCTCACCATTCACTCTTTCTGCCATGTTTGCAACTTTGGCTCTTTTCCTCTTTTCTTATCTCTGTCTAATCAGTGGCCAAGTACTTTTGGTATCTCTTCAGTAATATCTTTCACATCCTGTATAATTGCAATCACTTCCTAAGAGATCACCTTATCTCCATTGTCCTCTGCATTCAATCTGTTCCTCATATCACTGCCAGAACACTTTTCCTTTAGCACTGTTCTGGTTGTTTCTACCCTGCTAAAAATGTTCATGGGCTACCTTGTCCTACAATGGATAATCAGACCTATTCACTAGGCATTTAAGGCTTTATTCACCTTAATCCTTCCAGATTTGACACACACACACATTCCATTCTCCAATCAGTGGGCTTTTTCCCATGTTAGTACCTGTTTCTGGAGTTACTTCCCTCTCATACTTTACCTATTATTTCCTACCCAACCTTTAAAGTTCAATTCAAATATCTCCTCCCAAGTGGTACTTTCCTGATGAATAGGCTAGTAATAATCTCATTACTAGGACCTCAAATACATGAGAACCACCTTGTGAAGTCTTGGGAGGGCAGATTATTAAATATTCAATGTGAGTATTTATGCCTCAGAAATCAGCAAACACTATAAATCAGGGCTTTATTTATTGTTCCATTGATTATGTAATCATGTCTGTCAAAGTCTGGCAAGATTTAAGAAACTGGATAGATAAAATGTTAGTAACACAGATTAGACTTAAAAACGTGTCATATATATATATATATATATATCCAGAAAGCTGATTGTTAAATATTGACCAGCACACAATTGCCAATCCCACTTTGTTTTCTACTTTTTCAAAGCAGTTATCATGGAATATTGTATATTACAATTAGTCATGTTTATACTTTAATTCTCTAATGAATTCTAAGTTCTTTAAGGGTAGAGATTTTGTTGTACAATATGACCACCAGAATGAGCAGAGTGGTCTATATATTTTTGCTTGTAGAGTGGGGAAAAGCCTGTAACCATGCTATAACCATAGTCTTAAAAGGTTCTCTGGACACTGAGAAATTCATGATTTGTCCATCCTCTCACAACTGTTTTAAGTTAGAAGCAAGACTTGAAGCCAGCTCTTCTTTGACTCCAAAGCTGACATGTCTTTGCCCAAAGCTTGGCCACCATGGAACTCTGGCTCAGGCCTCTTCTCTGAATGGTAGGCATTTAATTTGTGTTTGAGTTTATATTGACTTTAAGGCATGTTCCATTTATTCCAATATTCTCTAGTTGTTGGATTTTTTTTAATATTGTATTTTGTTATAACCTTTTTATGCATCTTTTAAGGTCATCCATTTCCTGCCAATTTTGTTGTTGATATTATCAATTATGCTGATAGTTTTCCTAATATTGAACCATCATTGAATTCCTGATATAAAACCCACCAGTCAGTGTATGATCCTTGTGATACATTGCTTGTAATCTCCTTGCTAGTATTTTACTTAAAATTTTCACAATGATATTCATTAAGGAGATTGCTCTATAGTGTCTTTTCTGTGTTTTTTTTTTCTTTTCCTGGTTTAGGTATTAATATCATATTTGTATTTGGGAATTTGGCAAAATTCCTTCCTCAACTATTTTTCAAATAGTTTATAAAGAATTGGAATTGATAATTTTTCTATAAATGCTTGGTAGAATTTACCTGTGTGAATTTATATTGACTTTGCTAACAACATTGAAACAAAATATATATAACACATCAAAATCATTCAAAAGGGAAAAGAGAAAAATACTCTCCTAGAAAAATTTCACCTAATTTAACAGTGAGCAACAGTGTTTTCCTAACTGACTAATCATATCTTTTCAAAGCAGCTCACTCGAAGCTCATCTAAGGCTTCCTTTCTGAGGGAGAGTTTACCAAGAGGACGAAATCATGAAAAGAAACAGAAATGATCTGTCATAGAACAAGCACTGTAATTATTTGGGCCAGTCTCATGAGGAGAAAGCTGTCTCCATGGTATAAATACCTAGCAAAGCTGCTCTTACCCAGTGTTTTGGGGGAGAGTCCTTCCTGTCTTGCTGGGATCCTCCTGTTGGGTGGTGGCTCTGAGAGGTAACCCACAATGGTGGAGCATAAAGAGAGAAGATTAGGCAGCAGGTAGAGAAGGAAATGTTTTCCCTAACTAGTCCAAAATTAAAAAAAAAAAAAAAACAAAAAGAGCTACAGATTCTCTTGGCTAGTTATGCTTTTGTGTGTATATTTAAATATTTAGATTTTTAGATATTTTACTTTATAATGTGTGCATATAGTTGTGTATATTATTGTTCATCAAATGTGTATGTGTGTATATGCATATTGTGCAGGTGTGTGTATATGAGTGTATATGTATATGTGGGTGCCTAAAAAGATATGCAGACAGACAGACGGACGGACAGACAGACAGACAGACAGACAGACAGATAGATAGATAGATAGATAGATAAAGATAAGATAAGATAGTTGAGTTGATAGCTTCACAGATAGCCAGAGAGGTAGATAGATGATAGGCAGACAGACAGATAGACAGACAGATAAACAAATAGATGATAGATAATAACCTCCTTGAGGACAGAGACTATCTTTTGCCTCCTGTATCTCTCATGTTTAGCAGAGTGCCTAAGGTGCAGTAAACACTTATTAATGCTAGTTGAATTTAACTAAATTTATAATAATTAACTGACTATTCCTCCCTATCACACATTACCAATTACATACTAAATGCTTTTTTAATACTTTCCCCACTCTCAAAGGTGTCCTTTATCTTTATTTTAAGCTTTTTCAGGCATATAATAAGGCTAGGGTAAATACAAAGAGAGTCTGACTTTTCCTAAGCATTACAGTCCATCCCCTGTCCCAGATATTATCTGCATTACCCACCATGTTGACTGGAAGCATGAAAGGTACATTTTTTTTTAGGTTTTGAAAAATCCCTAATCAAAATGCAAATACCTTTCATGGTGGTAGTCTTAATGCCCTTCTCAACTAATATCACAGTGGGGATTCGTTAAAAAGCTAAAAGAAGAAACAGCTGGGTAGCTCAGTCAGGCCTATAGACAGGAGGTCCTAGGTTCAAATCTGGCCTCAGATACTTCTTAGCTGTGTGACCCTGGTCAAGTCCTGTAAGCCCCAACGCCTAGCTCTTACTGTGCTTCTGCCTTGGAAACAATACATTGTGTTAATTCCAAGGCAGAAGGTAAGGGTTTTTAAAAATAAATAAAAAGGTAAAAGAAAGTTCAGGTAGGAATTAGAATGGCTCTTTCAGTGATTCGCAAATGCCCATGGAATAAAGTACTAACTCATTTTTCTGGCATTCAAGGCCTTCCAAAAACTATTGGTGCCCTATCTTGCCAGCATTATATGACATCAGACTTTCATCTACTCTTTACTTTAGTCTAACATAAATGTTTGCCTCCCCTCACCAATATACTCTCCCTTTTCTTATTTTATCCCTAGCCACCTTTCCACTCTCCCTTTTCTCTTCTTGTTTTATCCCTAGCCACCTTTCCATTCTCCCTTTTCTCTTTTTATCCCTAGCCACCTTTCCACTCACCCTTTTCTTGTTTTATCCCTAAGCCACCTTTTTCCACTCTCCCTATTCTTGTTTTATCTCTAGCCACCTTTTTCCACTCTCCCTTTTTCTCTTCTTATTTTATCCCTAGCCACCTTTCCATTATCCCTTTTCTCTTTTTATCCCTAGCCACCTTTCCATTCTCCCTTTTTATCCCTAGCCACCTTTTCATTTTCCCTTTTCTCTTTTTATCCCTAGCCACCTTTCCATTCTCCCTTTCTTGTTTTATCCCTAGCCACCTTTCCATTCTCCCTTTTCTTGTTTTATCCCTAGCCACCTTTCCACTCTCCCTTTTCTCTTCTTGTTTTATCCCTAGCCACCTTTCCATTCTCCCTTTTCTTGTTTTATCCCTAGCCACCTTTTTCCACTCTCCCTTTTCTTGTTTTATCCCTAGCCACCTTTTTTCACTCTCCCTTTTCTTGTTTTATCTCTAGCCACCTTTTTCCACTCTCCCTTTTCTCTTCTTATTTTATCCCTAGCCACCTTTCCATTCTCCCTTTTCTCTTTTTACCCCTAGCCACCTTTCCATTCTCCCTTTCTTGTTTTATCCCTAGCCACCTTTCCATTCTCCCTTTTCTTGTTTTATCCCTAGCCACCTTTCCACTCTCCCTTTTCTTGTTTTATCCCTAGCCACCTTTTTCCACTCTCCCTTTTCTTGTTTTATCCCTAGCCACCTTTTTCCACTCTCCCTTTTCTTGTTTTATCCCTAAGCCACCTTTTTCCACTCTCCCTTTTCTTGTTTTATCTCTAGCCACCTTTCCATTCTCCCTTTTCTTGTTTTATCCCTAGCCACCTTTCCATTCTCCCTTTTCTCTTTTTATCCCTAGCCACCTTTCCACTCTCCCTTTTCTTGTTTTATCCCTAGGCACCTTTCAAGTTCAATTCAAACGCCTTCTTCTCCAGGGAGGCTTCTCTGATGACATCTTCCCTTTCAGATGACCCAATTCTCTTTATTCCTACTTCTCTGATACATTGTATATGTGAATATTAGAGTTATCATTTTAGATCCTTTGACTAGACCATGAACTCCATGCGGGTAGGAACCTTAACTTGGCTCCACATTACGTCTCCCCCTGTATCCCCTGGCACTCTACATATAATCTGTATTTAAGAAATATTTGTTACTTTGCATTAATTTTACAGATTCGATATAGGAGAGGCACAGTACCTTCCAAGATCCCAAAGAAGAGGAGGTAGAGAACTTTGGCAATAAAAACATTGCCTGTGTCCGAGTTTTGTCTAAGCCCAAACCTTGTGATCCTCCAGGAGCCCCGTAATATGTTAGCTTTTGTTTCAGCTTCTAAGAATTTGAAAAGAGAAGAGTTGCTCCCAAAGCCATCCTTGGAGCAAACTTTAAAACCCTGTAGGGCAAGGTTATTATGAGAGTGAGCCTAGGATTATTAGGATCATAACTTCAAAAGGGATGCCGCCTCCTGGGTCCTCTCCTTTTCCTCCTTTGGGAAGCCCAGTATATTGGAAAGTGAGGCTCCAGCTCTTCTTTTCTCTTTTCCAGCTGCTCAGCAAAGGGGTTTGGAGTCTTGCATGTGGAATTTGGGCTCTGCCTGTTCCATCAGTGTCTATTAAAGGTTGTAATGAGTTTCCCCAGAGCTGGCTTCTGCTCTGACAGAGCTACATGCAAAGCCCAGCAGAGAAATGACTCGTTTGTTATGTGCCTCCCCCCAACCCCAAGAGCAGACTTTATGAAGTTGAGAGGATACTGAAACAGAGTAATCCAAGGAGGGGAACATCTTGGAGTCCAGCTGTAGAGCTGAAAGGAAGAGGAGAGGAGAGATTGGCCATGTATTGCTCTCATTCCTATTTTGTTTAAATTTGCCCCCCTCCATCATCCCAAAGATGTGTGGCCCAGGTCAAGGCAGAAGATGGAAGGGGAAGGGCAAGGCTCCCACCAAGAGCCTGGTTTCAATGGCACCCAACTCCCCATTCTGATAAAAGAAGCCTTGACTCTTAAGTCAGGAACACGTAACCTTTAAAGACTGACTGAGAAAGATGTTCTAATTGTAGTGCCTTCACTTTGTCACATCCAAATTGTTTGTAAGCCCCAAACTCCAAAGCATTGTGGGGGAAAAAAGCTTCCCAGAATCTGTGGCAAGACATAATTAGAGTACACGCAAGTCTTTTTTAATTTTTTTTTAGCTCTATAGGTTAGAATAAAAATAGCTCTAAACAACAGCCTGTGGCACGCTAATTGCTTTGTACCTGATCCTCTCATTGAAGTCAGTGGGAGTTTTGCCTACGGAAGAACTGTCAGGAAGGGCCTTTGCAAAAAAACAAAAAATGTTTCCAGTTATTCCATCTGATGAAGAGTCAAAGTCCAGACATTTTGGAATGAGGAGAGGAGGGTTTACGACATCATTGATCTCGTTTCCCAAATAACATTCTTGTTGGCATTTGATATCAAAGAAAAGTAAATGAAATCATACTGTGTTAACTTGGGGTGTGGATGGGAAAAGAGAGATAGAGATACGGAGGCAGAGATATTTACGTGTGCACACGGTATGTCTGTCTATACGGACATCAGTATACATACGCCTAAAGTCTGCATGTATATGTTTATGGAAGGAAGCTAGGCAGTGCAGGGGTTAGAGTCACCAGGCCTGCAGTAAGCAAGACCTGAGTTCAAATCCAGTCTCAGACACTTAGCTAGCTCTGTGACCCTGGGCAAGTCACTTACCCCTGCTTGCCTCAGTTTCCTCATCTGTAAAATGAGCTGGAGAAGGAAATGGGGAACCACTCCAGCATCTTTGCCAAGAAAACCCCAATTGGGGTCATGAAGAGTCAAGCACAACTGAAATAATTGAAGAACAACATATATCCATCAAGATAGATAGATTCCTATATACTATATATATGTCTATATGACGTTTTAGTTGTATTAGAGTTTCAGAGCTAAACAAAATCCTCAAATCCAAGTTCTTAGTAATAAAATGAGCATGTTTTCTTGTTTTTTTTTTTTTTAAATCCTTACCTTCCATCTTGGAGTCAATACTGTGTATTGGCTCCAAGGCAGAAGAGTGGTAAGGGCTAGGCAATGGGGGTCAAGTGACTTGCCCAGGGTCACACAGCTAGGAAGTGGCTGAGGCCAGATTTGAACCTAGGACCTCCCACCTCTAGGCCTGGCTCTCAATCCACTGAGCTACCCAGCTGCCCCCTCCTCTTGGTTTTTTTACTTCAAATGATAACAACTGGGGGAGGCGGGATAGCTAGGTGACTCAGTGGATAGAGAACCAGACCTGGAGATGGGAGGTCCTGGATTCAAATGTGACCTCAAACACTTCCTAGCTGCGTGACCCTGGGCAAGTCACTTAATCTCATTGACTTGCTCCCACTGCTTGTGCTTTAGAACCAATATGTAGGATTAATTCTAAGCTGGAAGGAAAAGTTTATTTTTTTAAATGAGGACACCTATTAAAAACAATTCTTAAAAAATCCTTCTTACTGATGCTTTATTATTTTTTAAGCATCATTGACTTCAAATTCTTCTTCGTTCTCTATATTCCAAAGGGATATGTACATCTGGACTCAAGGAATGCATATGCTGTCATGCAAGAATATCAACAGACCTCTCACACATATGTCCTAAGTGTGCAATACACAGAATAGAGCATTGATAGACACAAAAATGGGGAGTGCAAAATAATCCTGCGCGCCTTACATTCAGGAGTACGTTTAGGGTAGAACACTTCGCGAAGCCTGTGTTACAGAATCTGATTCTATTTTTAGGCTATATTTTTCTAGACAGATGTTGAAAACCCATAAAGAGGTTTTTAAAAGTGTTATTACTGGTAAGTTATTGCACCGTTAATGTGGTCCGTACTGTAGCAATAGAAGCTCCAGGAAAGCATCTTTTCTTTCTCTCTCTTTCTCTCTTTAAACTTTATTTATAGCCTTGCAAAAGACTCGCATTCACATAACCCGCCTTTGCAGACTTGCCAGAAGATTAATGATATCACAGTGTTCTTGAGAACAAAAATGTGTCTACCACTGTGTTGAATAATCTCTCCTTTCACACATTAAAAGTGAGATGAGGCCTACTTTAGAAAGCAAGGACAATGTGTCACAAAGAGTTAGTTGGCTAAAAGACATACCGGCATTGCTGTCCTGAATCACAAATTGTTTTCATGCATGTTATTCCGAGAATAAAAAAGCATTTATCACCACCAATTTGGAGGAATTTCATAGAATTTTAAATTCAGACTTATTCCAGAAATTTGCAAAAAAAAAAAAATTTAGCCAAAAAAAAATAAAGTTCTATTCTTCAATATAACTTACCTAAATGAATCGTCATAAAATTTTCATGATCTTCTGATTAGGATTGAGAATACTGAAGGGTTTTAATCCTTTGAGCTCAAGATATCTATCTCTAGCTTACATTTATTTCACATAGTCATTTTTTTTTTCAATCAGGGGAAGTCCATGAATCAAATTCAATATTGCTCCTGTAAAGATTAAAATTTAGGGGAGACTGAGGCAGGTAGAAATTAGTTTCTCTCTGCAAGGAGTATTATATTTTTTAGAGGTTTATTAAAGGTTAAAGATTAAAAATATACAAGTAAGAAACATGTGCCTAGGCCAGAGGCCTAGGCAAAATAACCTCACATCACGCAATAGACGCTCCTGCTGCAAAACGGCCGTCCCAAAGACCCCTCAAAAGCCTTTTCCTCAGTTTAAATCCCTTCTCGATCTCGGCCCAGGTGAGATTACAAGGCATTCTGGGGAAGTGGAGCAAAGGCTCATGGGGATTGTAGTCCTGTATTCGAGTCTATTTTTTACACTCCAAAGTGAGCGGTTCAGCAAAAACACAGCATTAGGGGAAACATTGCTATGGGGGCAGTTAGTTCTCTTAGAACAATATTTATAGGAAGCAATCTGAGGATGATAAGATCGGCGCTCAGAGGATGTCATGATATTTGGCCTTAAGTGCTAGTTCAGATGGTCACCGGTCATCTGATTTTCATCTTGATCAATCAGCACAAAGGCATGACTGCAAGGCTTCTCTATGTGACCATCAGCTTATGCCAATCAAAGGATGCCTGAAGTGCTCTTTTTGTGATCTCCAATTGGAGAGATCACACTGTTCTTTCAAATTCCTCTTATTGCATTTTATATACTATGATAGTATTCACTGAAAAATTAAAGAAAATAGGAACTAAATTCTATGATGGGCTAGTATAACAACAAATGGAGACTCAGAGGAAAAGGGTTCAAATCTTGTCTCTCTCTAAATGCCAAAGGGACCTCGGGCAAATTCTTAGTTTTTCCATGTATAACATAAGAACACGGAATTAGAAAACCTTTATGGTCCCTTCTGTATAGCTGGAAAACCTTGAACCCTAAGACTACATTCCCCAGAATTCTTTCTGTATATCCCAGCATCCTTTTCCCCTCGTTCTTACCTTGGTGTGGTTACATAATTGGTTATAACTTTGCTGTAACTCCTCCCCTCTTGTTCTTTCTTGTGGCTTAAGTGAATTAGTTCCTTTTTAACTCTTTTTTTATTTTAATAAGTCATAAATATATAATATAAATAATATAATAAATAAAAATAGATATGTCTTATAATACTTGAGTTATTATATATTAATTTAATCTTTACACTTCCATTTGTCAATATGTGACTTTTTAATGCTATGATTGTAGACTACAATGTGTTATTTGGTATTGGTTTATGCAAAAATTCATATTCAATGCTAGTTTCTTAGAAAATATTTGTGGATCTCAGTTCCCCATCAATAAAATAAGGTTAAATTATATCATTCCAGCTCTGAATCTATGATCCTATGATCTTATTACAAGAGGTCCAGTTAGAAATTAATGACTGAACTTAACAGATAATTAATGACTATAGACTTGTCAAATATTTTCTTTGAGCTCAGTCATCAACTAGGGACTATGAAAAATGCAAGAAAAATATATGTAACCTGTGGTCTCTTCCATGGAAAAAAAGCAAGAAATGTAAGAATCTATGATTTCTAAATTTCTATTAAAATGGTGAAAGGTAAAGCCTTTGTGCTTTTAAAAAAATTGGTAGCCGTCTATATATATATTTTTTAAAGCTGGGGTGTAAAGAGAATGAAAGGTTGTGTGGGTAGATCCTTCTACTGACCTATTAGTTGGAAAAGTAAAACATAAATTGTTTAACCATATTTGTTTTGTGTGTTCAAAATATTTTTATTTATATTTTATTTATTATCTATTTTAAAAGTTTTGAATGAAGTTTGGCTCTTTTAAAAACTCCAAGTTGATGAGTTGAGAACAAAATAGTCTTTGCTAAGAATCAGCTTAATTATGCTGGAAGTATCTTCTTTAGTCAAGGAAATATCTAAAATTGATTCACTATTGATTATGAAAGAGGCCAAATAGCACCAAGGGGAGTATGGTTACTCCAGGTTAAAAACTAAATTACTCAGCAATCTAGTTTGTAGGTCTAGGAACCTGGAAATATGAGATCCTGTGAACCTCAAGCTGATTCAGAATTAAAGATCAAATCTTGTCTAATGTAAACAACAATGTTAGCAAACTGGCTCTACATAAATATGATAGTTAGACCAATAAGGCAAAGTCCCAGATAAGAAATAATAAATGGTCTGATCAAGGATCTTCCTTTTTAAAAACCTCATCCCAAATATTAGATGTTTCCTTGAAACTGAGAAAAATTGGGATAACTGCAACTAAAGGAAATCAAGCTTACCTTTCAAGTCCCAGCTGCTTTCTACAAGAAGCCTTTTCTAACCCCCCCCCTTTATTTCAACCCTGGGGCTCAACAAGATCATTGACCAAAACAACAGTGACAGGTTTTGTGACCCTACTATCTGCATATTCTTCTTTCATCAGTATGCCTTTTCAAAACAAAAATTTATCTGTGAGTTCTCTTCCCAATGAATCATTCAAGAGCTATCGGTAGCTAGCTGTCGAGAGAGAGAGAGAGAGAGAGAGAGAGAGAGAGAGAGAGAGAGAGAGAGAGAGAGAGAGAGAGAGAGAGAGAGAGAGAGAGAGAGATAGTCCTTGTCCTCAAGGAACTCACATTTTAATGGAGGAATTGGAAAAGGGGTGAAGATGACAAGTAATTATACACAAAATAGTATGTCTGAAGACATCCATGAAATAATGTAGAAGTCTTGAATTGAGCTTAATAAGGCCAAAGTTTATCTATCAAGACCCAGGATAGTTCCAGAAGTACAGTTCAATTTCCCATGGGTAGGGGTGGGGTAGGGAGTAGAGGTGATGACCAAAGGGAAATAGCACATTTAAACACGTCTGGGAAGTCTAATTGAGATAGAAATGTTAAATACAGTTTCAGTGTCATAAATGATTAAATTCTACTAGTTTGGGTGTAGGAAAATGAGAAAAGTCTTGGCATTGATCAAGATTGAAATTTAATATTTCAGCCATTTCAGTAACTACCAAATCATTAGTTCCACCATGTTATTTTTTTTTCACTATCAGATATTTTTGGAATGTTGTGTAGACATATCCACAATCTGTACTGACTGAAAACCAGTTTTGGATCTAATTAAGAAATCATATTAATGAGATCTTAAATATAAAAGTTTGCAATTCACATGATCTGCTCCTCCAGCATGTATGAGCTTTTAACATTTTATGTGTATCAGAATGGCTATATTTAGAAAATCTATTTTATAGGCCAGAATTAGAAACTTGGAGTGATATCTAGAGTTTAAAGAAAGGGGGAAAAATTAAAATGAAATAGTTAAGATATGAATGTTGCCCCCTTTGGGTACAAACTTAAACCTACTCTGTTGCTGAAATACTTTCCTCCTCTTAGACCTCTCATTCTCCTTTAATTTTCCTGTATTTGTGAATACCCGATTCCCCTTTGGAAAATGCCACTTTCCTGGCTACTCTCTCAAGTCTTAAGAACAATTTCTCCCATGGCCCTCCTACCTGCCTAACATATGGGTTAGGGGGAGGAAGAGGTATGCTCTATTCACCTCACTGTCAGGACAATGTAGTCTCTCTATTACCATTACTCTTTTGAAATGTATTTCAATTGTCCATGTTGCCCTGTCTTGGTTGTAATCTACTACTGTGTTATGTTCCTCTCTATAACTGTGAATATCTAAAAAGACTTTTTGTCTTCATTTCCCATGTTAACTTGAACTTTACTTGACTTCTTTCTCAATTTATTGTCCTAACTCTTCTCTATTTCATAGTCAAAATCCTAGAAAGAGCCAATTCAATTATCATGCCCATCTCATGTAATTCTAAGATTTTTGTATACCACTGATCTACCTTCTGACTTCTATTCCTGTATTAACATATAATTGTAAGTACCACAGGCATCTCTAAGGCAACAAATTCATAATGAAATACATTTTTTCACTAAACTCATGCCTTCCTTCTTCCTGTTTCCCTTTTCTGGTTGAATGGGACATCGTTTTCTCAGTCACTCAGATTTACAACTTTGGCATCATTTTTGACTCTTCCCTCTGCTCATGTTATCTAATCAGTTGCCAAGCTATAAGTAAATGTTTCACTGTGTCAAGATTTTTTTTTTCCTTTGGCCATCATTTTCTACCAGTCATGCTTGAATTCCCGAAATCTAACATCATGAGCTTTCATCCTAGGTTAATGATTTGAATATGTACTTTTCTAACTAGTATAAAAAATGCAAAGGAAATTCCTTACTAATTTGATGGTCAGCTTCACAAACCTGGTAGGAGTCAATGAATGTTCTACCACAGAAAATATAATAGTAATTAGACATGACAAGCTATAGAGAGAATTAAGGGTTCTAATTCCAATATTCTGATATAGTACAGTGATGATCATGTAAAAATAAGGGTATTTACTTTGGGGACACCCACACAAAGACCTCTAGTCTCCCCTTTTATAGCCTCACCACTGTGGGCTAGTTTTTTCTCTCCTTTTTCTTTGAAGAGTTATCCCTTTATCTCTGTTACTCTTGTGGAAAGCATTGGAAACCCAATGAGTCAGTTCTAGGAAAAGCTGAGGTTTCCCCACCACCCTTTTACCATGCAAAGAAGTTTAGAGATGTTTATTTGAAAAGCACCCTGAGTGTCTCATGATGCATGACCTCATTTTGATAGCTCTTAGGCAACTTCTGAATACCTTTATTTTGGGAGTCAAGGATACTGTTCAGTCTCCCTTACTTTTGCCACCAGTCAGCACATGTATCCTGATTAGGTTTATGAGCAGTCATAATGACTTGGGAGTGTCTTCAAAGATTCAAAGAGGCACTTTGTGGAGTGATTTTTCCACCCATCATTAGAGAATACAATCCAAACACACTTCTTTCTCTCTAGGGTTGAGGTAAAAGGTAAATGTATTAAGGTAACACCTGCCTAGACTGGCTTTGTGACAGATGAAAAACTCCAAGTTAACCCACTTCCATTGACTAACTTACTCTAGGAATGTCCCCCCTGCCTTGGGGGATTATTCTATGACATGGTGTCCCTGTGAAGAATATTTCATTAACATTTTCTGATTGTACTTTATAAATGGAATGGGAGAGGTCCTGTGGGTATGTATATATGGCTAAAGCTCCTGTTTTCACTTTGGACACTCGCTCCTAGGATACAGGGGCACAGAAGGAATGAAGCAATACTGAACCCATCCCTGTGACAATTTTGTGGGATACTTTAAGAATCTCTGAAAAAGTCATCATTAACCTACAACATTAATGTCTAGTACATGTCTGAGTAGCCAAAAAAGAAAGAAGTATATAACTTTAGATTAGGAGTTCTTAACCTAGAGTACATGAACTTAAATTTTTTAGAAAATAATTTCAACATTATATATTACAAAATTATAATATAATGTATTATAGTAATATAAATATGTAATGTAATATTATAATAGAATATTTTTATAATTTCAATATAATTAGTTCCCTTTGTAATCCTCTATGTTTAATAATGTTATGTATGTTTCACATTATATTATTTATATTTTAAAACATTATTGTGAAAAGGGCTCCATAGGCTTCATTAGACTGCCCAAAGTATACATAACCCAAAAATGCATTGAGAATCCCTGCTCTAGGCATGGTTTCAGTGTTCAAATATACCAGAATACAATGAAGCAAAGACTCTCCTTTCCTCTTCTCCCAGAAGGATGAAAAATCAGCATCCATTCCAGCCTCAAAGGGAAGAATGCTAGAGTTGATGAGTCAAAAAGAATTTCTTAAGTGTTTATTAGGTGACAGGCACATGGAAAAGAAGGTAAAAACGTGGTCCTTGATTTCAAGGCCCTCACATATGCTAATATAATAGTGAAGAATTTCATGATTTCTATTTTTTGTATCCTCTGCTAGTAACACTGACATTTTGCACATTTTTCTACGTCTATTTGCCATCTTGTCCTTCCTTCCTTGTTTGTCTTATGAACTTCTTAAATTCAAAATATCTATTATTATAGATGTCACTATTATTTTGTGATTAAATGATATATGCACAGAACTACCTCAGTTTAGGCAATTAATAACATATTCAGGAATAGTGGCTCAGTGGATGTCCCAATTATTTTAGAGTCAGCACTCAGACTACACATAAGATTCTTGTGGACTTCCCAAATGATGTTTTATTGTTCAGTCAATTCACTCATATCCAATTCTTGTTAATTCAATGTAGACTTTTCTTGGCAAAGACACTGGAGTGGTTAGCCATTTCTTTCTTTTTCCCCCCAAAGTCCTTATCTTCTGTTTTAGAATCAATCAATGCTAAATATCAGTTCCAAAGCAGAAGAGCACTAAGGACTAGACAACTGGGATTAAGTGATTTGCTCAGTCTAATAGCTAGGAAGTAGCTGAAGCCAGATTGGAACCTAGGACCTCCCATCTCCAGGAATGGCTCTCTATCCACTGAGCAACAGCTATCCCTTGTCATGTCCTTCTACAGCTCCTTTTACAAATGAGGAAACTGAGATGAACACGTTTAAGTGACTTGCACAGGGTCACACAACTAGTAATTGTCTGAGGCCAGATTTGAACTCAGGAAGAGGAGTCTTCATGACTTTAGAACCAGCACTCTGTCTTCATCTGTATCATCTACCTGTCCCATTGACAAGATATCATTATTGGGCCAAGATAAATATGTCATCTCTCATAGTTTTCACTATTATTACTTATTAAAAGTAAGTTTAATTGGTTGTATTGATGCGTAATTAGTTGATATTTTTCTGAACAGCCTTCTCACCTTCCACACTATTAGTACCTTCCCTTTTATCATATTTAGCTACTTTGCCTGTGTGTGTGTTATATATACATAATATCATGCTATATATTACACATTTTATATTTTAACATAAACATTATACCTCATTTATCCCCTCTTTTTATTGATTGAAAAAAACTACCAAGCCCCATACCAGCATAAATGTCATTCCAGGATTACAAAGAGCATACTACAAATGAAAGAGGAATAGAAGAGGGAAAAAAATAATGCTCATATGGTTAGATCTTTATTTGATCTTTATTTTTTTGGAACTCTAGTCCTCTATCTGCCTCATATCATTTTTGTTGTTTATTTTTGTTTGTTTTCTACTTCCCAATTAATAATAGCAATCTTATCTATCAGGATCTTTCTTCAAAACCCAAAATTGCCATTGGTCCCTCCAGTCACTGTTAGCAAGTTAGATCTTGATAATAATAAATACAATCCTAAAGTTAACACTGGTTTACTCCTTAAAGAGAGCTAATAATGCTTTTTTGATTCCCATGAGATACTTGATCATGTTTTTTTTCCCATTTTTACTAAGTAGAACTCCCCCAAATACTTCATGAGCATATTGACCAAATTTCTAGTGTGATACTTGTATGCCGACTTTATTATAATTATATATATAATTATGTCATAATTATATAATTATAAAGATTATAATATACATATCATAATCTTTGCAGATTCAACATCAATTTTTCCTCTCTAGACTTTGATCTCATTCCTCTTCTTGGTCCCACTGAAAAATGAAAAGCAGGCTACTTTTAGTTCATTCCTATATACATTCTACTTTTCCTCAGTAGGCCTCCCCTAATTTCAGCACCCAGATGAACAATCTGAGTGGATGTATGTAACAAGGCAGGTTCAGTATCAGGTTCTGATATAATTTTTTTTTCTTCTTCATCTTTAGCATTAGCATCCTTATTTGGCACAAATTAATCAAATCTTATATCTTAGAGCTAGAAGATATCTCATGAGACTATCTGGCCCAGTCTCTTCTCTTCAGATAGTCTCTTTCCTTCAGTTAATTCTTATTTTAGAGGTTAAGCAGCTGAAAATTAGCCCAACATTACATGTTATAAAGAACAAGAGAACACTGGAATCCAGGTTCTTGGCTGCTCAATACAATGTTCCATCTATTTACTACAGAGCACCAATGAGAACCTAAAAAGCTTTCCAAGAGCTCAATTACAGATAGATAGATAGATAGATAGATAGATAGATAGATAGATAGATAGATAGATAGATAGATAGGTAGATAGATAGATAGATAGATAGATAGATAGATAGATAGATAGATAGATAATCAGCAGTATTTATTAAGTGCCTACTATGTGCCAGTCCTCTTCCTAAACATTGGGAATACACAGAAAGCCAAAAAAATCTCTGCTCTCCAGGAACTCATATCTGGTGAGATAGTATGCAAACAATTATTTTAAAATAAGATATATACAAAATAAATAAGAAGTAATCAATAGAAGGAAGGCATTAGCATTAAGGGGGACCAAAAAAAAGTTTCTTTCAGGAGGAAGAATTTTAGCTGATATTTGATTTGAGACAGGAAAACCATGAAGAAGAGATGAAAAAGGTGAGAACTCAAGGCATGGGGAACAGTCAAAGAGAATATATGGAGTAAGAAGAAGGGGTGTCTTGTGTAAGTAACAGCAAGGAGTATGGCATCACTAAATTT
The DNA here is from genome assembly GCF_027887165.1 of Monodelphis domestica. Classification (NCBI taxonomy): domain Eukaryota; kingdom Metazoa; phylum Chordata; class Mammalia; order Didelphimorphia; family Didelphidae; genus Monodelphis; species Monodelphis domestica. The sequence goes on along the minus strand of NC_077229.1, from coordinate 467,497,739 downwards.
CAGTGTTTTTGAGGATGAATAGGATAGAAGAACAATGAAAAACTAAGAGGGAACCAGTAATGAAGGGCTTTGAATGCCAAAAAGAAGATTTAGATAAAACAAATGTAATTTATTGACTCTCTACAAAAGTCTCCAATAGTATCAATGAAAAGAATATTAATGGACAGCTTTGGTGATAGTTCAGAAGTGCAAACATCTCACAAACATATTCTATCTATTTTCAAAAGCTTTTCTTATTCATCTCCATGCCAACTGATTTTATTACTATAAAGTCCCAATGAGACAGGGCATCAAAAATTTAGTACATACCAGTTCTTCAGATCATCTTTTCAGTCCTTTCTGAAGTAAAGAGTTGAAGTGTCTCTGAACTGTATCAACCAACCAACCAATCAATAAGCATGTACAAGTTCTTGTTTGTATGTGTCAGGCATCATTTGACATGTGACATGCCAGTCTCCCAGAAGTCCATTCATGAGTCTATAGTTATGAGGATACAGGGTTAAACATTCTGATCTCCAGTCAATGTGTGGGAATGAGACTTTGGCTAGTGAAGAAAGAGATTGGGACAAGGAGAAATAGAAGAAAATAAGGATTTTTGCCTAATTCATGACAGAGATGGCAATATGACTCATTCCTCTCCAGCTGTGCCTAGACTGCTTTCCCAGAAGAAGCAGCAGCAGAGCCTGTTAGCTGATCAGTTCAGGTGATGCCAGCTCTCATGACAGGAGGCAATACCCATAATCCTTTCCCTGCTCTTTCTCAAGAGGGAAATGGTAATGCTTTCTGTGATGATTCACTCATCAGGCACAGCATCAGAGATTTAGAACTAGAAGCATCCTCAGAAACATAAGGTCCAACCCTACTATTTTTCAGATGAGAAAACTGATGCTGAGAGGTGTTAAATGGCTTTCCAAAGGTCACCTAGGTAATAAGTGTCTAAGGTAGGATTGGAATTCAGGCACTCAACTCCAAGACCAGAAATCTATCTACCACCATACCTAGATGACTCCAGTTGTCAGGTGAGACATAGACCCTTTAAGGATTTGGAGGTTCCTAAGTTCTTCCTGTAACCTTGTCCTAGAATACATTGTGTTTCTGAACAGTAGTTCAAGAATGACCAAGAATGTCCTGGGAGACTTGAAGAGAGATGGTTAGTGTTACATGAAAGCTTGATTTTCTTTATTGTTTACTCATTTAGTTCAATTAAATGTCTTTGATTCAATGTGCCTTCTGGCTTTGTCAAATAGAATGAGAAAAAAAAAGCCCTTTGGGGGATCTGTAAGTTTGAGTTCTAAATAGTGGCCTAAAGTGTAGCATTATCTAAAGGATAGCATGAGTCAAGAGATATTTTAAGAACTTAGAGCATAAGGGTAAAATATGGTAAAACCATAAAGTACACATTAACCCAATTTCTTCTGGTTCCTAGATTTATAGACCATGTTCCTTTCATGCTTATTCTTTCTTTGCACCACACACTAATTTCTTTATTATAGGAATCTACTAAAGAGATAATAGAGGAAAGAGTACTACATTTGGAGTTTGAAATTTGTACTTTGGCTCCTTCATTTATTCTCTAGGGGACCATGGACATGTGTCTAACTCTCAGGTTTGTCAGCTACAGAATGTGACTAATAAACCCATCACAATTCACCTCAAAGAAACATCATGATAATCAAAAGAGATAATTTATACCAACCACTTCTTTTGCAGAAGTTATATAAATAGGGTATCTTCAAGCTAGCTTTATTAAGACCTGAAATACCCATGGAATCTTACTTGAATCAATAATTCATTGGAGAATTTTTTTAATTTTATATAAACCAATTAAGCAAAATCATCTCATCTGCTTAGTAGGAGACCTTATGCTCCTTCCTTAAGTCACCTTTCTAGAATGAGTGGAATTTGAGATGGGTTTTAAATGGAAGTTGGTGCATGGTGCATAGAAAGGAGGATATTAAGATAATAGCCCAAAATTTGATAGAAGACAAAATAGAATATGTTTAAAAAGAATCTGAGTGAAGATTTACTTGTAATAAGAAAAAACATATAAGAGAAGTGATACAGCTAGAAGCAACCTTGACATAATATGTAAAGTTAAGTAAATCTCTAAGAACTCTGGTTAATATTGGAAAATGCTGACTTAAATTAGGTCCCTACAATTGTGTCCAATACAAATGTATTCACAAGATCCTAATATATTTGTGTATAAATTTTTCAATAAGCATAATGACACAGTACTAGGTACCAGGATGTGAAAAAAAAAGGAAAATAAACAACCTACAACTGTGCTTGCCCTCAAGGAGCTTACATTTGATTCTTGGAAAGTAATATGTACATATTAAGTATATATCAAATATAAGTACTGGATCTATGATTTCATTGGAAAAGGGAGTTCCCCGATGAGGAAATTCTTTCTATCAATCTAGGCCAACAATTTCTATATGTCTTAGACATTAGCCTAGATTCCAAAGAAGTCAAGTGATTTGATGAGAGTCACATGGCTAATATGTATCTGAAACTAAATTTCAATTCAAGTTTTCTTTGACTCCAAGGTCTCCACAATACCATGCATCTCCATTAAAAAAATATGTAGATTAAATACAAATTAATTTCATTGAGGTTAGAATAATAACAACTGGAGAAACAAAAAAAGGTCTTTGCATGACTCCCTCTCTTATTCTCAATGTGACCTGGGGCATGTCTCTAAACTTCGGATTTCTCACCTACAGAATAGCACTAATAAACACATCGCTATTCACCTTTCTGAGACACCATAATAAGTTTATAGCCTTGTTTAGGAGATAGCACCTGAGCTATGCTTTAAAGAAAGTAAGGGATTCCATGACACACAGAGTAAGGATGAAATGTATTCCAAAGATGAAAGATAATCATTGAGAAGACTCAGAGAAGAGACATGAAATGTCCTATGGAACAAACAATAAGTAAGCCAGTTTGTATGAATCATATAAAATGTGAAGGGAAGTATCGTGGGGAAAGGGTGGGAAAGTAGAGTGGAGCCAGATTGTAAGGAGTTTGAAATGGCATACCAAGAAGTTTAAATTTTGCCCTGATGGCAATAGAAAACATCTTGAGAAAATGAGTAATGTGGTCAGGAGTGTGATTTAGCAATATCACTTTGACAGCAGTGTGGAAGATAAATTGGAGAGAAGAGAGTCTAGAAAGAAGGTCCTAATTGAATTAAGATACTGTTGTAATAATCCAAGAGAGAAGTAATTAGTATCAAAACTAGGGTGGCTGTAGTATGAGTGGAAAGAAAGGAATATATATGTATAAGCATACATATATATGTGTGAACACTATATACATATATATATATATATATCCTAGAAAAGTCTAGAAAATCATCATGCTGTCTCTGTAAGGAGAATAATGATGGATTTATTAATTCTATTCTGGAGCTGAGAAACCTGAGGTTTAGAGCTATGCCCAAGGTCATGCAGAAAATAAACAGAGGAATCATGCAAAGGTCTTTTATGACTTTTCCAGTCATTATTATCCTAACCTCAATCAAATTAATTTGTATTTAATCTACGTATATTTTATATGAGAGTCAACATGGCATGGAGCCAAAGTCTAGGAGAGTTCTGAGGTTAGAAATCTGAATAATAACAAAGGAGTTGGTGCTTGAATACATGGGTTGAGGGGACGTGGCTGGGGATGTAGACTCTAAATGAACATCCTAATGCAAACACCAACAACATGGAAATAGGTTCTAATCAAGGATATATGTAATACCCAATGAAATTGTGCTTCGGCTGTGGGAAAGGTGGGAGGAGGGGAGGGAGGGAAATAATGTGATTCTTGTATGCAAGGAATAATGCTCTAAATTGACTAAATAAGTTAATTCAAAAAATAAAAAAATAATAAAAAATAACAAGGGAGTTGTTATCCTCAACAGAACTATGGCACTTAAGGAAAAGGCTGTGTGCTTTATGATGAAGATAATGAATTCTCTTTCAAACATGTTGAGGTTAAGATGCCCACCAAGAGGATGCTCACCATATTATATATTCTATATTTTGAAGATGAGTCTAAGAGAGACACTTTTGTCAATTAAAATCATTCTAATGTAAGCATTTCTGCTTAAAGAGACATTCAAATAAGGACAGAATGTTTCCAGAGCTCTGAGAATCTAAAGTCTAACTCAAACAATTTAAAAATTAGTGTATATGCATACCTAAACAATAGCAAACAACACATTATAATTTAGTACTTACTATGGGTAAAAGACAAGGGATGATACTCAAAATATGAAGAAAATAACTTCCCTCAATGAGTTCATAACTTAAGTGGCAAGTCAAGATACATTCACATGAAAAAATAATGAAAACATAAAGTAAAAAATAAGTACCACAAGAATTAGAATTTTATCAAAGGGATACCTAAAGTCATGCTTGGCATTCCGTAAAATCAATTCAAAGTCCAGGAAAAAAATACTAATGACCTACTGAACAATGAAGATGGAATTTACATAATAGAGCTGGCTTGATCCATTGCAGGTTTATATTCAGGAATCTCCCCCACAGAAGCACAGAAATATCTGATTGACTCCATACTTATATTGACTCCATAGCTACTCCATTCTCTCTTTAAGGTACTCAAACCATTCCTTTACTCTTCCTCCCAGCAGACCTCATTGCATACTTTATCAAGAACATGGAGATTTTCTGTAAAGAACTAATGCTTTTCTTCCCTTTTACACTTCAAATTCTGTCCCTACAATCCCATTCTGTCCTCCTTTGATCCAGGTACAGGAAAAAGGTAGTCATTTTTTTCCTTAACAAAGTGAACCTCTGTACCCTGTACCCCACCCTTCCACTATTCTCTGAGTTGCCCCTTTTTTTCCTTTCTCTTTGAATCTTCAGTCTCTCTATATATATATTTAATGGCTCCTTCCTCAGATATTGAGATGTCCTCATCCTTTAAAAAAACAAAACACCTTCATTTGACCATACTGCATTTTCACCTATGCTGTCCTTTTTCTCACTTCCATTTCATAATTCAACTCCTTGCAGAATAAGTCTTGAATTCAAATACCGACTCAGACAGTCCCAATGTTAGACAAACCAATTTTTCTCTCATCTCTCAGGATCATCTTCCCCATTTGTAAAATGGGGATAACAATAACAAACTACAGCATTGTGAAGATTGAATGAAAAAGTATATGTATAATTCTTTATAAATGTTTATATGAAAAAATAATCTGCATTTTCTTGCCTTTATTTTTTCTACACTTTCCTGGAATCTAGGTATCCTCCTACTTCCTTCCCCACCCTTAAAAGATATTACAAAAGCTTTTAAAAATGATCCTCACCTAAAGTCTTACCTATGTCTTTTAGGAAATTATGTTAAAGATTGCACTTGAAATCTGAGGTCCAGGAAAATGGATTAAGGTCAGGAACTGTATTTAAGAGGGAAATGTGAAATACCTCAACTCCTCTATATTTTAGTGGATTTAGGGTAATGATCAGACTAAGAAAAGAAAGAAGTCTTCATTAACATCAGTTCATCTAAGTCTCTCTTGAGTTCAGCTTTGACTAGCTTTAATCCTTTAAGGGAATGGCCAGCAATGAAGAGCAATGCAAATTACATTCACTTATTCACTTTGGGGTGAAATATTTAAGTAAAATTTCCCTTTTTTATGTGAAGGGAAAACTTTACTGAAATATTTCATCCCATAGTGAATTAAAAAAGAGTTAGGAACAATTCACTTTATGGCCTACATCTGAAGTCAGCACTAAAAATGATAAGATAAATGATTAGCCCTGACAATAGAAATGTAAATGTACTTTGGAAATTTTAATTCTTTGCTATAGTACTGCTTGTTTAGTAGCTAGTACTCAGTGTTTAACCAATTCATATGTAACCAGAATAATTAGAGTAGCTCATCCTTTTAATTTCTCAGATACATTTGAAGGTGATAAAAAAATAAGCTAAATCTTATACATGCACTCCCAGAAACAGCAATAATAGCAATAATAGATAATCAAGTGAGATCATGTATAATGCTTTTAGCTTTATAAAAATGTTACCTCAGCATTAATAGCTAACAGAACATGTTTGGCTGTTTGCAAAGAACTATATATGTATTTTGTCATTTGATTTTCACAATGCTATAATTTATTATTATTATCTCCATTTTACAGATGAGGAAGCTGATCCTGAGTGAGATTAAATGACTCATCCTGCATTGTATATCTAGTATCTAAGACAATATTTGAACTCAGCACTTCCTGTCTACAAGTCCAACACTTTATTGAACCCAAATTGTTTTCCCAGCTAGCATCTACAATTGTTGCCAAAAATTTTTGAGTAGAAATTAAGAAAAAAGGCAACCTCATTTTTTAACCTGATTTCTTTAATGTGGAACACACATAAACATATGATCATCTCAAGTTTGTACACATTTCCCCAACTTTCCTTTCAGATTATAAAAGATCAGTTGTCTTAAGTGTCACCTCTATGTGTATGGTTCTTAGGAACACAAAACACTTTGGATAAGGTCCTCTATTTTTTTAGAGGCTTCCAAATTTTCGTTTTCATCTGGAAAAGGGAATAAAAAACCCAATGCATGAAAAGAATGGCAATAACTAAGAAGCTCACCTGACTGCTTCTTTCTAAAACCACATTTTCCCACTACAACTCAGTTCACCATTCCAGCCATAAGGGAAGATTCAAACTGGTTTTTCCTTTTCCTGAACTCATCACCCATCTGCTAGAAAAGACTACTGGACAGATGGTGATGAACTAGTAAGCTCGGGAGACTTCCTTTGCCAAGAGGATTAACAACAGCTCCAGTGAACATTTCTGCCATAGCCCTTCATATCCAGAAGAACAATTCAGACTCTCTAGCTAACACTGGAGAAGAGAATTGCAGTTATTGCTTTCCAATAAAGCAATAATGCCCCATTAGCTCTTTGGCTGTTACACGTTTTACCACAGACTACTTCTCGAGGCTGCCTTCCCATATGTCCCACTTTGATAAATTTTATCAGTGCTCAGAGGGACAGGGTTACACTAGACCCAGAGACAGTGGCTTTTTATCTTACTCCACTCCCTCAGCTTTGCCCTTCCTCTCCTTACCCTACCAAAAGACAAACAAGCAAACAACAACAAATAGAATTTTTGTGACAATTTTCTCTATAGATTGAATCCATGTCAGCAGTTTGTCTTCCCAAAGAAAGTTTATACATAAGCCAAGAAATAAAAATTAAGAATGGAATAAAAATAAGATATTTTATAAATTAAAAATGTGATTTTTGTTATTGATGATTCATTTCAGCCATATCATGTTCAACTCTTTCTGAGCCCATATGGGAACAAAGACCCTCAAGTAGCTTGCCATTTCCTTCTCCAGCTCATTTTACAGATGAGGAAACTAAAACAAACAGAATTAAGTGACTTGGCCAGGGTCAAACAGCTTAGAAAGTAAGATTACATTTGATCTCAAGTCTTCCTGACTCTACGTCCAATGCTCTATCCATTGTGCCATCTAGCTGCCTCATAAGCCCCATATCTGTTTATGCACTGCTAAAAAGCATAGAAGATGTGATGTACTTTTCTCTTCCCACCTTGCTTTTTCTAGCCTTACTCATACATGAAGAATCTATATATTATCATTATTGATACTCCTAGAGTTAAAGACAACAGTTGTTACACAATTAACTCCTCCTATATTGAAGAGTTTTGAAGCACAAAGATGAAATATTTGATGCTGAAATTCCCCTCCAAAGTGTTAATGCCCAAAAAATGTGTGAAATTATACTGTTGTATGTAACTTTATCCATGATTGTTGTTGGGTGTATTTTGGTCAATTATACATACATATATTCACACACATACATATATATGATTCGATCCACGATTACTTTGTAAGCCCCTAGTGTGCTCAAGTTAGTGTAGGGTATGTGTGTCTATTCAATAGTTTAGCACAATGCAATTCTGTTATCAGAAAAGTCATATCACTGACCACTTTCTTTCTGTCTCAATAAGACCATAAAAAGATTTTCAGTTTTTCCCATAATAGTATATTGAAATCATTTAAACTTACTGTACTAGAAGCATCATTTATGATATGGAGCTAGACACATCAGAGATAAATGACATTTCTGATGTTACTTAAATTTGCAACTTTTCCATCTGAAAAAGAGATGTTTTTTTCATGGTAACTCAGTGTTCAAACCTCCAGTTCAACTTTGACTCATTTCCCTACTTCCCTTTCATCTAACTGATACAATACAATCAATTCTACCTCTACAATATTTCTTCATCCATTTCTTCCTTTCTATTCCCACTGTAGTCCCCACCCTCATTTGTTCTTATATTGCTTCCTAACTGATTTCTCTACCTCTAGACTCTCCTTCCCATCCATCCTATGCAAACATGTCAGACTTATCTCTAATGAGTATAAAGACTCAAAAATTATCCATGGTTCTCCATTATAAAACAAAACAAAACAAAATACAATGTGTTGATTGGATCAGAAATGATTTTCTTGTCTCAGTCATATCACTGGGGGAGGCAATTTCCTACAGAGAGGAAGCCAATGAACAAAGGAGCAGGAAGGCATAGCATTTGCCTCTGCTTTACTACTGGATGAAGGTAGCTTGAACAGTGTGGCCACATTATACCCCAGAGCTCAGCTGAGGGTGCACACCTCCAGCTCCATGCTCAGGTGGAGAAGCAGGGACAACTATGATCTTCTAGTGACTCAGTAGGATAAGCTATGGAAGCCAAGAAGCCAAGAAAGTAGGAAGCTGGTATACAAGCACAGCAGCTGCTCAGCCATTTGCTGAGGTTCAGCTATTTCCAATTCTATCTGGTGCCATGGGGTGAAGGCAGCCAGAGAAGGCAGAAGCAAAGCTCTGCTGAGGCAATGATCTTAAACAAGTCAATACAAACTGAATGCTGTGAAATAGTAATGACCAAGCTTGACCTGAAAGCTCAAAGATCTCCCCCTCTTCTCTGACAAAGTGGGAGATCATGGGTGTGGAACACTGTACTTAATACCTGAATTTCCCAGAATTTAACACAGTGCTTCATAAATGCATATTAATTTAGTATTGATTGATTGGTGTGTTGACTGGTTTTGTTGAACATTTTTTCTTCCTTTTTTTCTTCTTTATTTTAAGGGATAGTTCTCTAATTCTCTGGAATTGGAGGAAAAGTGATATGAGAATAAATGAAAATGATATAAAACATGCCAATAAAGTTTATTTTTAAAAGATTTTCAGTGAAAATAAAAAGCAGCAAGGAGAGTAAAGGAGCTAAATGAGGCTGCCAAAATCCAAGGCAAAGGAGTTGGTTGGTCAGAATCATTTGGAGACTGTTTATAGAGGCATGTATATTAATAATTTGGCATGTATATTGTGCATCAACAATTGCAAAACATTTTGCATATAAAATGTCATTTGTCTCACAACAATGCTATGAAGTATGTGACATAGATATTATTTCCCCCATTTTACAGATGAGGAGACAACGGCTCTAAAAAGTTATGTGATGAAATGGAACTTGACTTCAGATCCAGCACCCTTTTACTACAATTTGAGTGAAATCAATCCAATCCAATTCAAAAAGCATTTATTAAGCACTACTATATCAGGCACTGCATTAGGCACTAGGAAGAAAAAGCAAACTGCCTTCAAAGAGTTTACACTACTGCTTTACAAAATATGTCCCACCACTGTCTCTCATTCCAAATAGCCAGGTGTACTTCTGTGCCCTGAATGTCCTGGATATTTGCCTTAATTTTTATTCCCCATTAACTATGTCTAAATTTGTGTTGTTGCTTCATCTCTTAGAAACATCATATATTTTTATGTCTAACATACAGATAAGTTCCTATAGTGATGGAGCCTTATCCAGTGAATCAGGCCAGAGAGAGGATGCCTGAAATTTTCAAGACAAATTCTGACATGAAAACATGTAGCCCTGGGCAATTTAGTTAATCTGATTCAAGCTTTGTGATTTGTAAAATGGGCTGTGATCTATTGTACAACTAAGGAATTATGGGTCAGTATTTGAAAATGATAAGTAGATGAGTACAGATTAGTAATAAAGCTATCAAAAATTAGAGAAACGACACAACTTTATATTATTTAAATTAGAAAAGTCCAAGGCAAAACAATACATGCCACCTATTCCCATCTTTCTATCACATACATATATTTGCTGTGTTTGTGTGCATGTGTGTGTGTTCATGTGAGTGTGTAAGTTTAAAGATGATTGAAGAGGGGCTTTAATCATGTGGAGTTTTCCACACTCATTGCCTTCCTCTCTTCATAGAATCGTAGAACTCATAGAATCTTAGAAAGGGCCTCTGAGATCATCTCACATTTACTGAGTGTCCTCTGGCTTCCACCAGCCCCTCTGGGGCTACAGAAGAATGGCTATGACTTAATTTGGAACCCTTTAAAATCATTGAGAAGATCTGCCTAAAGGGATCACTCTGCTAATTAGCTTGCTCCCATCTATAGAATAAATGGGTATCATCCCCTGCAGCTTCAATTTAGGATGTATTGAATATTTGCTTGCTGTCCATAGTCACAGAGACCTACAAGAGAGCAACAAAAAAAGAAAGGGGCCATTGACATGAATTCTGTAGTAGCTTTACATTTAAATATATCTTCTATTCTTCCTTTCTTCAGTGTTTCTCAAAATTTTGCCATTCAAAATTTTGCTGGCAGCAGGTGCTTGTGCACAGAATACATCAATTTGATTGTGGTCAAGGAGTTGTGCAATATAGGCATTGGGGACAAATCTATTTATTGTAATTCATAGGATTATAGATTTAGAGCTACAAGGGACCATAGAGGGTCAGTTCAACCCCATATTTTACATTTGAGGAAACTGAGATCAGAGGGCTTAAGTGATATGATCAGGGTCATTCGGCTAATAAGGATCTGAAGTGATTTGGAACCCAAATTTCCTTTCTAATTTTTATTTTCAAGTTCTAGTACCCTGTCTACAAAACTAGTTTGTCCATCAAATTCTGTAGATTTTTTTAAAGTGGAGAAACTAAATATTTTGTTAAAGTAGCCTCTATATTTGCACATGCACACATACTTGATAGAAATTTGTCCAAAAATGTGATAAATTTACTAGAACAATCAAAGTGTGAATAATTTTTCCAGTTCAAATTGAGATTTCTATCCTACTTACTCCCAAAATGTGAGGCATTCTATTTCTTTAGGTTATTTTTAATGACTTCAAATGGATCTTAACTGATATATGGGATTGCCACCCACTCCCTTGCCCCACCTACTTCCATATTTGTTGAATTAAATTGAATTCAACTGAATGGGGCAAAGAATAGACTTGAGAAAATAGGTCAAACTTTCAATAACCCCAAGCTGCTCTCTGACACAAAAACCTGTCTCTTCAATGCCAATTTTTCCTCCCATGATGCTACATGGTCTTAAATAATAGAACACCACAATTTCTGAATAATCAGAACTGTAGACTTGATGACTAAAAGGGTGATGGAGTAATGCATAGTGGAAACAAAGTTGTAGTCTTTTACCATTCAAGAAGTAGCATAACAGATATTATCCAGAAAAAACATATCATCAGAAAAGGAGCTTGTCATGAATGGAGTGTGATACAATGGAAAGGGTTCTGGCTCTGTATTCAGAGGACCTGGGTTCAATTCTACCTCTGGCACATTATCTCTGAGATCTTGGGAAAAAATAACCTTTCTGACCCTTACTTTGGGGTCAGATTGGGGTAGGATTGGGCTAGATGCACCTCAGAATTCCTTCCCTACTTTAGATGTCTGATTTCCTATGACAGAGTAGTATAATTAAAGGGTAAAAAAAGTCTGAGCATTATATTAATAGAAAACAGTTTTCAATGGTAACAAGAAAGGTCTCCAGCCCTATTAAACATATCCCCCATGGAAATTTATGGAATGATATGAATAAGAATTACAAAGAATGAGAAACCATCAATGATACATGATCAGCATCTTTGGAAGAAGCATCTATGCTGATGAAATCATAGACCCATTCAAATGAATATTAAAATACTTGTTGAGAAGTTGAACACATAACTTTCTTGTATCTGTAAAACAGAGTCTTCCTTGGCTGGAGGTTGCTAATTCCAATTTATCTAGATTATTGAATGGCCTGCTGATGACTGAAATATACCAAGCAAATAAATTATTTTAACTGTTCTTGAACAAATTATATGTCCATTTTACCCATTTTTTTAAAAATCCGATAAATATTTTAGATACATACTAGGTCAAAGGCATTTTGTTGGATTCTGGCAAAAAGAATGATGAGCAAAATACAGTTCCTGCTTTTTCAGATATTACAGTCTGAATGGGCTTTTTTCAATCCCCCTTAATTCAAGTAGCTTCCCCTCTGTTGATTAACCTATATATCTAGTTTAACCTATATATCTCTTGTTTGTACAAAGTGTTTATGTGTTGTTTCCCTTATTAGTCTGAGCTCCTTGACAGTAAAGACTGTCTTTTAATTTTTTTTATATTTGTGAGTTAATTATTTTTATGTTATATAATAAAATAATACTGTAACATGTGATTTGTTGTAAACATGCAATTATTTATAATAAATATATTGTATAAATATAATAAATATATAATATAATAAATAAAAATTAAGAGAAACAAGTTCTCAGATTAGCTATGTCCAAAAATCTATGTCTCATTCTTTTTTTTTCCTTCTCTCCCATTTCTCCCTCCTCTCCAAGAATACAGGTAATATGATATATGTAGTACACATATTATCATATAACATATATTTCCCTATCTGTAATGCTGTGAAAAAAGATACACATTGCTAATATTTATTTGGTTTTTGTGTTTATTTGTATCCCCAGCATTTAGCATGGTATCCTGGGACAGAGGAGTAACTTAATAAATGACCAACTAACACAAAGTCAAAACTGAATGTAAGTAATCTGAAGTATTATTCAATAAACATCTATTAACCATCTGTGTGCTAGGCACTGCACTAACCGATGGGCCTTAAAGAACTCATAATATTACATGTACAGAAGAAATGTCAAAAACAATAATGAAAATATGAACTGTATGTCTAGAAACACAAGTTGAGGTGGCTGTATGTCAACAATGAAGGAAAATAGGTGGTATTCTGGTATTCTCAAAAAACTCATTTTGGCATTTGGTGGCTTCCCCAGGGATGATATATGGAAATTCATGGGCAAGAGTCATTCAGGATGAGAAGATGCAGAGGGCTGAGAAGACCTAATGGTTTACCCACAAGACTGCAGGATGTATGTCTATTATAACTTGCAGCTCCTTTTTCTTATTGAAAAATGTCTTATTGTTGTTGGTTTTGCCCATATAAAATTTCAGTGGGGAATAGGAGAACAATACCAATAATTTTATTTCCTCTGGACTTGAACACCCTTGATCTTTTCAAATGTATAAAATAAAATTATTCTCTCTGTGTTGACAGCTACCCCTGCTATGTACAGGTCACCTATGGGGTTCCAGCCTACCTAATAGTTCCCTGAGTCATCTGTGAGGTGAATAATCCTATACTGAGGTGAAGAAAGGCAGAAGAGAAATAGATATACCTCCTGGCTTCAATGTCAGCTATACACATGTTAATTATCTGGTAACTGTGTTTACACAAGAGAAGCAGTTCCAATAGTTCCATGCTGCTTGACCCATCCACCCCCACTAATTTTTTTCTTCTTCAATACCACATGTCAAAATAGAACTAAAATGAAGATAAAATTATGCCAACTATTGATGTATTCACCTTAATAAATGTCTGTAAAGCAAACAGTTTTATGAAAAAAATTAGAAAACATCAAAAACTTAAGTACAAAAATCATGAAATGAATAATAGCTGATATTTAAAAAGAACTTCAAGATTTGCAAAACACTTCAGATATTGACTCCTTTTACCCTTGCAACAACCTCATGAGTTACATAGAATAATAATAATATTCCTATTCTTTAGATGAGGAAACATTCCCAGAGAGATTGAGAGCTATAAAAGTCCATTCTTACTCAATTCTAAAGAGTCAGAGGTGGGATCCAAACCCAGGTCAAACATCTTTTGCCTTAGTAATGAAATAACAAAAATGAATCATGAATTAGTGATTGGGTTAAACATTAAAGATAATCAAGCAGCCTATATTTTGATGAGCAAATTATAAGACAAAACTGTCTTTCTCCAGAGTCTCTTTGGCATAATACAGCCAAATGACAACATTTATGTACCTTCATTATGTCTTTAGGTCTAAAGTAACACTAACAAGGGAATGTGTTCTTTCTGTTCTTTTCCCCACCAGATGAGTTTACATCTGCCTAGAGCAAGGACTAACTTCTTGACATGAGAAAGCATAGTTATAGACAATCCACAGAAAGCTGTTATCCTAAGGGAATGTACAAGGGACAGAATCCTCTTGTTCACTTGGACAATCTAACCTTCCCCCCCTCCCCTAAGGCTGTAGCCTATTTGACTTCACCACCTCACCAAAGATTAAATGACCCTATTTTGATACAGTGTGGAATCTTTAGAGAATTGAGCTTTTTTTAATGAGTTGAGCTGATCTTTGTTTCAAAAGAATATTAAAGATCCTAAAAAAAAATAATTTTCTTAGGCTTAAGTAGCAATCAAATCTGTCTCCTAGAATATACTTGATGCAGTCCTAGATGGTGCATGTTTAAGCCAGTTTTTGGAACTTCCAAACCTATTTAGGTTGCTATCTCATTGAATGCCCATTCTCACTGCCTGTACGACTCTTTAGAGGATGCTTTTCTGAAGCTTACAGATCTCAGGATTACTTTACAGTGGATTCAGGAGTTTAGAAGTAACATTATCCTGGTTATGCAGGATGAACTCTCCATCATCAGGCTTTTAGTACAGGATAAATCTCAGATACATTATCAAGAGAAGAGAGATAAATATACAGTACCATGATCATATGCAGCTGAGTCTGAAACCCTCATGAGTAGTTTATGAAGGCTATAAAGCAACAACCCTTGGTTTCTGCAATATCACCATGCTACCTAGAATTAAAATATTCAACCCCTCCCCCCAGGGGCTCTTTTAAATGGTAAGGAAGTACCATGCCTTCTATTGGAAATAGAATGGTTGCCACATTTATTTAACAGATCCAAGGAGCACATCCAACCATTATAATTTGCCAGTAGTGTGTATATGGGGGAGAGTATGTGTGTGTATGCGTGTGTGTTTTCCTTCCTGACTTCCTTTGTTATTTGTTCCAAGCTCCTCTTTGCCATTCAGTTTTTTACAACTGAATTTCTTCTGCAGTTCTTTAAAGATAAGCAGATTACTTCCAGATTATCTGCCAGTCATGCCACATCCTGTGTTTAAACTGATGATAGATAGATGAGAAGCAATGCAGGTAAGACTCAAGACATCTGGACAACATACTCTCTGTTAGCTGGAAACAAATACCCTTCAAATTCATTCAAATGTGTGTGTCCTTATGGCCTCTGACTTGAAATGTTTGCCTTTTCTCTGTTGGAGAAGTGCTTCTTTTTCTTATAAGCTCTTCTTAAATTTTATTCAGATATTTGATATTTAAGAAAAGATTGCTATTCAACGAGCATCTATTAAAATGGAAGCTCCATGAGGTCAGAAACTGTTTTGCCTCCCTCTGTAACCCCAGTGCTCATCAAACTGCATGGCCCATGGGAAGCACTTAAAAATATTCATTGACTTGACTTAAGCAGCAGGGAGTAGGCACCACTGGAGACAATTTCACTTTCCATTTCTACCCTAATTTGTAGAAAAATACAAACATTTTAAGTTGGCATCAAAAACAGGTAGGAGAATCATTTTATAGTTTTGACTTCTTATCTTTTCATAATAAGATCTAATTTATAGGAACAGCATTCCATCTCAGTATTGTGACTACACACATAGTTCAAGGACTCATGATTTCTTCAAAGTGGACAATCCACTTTCACGTATTAGAAGACCATAGGATCATGGCTACTCTTCATGAAAAAAAAAAAAACTGGCATGATATGGTGGCCAACTTGGCTGTGATGAGCTACTCTCCTTTCCTTAGACTGGTCCTCATACGAAAAGCACACAGACGTGCAACCAGGCTTGACTCGGAATGGACAATCATTTGGCCTAGATTGCATTCTGCAGGAATTGCCTCTGAGACCCCAGAGCCACTTCCACACTAACACTACGTAATTGAAAAATGAATTGTGGAGCAGGGGAATAAGACCCTATTCTACTGGACTGGGGAGGGTCCAGGAAGACTGGGGCTCAATTCCTGCCCTGATGAATACTAGCTATGGGACTCCACACGCACCTCTTCACTTCTCAGTGAGCAGACAACTGAGTTTCTGCGCAGCTGCCCCCTGACTTGGAACACATAGCTTTCTCCACCACAAATTCCAGTGGAATCATAGAGAGTAGCCCTTTGCCTGAATGTAGGTGAGCCTTTTATTGTCTATTTTTAACTTCTTTTTCTTCCATCAGTGGTACAATAATTAACAACACTCAAATATTTTTAGCATTAGTCTTGCTCCATTCCTTCCTGCTCCACATACTTCTAGCTCTCTTCTCCCACCAAAGCTGTCCTTACCCTGCAAGGTTTTGCATAATATTCAGCTTCTTTGTGAAGTCTTTCCAAATAATTCTTTGTCCCCTCCCTCACTCCTACTTCCTCGCCACACATTTACACACACACTTGCAAAACTGGGGGTGGAGATGAAGTCACACTGTGCATCCTGGATCTAGTAGTACCCAAAGTGGGTGGGAGCCAGGCAGGGCTAGGACAGGGGAGAGTAGTGCCAGGGAATTAATTGGGTGTCATAACCTCACACAGAGTATTTGTACATCTGCAGCCTCTTTTCAGCCGCCTTGATGCATAAGCAGAAATCATCAGGCCACCACCTGTGGTCACGCTCACAGCTGTGTGGTGGCTGGGAGAGGGGCCCAGCTAGACACACCTTAATCATGCACAGCTGTCCAGCCTACCAGGCAAGAGCAGAGCAAGCCATAACGTGTCCTCTGAAACAGTGGCAGAACTAGATTCACTGGCTCCACCCTGCTTTTGGCCCTCATTTCTCCCTCTCAGGCTCTTCTGTAGGGTTACCTAGCCCACGTGTGATGCAGTATCTTGGGCCCAGGAAGACTTACCAAAGTTAGAGTGGGGAAGAATTCTCCACTTCCCCAAAGGACACAATTCAAGACTAGAAATTAAAAAGCCAGGTTCTGAACTCAGATCTTCAACTCTCTATCTGAACCACCTTGGGAAAGTCACTGAATCTTATTGGCTTCAATTTTCCTTGTCTGAAACAATTCGGAGGTGGAAGAAAACCATCACATCTCTGGGAGTCTTAAGATTCTTAAGAGACCACTATGTGATGCAGTCAATATGTAACAGTTAAAATTAGTTTCTCTCTGTCAAGGAGTATTATATTTTATGAGGTTTATTAAAGGCTAAGGATTAAAGAAAATACAGAATAAGAAAGCATGTGTCTAGGCCCAGAGAGGCCCATTCAATTTCACTTACATCATGAGAGATGCTTCTGCTGTGAAGCGGAAGTAGGAAAAGGAGCCAATAGGCTTTTACAACCATTAAATAGAACTTTTGATCCTGCCCAGGTGAGGATCTCAGGGAGATTACAAAGCATTCTGGGAGCCAGAGCAAGGACTTCTGGGGTTTGGAGTCCAGAGTTCAAATCTCCATTTTTACAGATAGAACCTAGACAGAGAGTCAGGAAGGTCTGACTCAGAGACCTACTAGCTCTTATCAACCTGGACAAATCACTGAGCCTCTTGCCTCAGTGTCTTCATCTCTAATAGGGATAATAATAGCATTTACCTTGGAGTT
Source organism: Monodelphis domestica (assembly GCF_027887165.1). Lineage (NCBI taxonomy): Eukaryota > Metazoa > Chordata > Mammalia > Didelphimorphia > Didelphidae > Monodelphis > Monodelphis domestica. The sequence continues at coordinate 467,479,886 of NC_077229.1, read as the reverse complement.
GCTGTTAGGATCACATGAAACAATATTTCTAAAGCACTTAGCACCATGCCTGACACATAGTAGGCACTATGTAAATGCTGGTTATTATAATAATAACATTGTTATTATGTGCTTTGAAATCATTAAAGCTCCACATAAATAGCTATTATATCCCATGAGTCTCCCTCATCCTTCTCAAGGGAAAAAGGAGAAATTATTCAATCATAGCACTGTCCATTTATACAGGTGGGAAACTCCGTCTTTGAGGAAAACTTTCTACTTATATAGTACTTTCTATTTTTCAGAATACATTTAAAGTGTATTGCTTGATCTTTACAACAATCCTATGAGAAGTAGTATGACATAATGCATCGGGAGCTAGCCTCAGAGCCAGAAATAGCTGGTCTCAGAGTATTCAACCCCTCACACTGGCTATGTGGTTCTGGGAAAGTTTCTTAACCTCTCAGGGTTCTAAATCTGAGTAACTCTCGAAGAATATAAATTACAGAAAAGACTAAGCTCAATTCATGGGCATTTCTCTCATTTGAGAATTTCTGATGCCAATGAAATAAAAGATTCATCCCTGTCTATTGTCCAAATAGCTATAAGAAATGGACAGGATAGATATGGCTGTATCTAGGACACTGGCAGAGCTGACAATGTTTTAACGATTTTTAATAAAATTAGGGCCACAGACTCTGGATCTTAAAAGAGGGGACCTTAAATGAGGACAATGAAATCCAGGGAGGGTTGGTAAATTGTCAGAAAATAAGTAATAAAGCCAATATTTGAACCCATAAATCATAACTACAAATCTCAAAATTTTGAGATTTGTAGATTTAGATTAATTATATATTTGAAAAAAATATATACACCTCCTAGTTAACTATCCAAGATACTTTGGGCTGATTAGGTAAATCACAATTTTCCTTCCAATTATTTGTTTTTACAGAAAATGAACTATTTTCTCTCAATATTCAACAGGTCTAAATATGTGTCATATTTCCTATGATGCTGATTAACTTGTGTCTGATCAGAATTTTCAAAATATTGTTTTGAGTAAATATACAGTACACCCTTGACTTTAATGTTTGCAGGTTTCTTGTTGTGGGTACTCTGTCCGTTGACATGGATTCTTGGGAGATAGTACTGAAGCTTTTCAGTGGTTGACAAACTCATGCTATTCTCTTTAATCTAAAAATTAGTCACTCTGAATTTTAATAGAATACTCCTAAGACACTAGTGAATCAATGCTAGATTTGTTCTCATAGCTTTTTCAATTTGATAAGGCTGGTCAGAATGTACCCTCTACCAGCTTGACCTCTAAGAACTTGGGTCTTCTCAACTCCATCATAAGACACCAATGTAGAACTCTATTAGACAAAATAGCAGCAATTATAGTGTAATCTAGAAATCAAGCCCAAAGAATTTGCAAAGGATTCTTTTTATTGATGGAGAAAATGGTCATTAAATGTTTTCTACCTCTGCATGGACAGAGTTCTGGAAAGTCTCAGAAAGGAGAATTGTGTCTTATTTCTGGCTTGAGAAGAAGAGACATGAAATTGCTTCCAGACTCTCTTCAGGGAGGGATCCCTATATAGTGAAAAAAAGATTATTGTCACTACCAATTTGTATCTCCATAGATGTGATTTTAAGTTAATTTCCAGAGAGACAGAGAAATTTCCCCTTCAGGTAAACTTGGTTCTCTTTCTGTCTCCATCTCTCTGTCTCAGGCCAAAGTGTCCCCCAGATCTAGAATATATTCACCTCACCACTACCCTTGGAATCACTTGTTCCTTTCAAGGATCAGGCCATGTCATTTCTTTCAAGTTATCCTTTCTTATTTGTGTCAGACCTCTCCTTTAATCACTGTGTGTTTTAAAAATATATATCTTGTATTTGCTTCTCTGTGTATATGTTGTATTGTTCCTGGAGGGCAGGAATTGTTTTCTTTTATCATTTGTATCTCTAGTGCATGGCACATTGGTCAGCACATAGTGGCTGCTTACAACATGCATTAATTAATTAATAACTGACATTCAGAGAGATGGACTTCAGGTTGGCAGAGTGTTTTACATATGCTATATCATATGACCCTATAGTTGCAATATCATTTTTATTTATCACATAATTTATATTTATTTGCATTAATAAAATCTAACCTTCAGATACTTTCATTAATCTCTGGTTTCATTAGGGTGATTTCTTCTTCCACCAGAATATAATGTGACCCATCAGGATCTTCTTTATAAACAATTCAGAGGATCTATACATTGCAAACATTTCCCTAGGCTTTCATTTAATTGTTTTAATACTGTATGGATGTTGGTCTAGCATTAAGGCTGTTAATCTCTTACCCCTTCCTCCCTCGTGCTATATGAATAGCCAGACATCTTCTTGGTGAAATCTTTTATGACATTCTTCCAGCACAAGTTATCACCACAAATGATATGTTCCAATTTTGTTTCTTTGGAAATCATCATGATGGATGATTCACAGCCATATAGCATCACCAGGAAACTATTGGGGAATAAAATGATAGATCTTAGAAGCAGCGAACAGTTTGGGATCATCAAAAAGTGTTACATAATTACTCAAATGAGATTCAGCCTAATGTTTCCCTCCCAGAAGTTAATTCTGGGTACAACTCATTCTACCTCCAACACTTGTCTAATATATACCTATGAATGAATTGAATTGGTGGGTTGTTCATCTCTTTGTATATCGTGATCTGGAAAACATGTATTAACCTGATCCAATTTATCTTGCTACTTTGGACAGAGGCTGATCACTTTTGAATGACTATGGATCCCATTTAAGAGACCTTGCAATGTTCCAGGGTTCCACGCAATCAACCCAGTGTCATCTGCCAACAAGAGCATCTGGAGAATCTCTCCATTTACAGAAATCTCTGTTCTATTTGAACTTTGAACAGGGCATTTCTCTCTACAAACCGATGGACCCCTTCCCTGTTCATAAGACTCCTTGTTTGATGACTCGCCAGATGTGGATACTCAGCAGAATGAAATTATCTCCATGATAGCATCTGTCATGAAATTTTATGTGTTGTTAACATTTGTCTGAAGAGAGCTAATAAGGCTGAGTTTTTGTTCTATAGAATCAAATGTGATTTGTTTGTTTCCTTTTTTGTTGTAGTAATTTTTTTCTAATATTTTTGGCATCTTCATTTTTTCTTAATAAAATTCTTATTTTTCTCTAGAAGTCAATGGAGGAACATATAGGGCAATGAGGAGAGAGATTTAAATGATATAAATACAAAAAATAACAATAAAACTTACTTTAAAAACAAATAATAGATGAAAGTTCTTATTCTTCAAACATCTCAGATAAAAATCATCTACAAAAGTTTACCTGTTTTCTTCTCATATTTTCATTAAAAATACCTAAGACATGTGCATGGTCCAAACTACTAATAGTTTTATAGATATAAGGAAATAGTTACCTAAGTTTGGAAGTGATTGTTGTCCTCTGAGTCATCCTTATTTGTTAATAATTACATCAGGAATCTCATTTTCCTTTAAAATCTTCTTTGAGAAATCTCAAAAAGTCTATCAATGAATCCAATGGCACAATTAGCACAGGATGATAAGGGCTTTGCTCCATGAAAATACTAGGAGCTCCTTGAAGTAATCAACAGGGATGTGTTGGAGTCATCTCCTACTAGTTGCAGAGAGTTGATTGTTAAATCAGCATATATTAAAAATTCAAGCTTGAATTATTGTTTTGTTGATTGTCTAAAGTAAAACAGAAGGCCCATGACCAAAACTGGCCTAAAACACTCCCGAGTACAACCCCAAATAGATTAAAATACAAATGGGAAATATCTAACAAAATAAATAAAAATATAATAAAAATTATATTACATTTTAAAACTATGACAATACATAGCCTGCAGGGATCCTTATGTATAGATTTTAGTTTGATGTAACTGGTTTTAAATTTTGAAAAATATATGAAGAAAATGTTAATAATGCATATTAAACTTAAAAATGTGTCATGAATTTTCAGAAAGCCAATTGTTAAACATTTACTTGGTTAACAGCAATACAAAACAATTATCTTAGCTGCCACTCTTAGATCCCTTACATCATGAAACTGCTCTCCCAGAGTTCAGTCTCCCCTCCTAGTGAAACTACAGTCATGGCAGGACTCTACTTTGTGATCCTTCCTGTTCCTGGAATTGGATTTGTCTTTGGAAAAGTCATGAATTCTTAGGACTATGTCTGAGACCTTTTAAAATTGTGATTACTCCAGCGCAGATTTCTCCTATGTGTCTTTGGCCAGGTTTAGCAGCTTTTCCCAACAATATGTGAAGAGTATAGGATCACAAATTTAGAACAGAAATTCAGCTCCATTTAAAAACTATGTATAACATGCCTTCTATATTCTAGGCACTAGTCTAATCTCTAGGAAACAAAAATAAAAATGAGGCATTCCCTGCCCTCAAGACAGTTCTATTACATTATATGAGGAAGATACAACATAGTCACAGGCAAGTAAATGTAAGATCATTTAAGGAGAATAAAGGTTACTAAAAATGGAAGGAATTAAATGGACTTTCTGAAGGAGATGACCTCTGAAGAAAGCTAAGGATTCTAAGTTCCAAGGATTAGGAACCTAGAAATGGAAGGACTGTAGAATCAGACATAGAGCTAGAAGGTTATAATAGCTTATCCAGCCCAATCTCATCGTTTTATAGCTGAGGATACTGAAGCCTACTCACTTATGGTTAAATGTCCAAGGCCATACTGGTATTAAGTGGGAGAATGAGAATTTAATCCAACTCCAAGTCTAGTACTCTTCTTAGGTTCTATTGCTCATCCTAACATAGTATATTCAGTATGAAAGTGATTGAATTCAAATGCAGCAGGTCCACTATCCTCTCTGATGAGGCTAAAATCAAATGGAGAAAAATCAACCTATTTGTTCCATTGCCTGCCTTTTTATTGTTCTCCTAATCTCATTTTTGAATGTCCTCAGGAAAATCTAGACAGTTCTCACAATCACTGTCTCTGAAAGCTTATTTCTGACGTTATTTAGTTGCTGTGTTGTCAAGCAATATATTTCATAATCTTCCATCTCCTGCTCTGTCATGTTTTGCAAATGAGTTTGAATTCTGAACTAATGTTGGCCTTGGCTACCTTTGTATTCTGCCTGTTGAGGATATAAAGAGTGTAGGTTTAGACTCACTCCTTCAAGCCTCCTTTTTCTGATAAACCATTTTACAACAGTTAAACATCCAATCCAGTCTAATTGAATAAATATTTATTAAATACCTACTATGTGCCAGGAAAGCACTGGGAAGATAATGAGTAAAAAGATAGTCCCTGACTTCAAGAAGTTTATAATCTAATGTAGAACAACAAATAAACAAAAAAAGGAAGCTGGAAAAGGGGGAAGATAAGCAAATCCAGAGTTCAGTGAGCCTAAAAGTTCTGCCCTTTTATACAGGAAAGAAATTGGGAGCAGATCAAAACTCCAAATCAAAGGGGAGAGGAGATTTATCAAGGCTTGATTTAACTATGAGATAGTGAGATTAGAGATTATGAGTTTAATTTGGGAGGTGGTCCTTATTCTGTGGAGTTGAAAACAGGTAGGGCAGCAGAGACAAAGTGGAATGGACATCTCTAAATATCTATAAGAAAGGATGCTAAATCAATATCTTTACTTTCCCATTTTTTAGGGAATTTATTTACAAAACAGGTCAAATTAGGACTGGTGAAATCACATGAAGCACTTTATCAATTTTAGCCTACCTTCTAATTTGGCATTAATTTTTATCTTTGTTCAGACCAGCACTTGACCAGATTGAACACACACACAGAGCTAATTTTGATATGATGCCTGTTTCATTTCTATAAAGACATAGTCTACCTGATTTTTAGTGATATTATTTATTCCTCATCATCTAGTGCCTGCCACCTTCCTTCTGGAAGAAACTATTCAAGTTTATTAAGTTAAGTTAAAAGGCCTTTCGTCTTTAATTTCTTAATTCTGAACTATACTTTCCATCATATATTTTACTCTCCTTCTCCATGCCTACCTTCATGATGACTTCACTTAGGTTCATGATATATGTTGCTATTGTTTGGAAAAATTATCAATTTTCTTTATAGAGATTCTCTACATGTTCTATAACTAATTTTGATGCAAATATTATAAACTTTTTTAGAGATGATCTCTTTGCTTTTGTTCAGTCTTGAAAACAGTAATAAGAAATGGCCAAAAGTTCCAGGAAAATAAATTCTTTGTTATCTTCAGCACATGTTTAAATTAAGTTCACAAATTTCCTTATTCCCTTAACTAAGAGACTCTCTTAGTTGACTGTCCTTTCATTAAATGCACTTTCTTTTGGTCTTCTCATTTCATTCATAGTTCCAGTGCTGTCAACTTAATGGTCATTGAACAAAGATAACAAACATATTCAGAATGCCATTAAGTGATCCTGTATCCTTTTCTAACAGTGTGTGACGTCCCTTGTGAAAGCAGCAGCCTGTGCTGAATGGTGGATGATTATGAATCTTGTATATGTTTTATGGATTAGGGTAGCCAGTGAATTTTATCCACTAGTCACCAACCTGTCAATGAAGGTCCTCTCAGCATTTAGCTAGGGAAATAGGACGTCTCTGACATTGATATTGAAACCCTTTCCACTCTGTGGAATCTACCATATATCAGACTCTACTGGCAAAGCCTTCAGGGACCCAGGGTGCTCTTCCTCCACACCAGGATTTGAAAGCAAAGTAGACAGTTTTATAGGGGGTGCTTGATATTTTAATATCCATAAATAGTAGCTGAGGTAGCACAGCACAGTGAAAAGCCATACAGTTGAATGTAAGAAAAAAAAATTTTATTCTCCTTAAGTCATTGGAATCAGAAGACCTTGGTTCAAATACCACTTCTTGAGTTTACCTATCATGTTACTGAATGAGGATAAGCCACTTATCTCTTCTGGACCTCAGTTTCCTTCTCTTTGTAGAGAACTATAGCAGAGTCAGAAAGACTGAAGTTTCAAATTAGCCTCAGGCACTTACTAGTTGCATGACCTTAGACAAGTCATTTTATCTCTGTCTGCCTCAGTTTCCTCATCTGAAAATTAGGTATAGTAACAGCCCCTAACTCAAGTTTGTTGTGAGGATAAAATGAGATAATTTTTAAAATTGCTTTGCCAAAGTGCTATGTCATTGCTATTTCATTATTATTATTATTTAAAATGAGAATGTGAATTAAATGGTTTCTGCCCTTCCTTTTTACAGATTTTGTGATTCGGTATTCCTATTTTAGGAGGGAGGGAAGATTGTGAATTCCATAGTTATATTCTGGATTATAAAGAAAGGAGCCTATTTTTTCTGCCCAAAGAAAGGTCATTGGTAAAGGACAGAGGAAATGGGACATTTTTTTAAGTGATGTTTGTATTGTCAAAAAATATGAGCCACGACTTCTTCAGGAAGTAGACCTTTTTTCATCAGAAAGGAAATTATCAACTTTCATCAACATTCATTTTAAAATATGAGACTTTAATGACTAGTTAGGGATTTAAAACTGATTTGGAAGTGGAGCTCCTGAAAAACATAAGGTGGTGTTTACTTTGGCTGAATTTTTCTGGCGATTTGCAGGAGGTTGTCCATGCTGCTCTCCACCTATGTGGTTGTACCTTCTGATGGCTTTCACTCTACAGGGGGACCCCTTTTGCACTTAGAACTCATTTAGAGTTTTCCACCATGGCCTGAAATATCACGTGGAGTTCAATGCTGCCGTTCTTCAGGAGAGGAGGGGGGAGACAGAACCCTTATGGGCTAAACTACAGGATCAAGACTCACATCCACTCCTCTGGGACAGTCAAATGATCTCTAAGGTTTTACATGACCCAGAACTGACTCATCTTGAAGATAATCTGCATACCCACACCTCTTCAGAAAAATTCAGATTATAGAGCAGAGATGTATTTTTGAAATCTACTCCTACACCAAATGCAGGCAAGTGGCATAGGGAAGGCATGCTTTTTTAGTGGACTATTTCATTTCTCCAGAGAGGCCACGGCCAGGGGGTTTGTTTGCATTGGTGGGCAGAACTGCTCCTTGGCCTGCATAAGCACAAAGGTTCTATGCAGGGGCCCCTCTGCACGAGGGTCCAAGCCCATTGCCCCAGGGGTCTGTGGTCAGAGGGACTGCTGCAGGCCAGGAACTACTTGAGGCTTAAAATTTTCTTGGCTGGGCAGAATTTGCTCCATAATCCTCCCCCTGCTTCTAGTTTTGAAGCCATTTAAATTTTTCCAGGGGTCGTAAAAATTCCAGTCACTCCTCAAGAGGAGGAAAGTAGGCATGGGGTGTCAGGGGGGCAACTCTTTCTTAAAAGAGAAATCATTCTGTGAATAGTGACACTTCAGCTAGTCTCTTCTGTGAAAGAATAAAGAACCAAACTCCACATCACCAGATTCATACTTTAGAGAAACTGAGGAAGTTTTCAAGGAAAATTTTGTGATAGATAGATAGATAGATAGATAGATAGATAGATAGATAGATAGATAGACAGACAGACAGACAGACAGACAGACAGATAGATAGATAGATAGATAGATAGATAGATAGATAGATAGATAGATAGATAGATAGATAGGCAAATGTATTGCAGGCAAAACTTATTAGCAGAGACACCAAAAAGTAAAACAAAGTTTCCAAGCCAAAAAGAGATAGGTTTATTGAGAGAGGGCCAATCTCACAATAAACTGACTTCAGTTGGCAACTGAAGACCCCAAAGCTTATGAGTGGCCTTCTTATATATACCAAAAAACTTGCACTATAGTACAATAATTTTTATCAGAATATGATTATCATTTTCCAAGAATCAGATAATTCATAGTTTCCCAAGCATCAGCTATAGAGTTCCCCAAAGAGTCAGATACCTCTTTGTCTCTTCACTACACTCTTCAGGTATCAAGTGAAATCAGATGACATGGGTGTGCTTGAACCACAAATTTACATAATAGAGATAAGAGAGAAGTGACAGAAAACTATATACCTGCTATGTATTATAGAAATAAATTCTTTTCTTTCATAATTATGCTCACCCAAAATGCTTATATGATTCAGATACAAATAGAATTATATCTTGATTGTTTTTTTTTTTAAGTTTAAGATCTGTGATCACAAATTAACAATTAGCAAAAACTGCTTATCTAATATAACAAAATAACTGAATTTTGGAAGCCTGCTGATACTGATGTAATCATAAAGGGATGTAGGGGATTTCACATTCACAATATATGTCTCTCTCTCTCTCTCTCTCTCTCTCTCTCTCTCTATATATATATATATATATATATATATATATACATACATATATATATTATGAGGGTGAACAATTCCTCATCTCCCCTAATCCATCAGAGATTGAAATTTACTTTTTAAATTTCTATTTAGGGATTGGTTTCTTTGTCTTGTTTCTTTTTTTTTTTTAAGCCAAATAGGAAGACATGCTTTTTTTCTAATCCATTGAAACCACTAAGGAAGTCAGAAAAGGACTATTAAATAGTGTAAGTGCTTATATCTCCTCTGCAAAATTGAGCTCTCTTAAAAATGGGAGTCTTTGTTGTTGGAAAGTCAAAACCTTCCCCATCATGAAAACCTTCAGAGGATTTCACCGGGAAGACTTTTGACATTCTGGTCACCTCTCTTCAAGACACTGAATCAGGATTAATGTAGTTTATTGCCCCCCAACCTTCTCAGCAGTCAAGCAAAGAAATAAGTCTGAGAGCTTAAAGCAAAAATAAGCTAGATGTTTTAAGTGGACACAGTATTTGGATTTGGATCCAGGAAGACTTCAGTTCTAATCCTGACAGAAATTTACCAGCTATGTGAGTGGGCATGTCACTTAAACTCAGCCTCAGTTTCTTCATCTGCAAAATAGAGATAGCACTTACCTCTCAGGGTTTTAGTAAAGGATCAAATGAAACAACAAATATAGAAAATACTTTGCCAACTTTAAAGTGCTACATAAATATTAGTAACTATTATAATGATAACAGAAATAACTTAGTAAAACAATAGGTTTTCACTCTGTCTTTCTAGGATAAGAGATCTTAAGCTTTTTGTGGGTCATGAAACGCTTTGGGAATCTGGTGAAGCACATTTCCCTTCTCAGGATGTTTTGAAGTAATTGACAGAAGAACTAAATATCAGTTAGTAGTTAGTGAAAATGAACATTTATTTTTTCCCTTATCCAAGTTTATAGACTCAGTAGGGTTTTGTGGACCCCAGGTTAAGAAACCTTATTCTAGGGGTCCATTCAGGCACCTATCTTTGGTGCAGTGAATAAAAAGAGAGAATTCAGGCACTGAAGTCAGAAAGATTCATCTTCTTGAGTCAAATCTGACCTCAGACACTTACTAGCTCTGTGAACCTGGGCAAGCCATTTAACCCTGTTTGCCTCAGTTTCCTCATCTGTAAAATGATCTAGAAAAGTAACAACAAAATACTCCAGTATCTTTGCCAAGAAAACCCCAAATGGGGTCACAAAGAGTCAGTCCTGATTGAAAAGACTGAATAACAACAACTTTGTTCAGCAGAGATGATTCTCTTTCATATACAAGTGCCTCCCTTGACAATGTTGACCCTTAAGACAATTTGACATTATCTTCTTTCCTCATTCTTTCTTTTTACTGGGAGGCCCCAAACTTTGCTTTTGTCAGAAAGGAAGCTTGTCAGTGGATTTCTACTGACTTCCTTTCCCTCCTCCCCTTCTTTTTCCATTCAGTCTTACTCTTCAGCACTATTTTATCTGGATTTGGAGAGACACTCTGGTGTCAAGATCGATATCTGCAAAAGCTCTTAAGCCACAGTAGCTGTGATCTTCAGGGCTTAATATATTCAGACAGGGCCTTCTCTGCATAAAGCTAAGTGGGGAAACTATTAGGTAGGATGTTTTTAGACCCAGTCTCCTCCTGATGAACTGTTTTGGGTAGCAAATCATTAAGTCACACACTGGAGACCAAGCATTCCCAATGATTATTTTTCAAACGCACCCTATAAGACCACCAGATATCAATGTGATCAGTGCATGTAATAGTACTGCCTAATGAGTTGACTTTTGGCAGGCCCTTAATCTTAATTTTGTAAACATTGATTTTATTTTCCCTAGGTTTTGAATAGAGTTAAAATTAACATGTTGAGGGTTTTTTTTTAGTTGCTGTTTAGTTTAACCTCCACTTCAACTTCCTGCTACAGGGTGCTTTGTTCTAACAAAGAATTCTACCCTTTGCCAGGATCTGTGAAGTCAGCATAGTTCTGTGAATAATAGACCTACCTCTTGTCTTGTTCTGTAGATTTTCCCCTTCCCTTCCAGGGAATGGAATCCCCATTGACCTCCAAGGAAAATTAGATGTTACATTAAGACTTTAAAGAATCAAATACGAAGAGGTCTTCCATTCCTTATACCCATTCTCTGCCCCAAAGATGCCTTTTTACAAACACTGAGATCTGGTCCAAGACATAGTTATAATTCACAGGCAGACCATAACATGGGATGGAATAGAGCTCAACTATGCCAGTCTAGGTCAGGGATGGTGAACCTTTTAAAGATAGAGTGCTGGGCCCCACCCCCACCCCCCAGAGACCACATATCATGGCCCCCCATTACTCAATCCCGTGGAAGAAGGAAGAGCTCCCATTGGAGTGTTGGGTGGAGGGGAGGGTAAAGTGAGGAATATCCTCTACCAGTGTAGAGAGAGGGAGGAAGTTCTCCTCTGCTGCCCGGCCAGCTCTGCCTCCTCTCCAGCTCTGCTGTCTGTGAGCAACCGGCACTCCCATTGGACTGCTGGGCAGAGGGGTGGGTAATATGAAAAAAATGTCATCAAGCATGGCAGAGAAGGGGAGAGGAGAAGCTCTGCCCAAGTCCCTCTGCCTTTCCAGTAATGAAGGGGTGGGGGAGGCGGTAGCCAAGTGCCCACAGAGGGAGCTCTGTGTGCTATCTTTGGCACCTGTGTCATAGGCATCACTGGTCTAGGTGGTCCTTATCTTAGGCTCTACTGGAATGATATTTCAGTCTTGGATATTACCAGGGTATATAGTTGGCTCCTCAGTCTTTCCACCAGTCTCTATGACTTCTCTGGAAGTCACAAGCAGTTTAAGTGATCAGCTAAATGACTTCCACACAAAGGAATTTGGGAAGGGGATGGTACAAACACAAGATTGTTGAAGTGTCTCAGAAGGTAATTTCAGATTTCAGTCAGTTTAGCTCAACATTCCATCATAACTACCATGGCATGCTGGTTTAAAAGTACTCAAAACCACTTTTTCCAGGTGCCTTTTACTCATCAGACCCCCTTATAATCCTTTGGATTCAGTCAGCCTTATATCCTCCCTACAACCCCTGGTCACTTAAACCATTTCCTAGCTGGGAAATGAGTTGTCATCTTTAGCCCAAACACTTATTGCTCAGGAAGAGTAAGATTGTTCCCATTGGTTCAGCCTTTCGGTTTCTGATTAGCAATAAGAACATCATCTTCACCAGAATAATGGATGTCCCTGCCTCTCACTGTAAGAATTCTTGTTTTCTGATTATCTACTCTACATAGGCCCTGTCTCCTATAGTAAAGAACCCTGGTATTTTCTTGTATATTAGTCTTTGAGTCTCTTTTCTGTCTTAGATTTTTATAAATGGCCATGACTTATTTCTTCTTTTGGACTTACCATTTTGAATCCTCAACTTCTTGCCTCCTTCTTTTGCAAGCTTCTTTCTTACCTTGATATTTTCTTCGGGTCTCCTTGTTCTTTTCCTTGCAATAAATATTTACTGAGTACTGACTATATATAATCCAACATGCTACTAAAAGTTGCCAAAATGAGATGCATTAACACATTTTTAAAAATATTTCCTAATTGTATTTCAGTGTAATTGGTTTCCTTTGTAATTCTATGTGTTTAATTTTATTCATTTAAGAATTTAATTCTGAGAAGGGATTGACTTCACTGAACTGCCAAAGGGGTAGATGGCAAGAGAAATGGTGAAGACTCTCTGGACAAGGTGTATGGGGGACATAAAAGTGCATTAGATATTCTACATTTGAGGATTTTAGAATTTAGGTGGGAAGATAAGGAAGACACAAATAGGCAGTTACTGAAACTCTCTGGACATCAGTTTCCTTTCCTGTAAAATAAAGGGTCTTTATCTATGATGCCATAATCTATAGAATGTCAATATATGATAGGAAACATGCAGCAGGTGCTAATGGAGTTCAGAGATAAGAGATGCATATGGAAATATCAAGAAATATTTCTTGGAATTCAACAATGAATATTCATTAAATCTCCACTCTAGGAAAGGCAGCATCCTTAGCTTAGGGCTGCAAATACAAAAATGAAATAGTCCCTGTCCTCAAAGAACCTACATTCTAATGGAAAGAAACAACATGTTTGTATACAGCCAAGTGAATACAAATGATATTTATAGAGCTTTAAAAGAGCAATCAAAATCAGACAAGTGGAGCTTAGGGGGAAGAGCATTTCGCGTAGGGAAAATATAACCAAAGGCTGACAAGGGTACGCAAGGGAGCTGGTGCGCATTGTCACTGGGCAGGAGGATAGTTGTAAGAACCTAGAGTTGCTAAGGGGCTAAAAGTGAAGGGAATGGAATAGACATTTGCATAATGTCTAATATGTGCCAGACACCGTGCTAAGTATTACTACATATAGTTCTCATTTTATTTTCACAACAACACTGTGAGGTAGGTACTTTTCTTATCCCCATTTTCACAGTTGAGGAAACTAAGGCAAATAGTGGTTGTGACTTTCACAGAAACACATAGCTAGCCTCAAATTCTGGATTTGAACTCAACTCTTCCTGACTTTGGCTCCAGTGTTCTCCACTGCATTAGCATCTGCCTCAAAGAGAAAAAGGAAATGACTCCATATGAAGATTTCCTCCAATCTCTAGTTGTAGGGAACAAATGTAAACTTAGAGAAGTTCTTTCTGGGTCAGGAAATAACTTTAGAGCTAGATTGGTGATTTAATTGGTGAATTAAGATTGATGATTTGGGAGAACTGCCTACAAGTTGTCAGTTAACATATCCTTGGAGTGTCTGAGAAGTTTCCAGCATCTCTGAGCACATGCTCTTTGGGATGTTCCCTATAGCCTTATTTTGCTTTTCTACCCTAGTAATCCCACATACAGTGTCTACCAGTACTATGTGAGCAGTAAGAAAAGCTGAAAATTTACATTCTGAACAATAAAAAATACTTGAATCATAAGTATCTGAGTTTTGCTTGCTCTCTGTTTCAGAATAGCAATGTCTTGGTTGATTTGGGAATAGAGGACTGGAGTGGGAGGGGGTGGTTAAGAAGAAAATCTAGACATCCTAAAGCTCTGGGCAATATGAAAATTGGATGTGGACCTGTCTGATCTCTTACTCGGAGTCTCCTTTGCACTAATATCTACCATACCTTCCCTAAATATAGATATACTTCCAGGACTTGTCTTGGGTCTTCTTTCCTTTATAGATGAAGGGTTCTTAATTTTCCCTCATTAGCATCAAGGATTTCTTTGTCTATCTAGGGAAGCTTAAGGACCCTTTCTAAGGTGAATGTTTTAAAATAATTGAATGAAATACAAATTTCAAGTTATGGGTTAGTGAAAATAAAGATGTAATATTTTCCCATCCAAATTCATAGACCTCTTGAAATCTAGGACCCCAGGTTAAGAGATTTTTTATGTCTGTCTGTCTGCCTGCCTCTTTCTCCCTGCTCCTTGTGTCTCTCTGTCTATCTCTCTTCATCTGTTTCTGTCTCTCTCATCTCCCTTTCACGGTGTCTGTCTCTCTTTGTTTCTCTGTCCCTCTCTTTGTGTCTGTCTGACTCTATTTGTCTCTCTGTCTGTCTCTGCCCCTGTCTCTCTCTGTCTCTGTCTCTGTCTCTCTCAAACCCCTACCATTTGTCTTGGGATCAACACTAAGTGTCATTTCCAAGGCAAAAGATCAATAAGGGCTAGGCAATTAGAGGTTAAGTGGCTTGCCCAGGGTCACACCACAAGGAATTATATCCAAGGTCAAATTGAACCCAGGAACTCTCATCTCCAGGCCTGGCTCTCTATCCACCTAGCTGCTCCTATACTTTCTTAAAGAATTCATCATCTTCCATGGGTGTGATACTAAGTTGTATGCTAATAACTTCCAGAAACTGAATTAACATAAATAGGGAAGTCAGTAGGAAGAGCAGATTTTTAAGAGAAAGATGAGTCTGATTTTTGTGGGGCCAACAATATATTCAAGTAAAGAAATCATTTCAACCACCTTCTTCCTATTCAAGGATTAGTTTTTAATAGACACCTCCATCTCTAGTCCATTTGAATGTTGTTTATCCACCTTCCTACCTCTGCTGGTTCCCCTTCCTCAATTGAGTCATCATGGATATTATATTTCCTAAAATATATCTTTTACAGCTACACAGTTCACATTTACATATCAAAAGCAATTCCCAAAGACTTCTAATCCTTTAATAAAAGTCATCAAGGTATAATATTTACAGTTTTAATCAAATAAAAGTCTTTCATCAATTTTGGATTAAAACCACAGCTTTTTCCCCCTTTCTTTGTATTCTCAGTCCTGGCTAGGAACATAGTAAACACTTTGGTGCTTATTAAATAATTGACTGATTCTTCAACACTCTTCTGATGCACATATTATTACAAAGTGTAATGAAAACAGAATGTACCACATATCCAAAATGTATCTTCCACTGACCTATCATGAGTAGCGTAGAGTAGGATGTTGTAGCATATTGGAAGGCCAGATGATACACTGGACAGAGTGTGTAAAAATGGAGACTTGAACCCCAGACTTCAATCCCCAGAAGTCCTTACTAGTTTCCAGAGTTCCCTCTAATCTCCCTGAATCTCACCTGAGTGGGAGATCACAACTTGTATTTAAACTGACTGTACCGCCTACTCTCTCGGCTTCCGCTTCTAGGGACACACATCTCCCAAGATGTAGTGAGTGAAATTAAATAGGCCTTTCAGCCCTCCTAGGCATGTGATTTCTTACTTTGTATTTTCTTTATTTCTTAACCTTTAATAAACCTCATAAAAAATATAATACCTTTAGCAGAGAAACTAGAATTTTAATCTTAACAAGTGCCAGTCCTGGAGTCAAGAAGATGTGAGTTCAAAATCAACCTCAGACATTTAGTAGCTGTATGACCCTAGGCAAGTCATTTAACCCTATTTGCCTAGTTCCTCATCTATAAAATGAAGTCGGAGAAGGAAATAGCAAATCAGTCTAGTATCTTTAGCCAAAAAACCTTAAATAACAGAGTCAGATATGACTAATTGACAAAAAAAAAAGAAGAATAGAAACACTGGGTACTTGAAGTCTTGAGAACTTTGGGTTCAAGTCTGATTAATTGTGTCTGTGACCATGGGCAAGTTACCTAATCTTTGTGGATCTTAATTTCATGATTTATACTTGGCTATAATATTCCTGGGTGTTGTCAGTTGAGGATTAAAGTACAGGAGTACTTTACTGATCTGTGTACTCTTTCAATCTCCAGTTTTCCCTCTTGTTCTAGGAATGTTGGGGCAGTTTTCTTAGATAATTTCCTAGGATGATGCCCAGACTTTTTCTTTTGTCATGGATTGTCCTCAATTTTTTCATTCTTTTGTTTTTGTTTTATAGTTTCCTGCTGCCTTATGAAATCACTTACTTCTAATTATTGTATTCTGGTTTTTAATGACTGAATTTCATCCCTGGTTTTTTGGCCATCCTTCTCCTTCTGGTCTGATTTTCTTTAGAGGTCATCTTTCATTTCCTTTGCCTCATCTTTCATCTCCTTTTCCTCAGTTTCAAGCTGATTAATTTTGACTTTCAAGAAACTATTTTCTCATTTTAGTTCAAGTGCCTCTATTTCCACATGACTTATCTTGCTTTTTAAGTTCTTTTCCCAGTTGTCTTCAGCCTCTCTTAATTGTGTTTTGAATTGTATTTTGAGTTCTTCCAAATCCTGTGTCCAATTCTCTGAAGTTTCTGTGTTTTTGCTTGGTGTTCCTTGATCCTCCGATCCTCCTCTGTTCCATTCGCTCTTTGTTCATTGCCTGATAAAAGCTATTGATTGTAATTTATTTTTATTTTTCTGTTGTTAGCTCATATTTGCCCCTTCTTTTCCCCCTGGAGTTGCCTAAACTCTTGCTTCTCTCATTTTTCTCTGGATCTGTGGGTTTGGGCTTTTCTATCAACCTTCAACTTTGGAGCTTAGCAAATCTCTCAGAGCAGTTTATGGTGGAGGAGTGTTGGAGCTTGAGCTTCCCTGAAAAACTCTAGCTTTTTTTATTTCAAGTTGTTATTAATAAATCTTATAAATATAATACTTGAATTATTGTATATTAATTTTAATTCTCACAGAACCAAGAGGGAGCAAATGATATCTAACATCAACTCTTTGTGTGTCCCATCATCCAACAAACTTTGAATCTGTCGATCTTCCAATAACTACCTATTCCTCCACCATGAGCATAAGAGGGTTATGAGAAACTTTACTAAATGTCTTGCTTGAATCCACACATATTAAGCCCATATGATTCTTAATATGTTGTATAACTAGATTATGAGAAAGATGATTGATTCAAAGTCCTGTAAGAAAAAAAAATAAAGGTGTAGACAGTTAGGTGACTCAGTGGTTTGAGAATCAGATCTAGAGATGGGATTTCCTGGGTTCAAATCTGGCTGCAGATATTTCCTGGCTGTAACCCTGCAAGTCACATAACCACAAATGCCTAGATTTACTGCTCTTCTGCCTTGGAACCAATACAAAGAAATTATTCTAAGACTGTGAGTAAGGGTTTTAAAAAAGAAAAAAGAAAGATGCATGGGCATTCTCTAAGGGTCTTTTAAATCAATCATTTTATATTATAATCAATATATTAGAAAGCTTTCATTTATCTCTTTGACTTCTCAAGATCACCATAAACCATTAGAGAGAAACCACCCTAACAGATAGGTTTTGATAAGAGAAAAAGGGATAGTTAAGAGAAAGTTTGTCTACTTTACTGTCTCCTCTCCTCAATCAGATTTATCCGAGTTCCATTTATTGTACTTAGTTCTACTGCAATTGGCCATAAGGCAGCTCTATGTACCTACAGGGGAGTACTAAAACCACCTCATCACCTTGGTCCCATTGCTGGATCAAAAGTCTGTCTTATGAGTGGGTAATCCCAGCAGCTTCTTAGGGACAGGGGACATGGGACATGGGACATGGGACATGAGAGCACTAGCGTGTTGGATGGGCATACTGCACCCCACACGAAAGATTGACTCAAGGTTTGTACCATAGAAGGTTGGAACTATGCAGCCTCAAACACTTCATAGCAAGCTCTAGGCAAGTTACTCAACTTTTCTCAACCTCACTTTCATCTTCTGTAAATGAAGATAACAATAAGGCTTTTCTTACGTAATTGTTGAGTATCAAGTGAGTTAACACAAGTAGAGTGCTTTGCCAACCGTATAGCTTTACAGAAACATTTATTATTATTATTATTATATTTAATGAAATTCAATTTCACAAACATTCATTAAGCACCTCCAGTGCACAAGCACTATACTAGGCTCAAAAGATAGAGATAGAGAGACAAACCTATGAGAGAGAGATAACAAGACAATGAGATAGAATCACCAAGAATTTTATTTCCTGGAAGGAGAATAAGACCCAATGCATTAAGGAAATACAAGTTAGAATAGTGTAAATACAGAAGAGAGATCAGAGAGAATGATTTATTTGGGAAAGGAGAGAGTGTTTCTAATGGAGGGGGAAAGGAGCCTTCCTAGAACTTTGAAGAATATCAACCAAAAGGGATAGGGTAAAAGAAAGGCCATTCACAGAAAAATCATAATATAAGGGGGGAAAGTACAGAGAAGAGAGAAGGTAGGACAAAACCGGGCTGTTAGTCTCATTTGACTGCAGTTTAGAGTTTGTGAAGGAGAGTAGTGTGAAATTAAACTGGAAATTTATATTGGAACCGTATTGTGGAAAGTCTAGGATGCCCAGCTAAGGGATTTGTAACTATCCTATAAACAAACCTATAAGGCATTCAATATTTTTAATGGCATAATGACATGGACAAAGAAATGCACAAGGGAAGGGAAGGGAAAGAGTGAAGGTAATTATATAGTGTCCATTATGTGCCAGACATTACACTACATGCTTTACAAGTATTATCATTTGATCCTTATGGCAATAATGGAAGACAAGTTTATTATTCTCATTTTACAGTTGAGGAAACTGAGACAAGTAGAAGTGAAGTGACTTGCTTGGATCCTGCACCTTGAAACTGTCTGAGGTAGGCTTTGAATTCAGACCTGGCACTTGATCCACTGTGTCACCAGCTACAGAAAGAGGATGACATTGGTAGAATTGTGAACTGACAGATTTAAGTGAAGACAACCTGGAGCCAGAGACACCAGAAAGGCCAGTGCACCAAGATAGACAGATGAGGCAGCTCACAGTGGGATGCTGAGGGAAACACAATCATGTAAATAAGTTGTGTTTCCAGATAGGCATTACAAAGAGTAGATGAAGGATGGGAGGTTGAATATACTTTTTGCCTAGATTCATATTTAGTCTCAGATGACCTCAGTGAGGGTTTCCATCCTTGAGGCAAAGATGTGGTGTTAGCAAGAGATCTTTAATCAATGGCACATTTCAGTAGGAGTTGATTTTTGCTGCTCACCATGTGGATATTCCACCCTTACCTATGGAGGAGTCCAACTGGTTCAAACAATTTTTTTTAATTTCAAAAAATTATTATTTTAAAAGGCAGTGTTCTGGGCAAATGCTTGTTCTCCTCCAAGAATAATCCGTTTTTGCTCCAAAGTTCAGATCAAATAAAAATAAATATTTAAATGCCTAAATGTCATTTCAAATACGATGTATCCAGTCTTATTTTTCCACTTACCTCATAATGTCTCTAAGATAGTTAACATTGTTTCTCTAGATTTTGTTGAATCTAAAAACTTAATCACCTGAAACAGTGACATTTCTATCTCCCAAAAGAGCAACATTTGCAGCTTAACCCTGACCGGAATACAATCAAATCTGTAGAGTAGAAGAGAAAAATAAAGCCTTCGGTGTTTTTGTTCTGACTTTTCCCCTGAATGAAATCCAAGTTTAAAATTATGTTGCCTATGATCACAAATGAATACAATGAAGAAAGTGCGTGGCATCTTAGTGGAGTTTTGGGAACAATCCATATAAGGCAAAATGAAACATTTGATGCTGAATTCTTTCCTAATTTAAGACATTTTGAGTTCAGTTCTTAGTTTAAAAAAAAAAAATCCACAGTTAAGTACTCCTGGGATTTCTTGTATGAGTTGAGCTTAGCTGAGTACAGAGCAAGGAGTTCATAGTTCCTCAGTTTCTGAACCAATTATTATTCTCTTATTTAAATATACCCGCCCTGCACTTGGTCAGTAAGCTTCTTAGGCCTGAAAAAACAAAGCCAAGCCACTGTAAAGAGAGAGCTGAGTTTGGAGACAGGATAACCTGGGTTGAAGATCCACTACTGAAACATTCTGACTATGTGGCCCAAGGTAGGTCACTTACCCTCCTCCCTCCAAACAATTCTTTAAGAGAAAGAGGAGGTGCTGATCAAGAGCAGAAGAATGTTTTCACACCAAGAGTTCCCTATATCAGTGAAATCATAAGTCTAGTCCTTACCCCAACAACAAAACTGTCCTTCTCTATACTTGTGCAGTTCAGTTGAAAACGTTTTTATATTACTGCACTTACTAATATGCTGTTTTGTAAATTCCTTCATTTAATTCATGGGGAATTGCATAATTAGGAGGTGAAAAGTAGGAGACCAGGGTTCCTGTGCTATGATAATTAACTGTATGATGTGAGAGTAGTCATTGAACACCCTCCTCTCTCCCTCAGTTTTCTTTTTTCTGCAAAGTGGCAAACTTTCCTAACTTCCTAAGAGTTGTTGTGAAAGGAAAATAAGATCGTGTACATTGAGCACTTTAAAATAAAACATATTTAGTGGGATTATTCATCCTATTTAAATGATATTAAACATTATATATGATGAGATTATTAGTCATGAGCATATATTTTCTCTAATTATATTGAAAAAGAAAGTTCCTTGAGTAAAGACTTTGATTCTTTTACACCACTGTCACTTCACACCAATAGAATCCGTTCACAATAAATACTCAATTAACATTTATTAATATAATCCTATAATCTATGATACTGTAAGTTTCTTTTTAGAATTTAAGGTTCAAAATATTTTATTCAAGAGCATAAAAATGTGAAGGCATGGCTTCATTTAATAAAAACTTCAGTTCTACTAAAAAGACTATGTTTTCTCAGAATATTCTGGAACAAATTGGGGTATAGGCATTTAGTAGACACTGAATAAATGTTTGCTCAGAATAAATTGATTCTATATAAAATGGGTCTCAATATTAGAAAGTGTAATCCCATCCCAAAACGTTTTAGTATGGTACTCTCCTTATTGGTAGAAATGACTGCCTTGCCTTGCATGAGGAATAGAATAGAGGTTAAAAAACTCCAGCCTTCACCTGTCTCTTGCATGATTCTCGGAATGAGGTTTCCCTTTATGACTCCTCCCCTCCCTCCCACTTTGAGACTCTTCACGGCCAATCCCCTTTCAGGACTCTTCAGAATCTTCAAACATCAAGTAGCATGGATTCAAACATGGAAGAAGCCAACTTCACTTCAGGTTGCTAAAGAAGAGATTCTGAGAAGACAAAGAAGGAACTGGCAGCTTCCATTGTGTTTCTACTTCCTAATTTACCACACTAGAGACTGGGAGTTTCCTCTTCAGTGAAATCTAGCACCTTCTCTCTTACTTAAGCTGACTCACTTCATTGTCAATGGGAGAGCTCCTTCATTCTATATTTCTTGGTACATTTTCTCCTATGTATACCTTCTTTGATTTCTGTTTTGCTATGGTTGGGATAAATGGGTTTCTTTGCTATTTATTCTCTATGTGTATTCATTGTAGAAATAGTATTAAGTGAGAAGGGCATCAAGACTTGGAGATAGACCTTGGAAACCTTCTTCCCCTTAAAATAAGAAAGCAATCCGAAATTAGATGGAGCCTGACCATATCGCCTAGAACAGTAGCCCCAGGACCCAGTGTCTCTAAAGAGAGCAGAGTGGCCTCGGTCCCAACTACATACTTCCCTCCATAGAAGGAATTTAAGTATCCCTTTGAGAGATGAGAGAGAAGAAGCCAGAAATGGCTATTGTCTCTCCTTTAGAGTCACACCCAAGAACAACCTTCTTCCTTACTTATGGAGTGACCTTTAAAAAAACCCAAACACCTTCCTTATTATCAATACCTGGGCCACAGCTGCTCAGTTTCTTTCCCATTCTACCTTATCTGTAGCAGTAGCTTTGGGTCCATTCAATTGAAGAGTGAAAAGAAAAAAGATGTTTTAAAATAAATAATATATTACAACTTATCTGGAAGGCAGTTTGCCTAGAACGGAAATATTTAATTTCTCCTTTGGGGAATAAATCAAAGGGAGTAAATATACCTTAGGGGCAAAACACTCACCAAATACCTGAATCTAACCAAAGCCAAAATATCATCAATGCCTTAAGTTTCGCCACAAATTCAGCCAATATGGAAACTTAGCATCATGTAGATTACATATTTAGATAACTGGTTGGAATTTTTGTTGTATTAATTGAATGTATATAGACAGTATGAAGAAAGGTCCCAGTAGATGTCTTTAAATTTAACGAATTAAATTGTTGCTTTGGAAAAGTGAACTCATCTCAAAAAGCTCCCTTGATGTTGCTTCAGAAGAATATTTAACTCTCCCTAGCTTATGTAGTCTAATAAAAAGTCAATGATCTTTTTGCCCAGACAAAACCAAGGACGGATTTAGCAACCAAAGCATGTATATTTAAAACTTGCCCCTTACTTAGCATGTGTTAATACGATGGTGCATACCAATGTGAGAAAATAAAATCATCACAAGTAATAACGGCTGAACACATTCACTACAGATATTTCAAACACAAGATATTTTAGCTGGTTCAAACTTTTGTGAGTCATTCATTAGCAAAGTGAAACATTATATCTATTTAAAGATATATTTTCTTAATTTGCCCATGCTTTTCTTTGTACATAGGAAAGTACAAAAACAAACACAAAGGAAAAACAGCATTTTTATTGCATTCATTTGTTTTTTTAAAAAATGAGTTTGCCAATTAAAGTCAGATTAACCCCCACCCCCTACACATCTGTGTAGGGCATTCATTTCCCAAAATTTAGGAGAATGTGGATTAAATTGTTGGTTTTAAAACAACCCCTAAAAAAATGGCATTGCATTGGAATGGAAAAATCAATAGATTCACATCATCATTGGTAAAACTAGAGCTTGAACTAAGTATTGGTATGAACTAGATGAGTGGCCTAAAATTAATGAGAAACTTCTAAATACTAGTACTTGATAATGAAGGATATCTATCTCCAAAAATTTCATTTTACTTGTGCTAAAACAGAGCCTGCAGGGACTTTGACTTGCAGCCTGATCTGGGTTGGAACCTTCCATATGGCAGTGAATTTTAGCTCTATTTGGTCATGATTCCTTTGGCCTCGAGGTTGTCTTTTTCCATTCCCTTGCCCAGAGTGGAAAAAAAAACCTGAGAGGAGATGTTGAAGCCACCTAGGCTTTGTTAGCTGGCAAAAAAGTTGTCATGTGCTGAAAGGGCCAAGTTTTGAAAATACTAAAGGTAAGTTATGAATACATTAGAGAGAAGAAGGAGGAGGAGGAGCAAAAGGGGGGGAGGGGGAGAGGCAGAGACAGAGAGAGAGAATGTTGTTGATTTTTCTTATTTGTCCATAAAAGTGAAAGATCTCAAAGAGGCTAGTCTTTGATATTTTAATATTGCTTGGTATCAGTATGTAGCTGTATTTAATTTAACATTCAAAATGAAGGCTAGTGTCCAAAATGACCCGCAGAAGCATGTTTCTGGAAGGAAGACTAAAATATCACAATTTGAACTGAATGTTTTCCTCTGTGACACCAAAAGAGATCTTACATTGACTTCGAAACTGTTGTCTGTAAGCAATAAAAGTCTTATATGTTACAGAGTCCTGGACTGAAATGCTTGGTGATATACAGCCAAGTAGGCAGCTGCCTACAAACTACACTAGTTAGCAATGGACTGAAAAAACCCTCAAATCCCTCCCCAATGAGCAAACATTCCATAAGAAGAGCTTCATCTATGGGGTCTGCCATTTCATTTTTTGCTTTTTAATAATTTTATTTCAATATAATTGGTTTGCTTTCTCTTCGTGTGCATTTTATTTTATGCATTTTAAAACATTATTCTAGAAGGGATCCATATTTTTGCCAGACTGCCAAAGGGGTTCACACACACACACACACACACACACACAAACACACACACACACACACACACACACACACACACACGGACACACACGGACACACACACACAAATTAAGACTCCCTCTATAGGTTAATACATTCAGATTTATCCAGTTACTTACAGCTCTGCATGATAGAGTTTTGCAGATCTTTTCCTGAGAACAGGTTTAGATTGAAAAACTAATGGAGAAAGAAAGAACCTGAGGGGAAGCAGTGGCAATGAGCTGGAAAAGAGGCACAAAAGCAAAAGGTAAAAACCAATTCTGTCTAATTTGTATAATATTGCTTAAGATTATCTATGATGCTAGGTACAGACTAGATGTTCAATAAAAATTTATTAACTAATGAGATTTGAAATTTCCCTACTTGTCACCAAATAACTGCAAATAAATATATCTGCAAACACCAACATCTTTCTCCAGAAAGCTCTTTGCCAAGTAAATAGAATTAGTTCTAATATGTAACCCACTCTCTCAATTTAAAGTTGATAACTGTATTATAGGAGACAAAAGATCTGGATTCCAGTTCTAATTGTGGTATTTGCTACCTCTGCAACCCTGAGAAGATACTTTACCTCTCTGAGTCTCAGGTTCTTTATCTACATGTAATATTAAAAGGGACTAAGCTGTTGCCCTTCATGGTCTATTCAGCTCCAAATTTATGATCATATCTTCTTTTTCTCCCTATCTATTTACTTTTATGCTCATGAAATGCCTCCAGGAGGCTTATTTACCCAACTCACATAATCACTGGCAATCTGGGTTCCCACAGGGGTGTTTGTTAATACTTTTAAACTTCAAGGGTAATCTTGTATGTGACTATCCTTTAAAATGCAATAGGGCCCCTATCATTTTTGTTTTTCTTAACAATCAGCCAGTAGACTCAATCTTTTAGCAAAAGCATTCACTGAAATAACATAAGAAGAACAATAATTACAAATAACGCCCACCTCCAAGATGGTGGCACACTCTTTACTTTAGTAAAATAATTGATACTATTTCTCTCTCCAGAGGGCCTTAATTAGGTTCATTGAAAGTCACTCCATGATTTAGCTGAACTTGTTCTTTATTAGACCCTTGAGGTCTTTTTCCATATTCAGTCACTGGTATGGCTCTACTTCTGAGATCTTTTTAGATGGAGTATTATGGTGTTAGATTATTACATAAGTTCTTTCATCTAGAACAAAAATTCTTGGGTTAGGGTCTGCAGAAGCTTCTTCCCTTTGACTCCCTCAAAATCTCTGTGCTAGGGTTGTCATTTTCCTCTTAGTAGGAAATGAGAGAAGACACCTCTTCTTTTTTCAAAAATTATTCTTGCTCAAAAGTCCCTTCCCTTAATAAACATACTTGTGTTCCTTTAATATGATCAATAGATGTCTATCCCCTTTACTCCATTATTTTATGTATTTGAGTGACCCTGGACTAATATGTGAATGCAGTTGATTCCCTGGAGGCAGATTTATTGTTTTGCTAACCTCTTCAAAAGCAATTAAGGCATTCAGGTATTCCACTTTCCTAAGATGGGAAATGTCTAAAGGCTATCCTCTCTATCTTTCAATATGTCTATCTTAAAGTCTCTGAAAATCTTCAGCTGTTAATCAGGTTTTACTGGGGGACCTGTCTTCCACTGATATTTGTTAAATCATTCTATATCTTCCTTTACAAGATAGTTTCATTTCTTCCCTCCCAGGGAACAACATATTCACATTATGGAAGATTACTTTATCTGGGCATTCTATCAACCAAGATTTGTATTTACTGGCATGTTAATACTTCACTAGGATAGTGATGGCCATAATGGGGCCACTATAATACTACACAACTAGAAAGTCCTTTCCAAATCTTCAAAGAAATATCTATATTTTAAATGTAAAGTATGATTATATTCTAATTTTCCAAAAATTATTAGGCCCTGGATAGGATCACTCATTATAATATTTGAGATTTGATTAAACAGAACATCCAGTTCAACAACCATTACAGATAAGAGCTTAGTCTATGACCTCTTCATCAGAAAGAGGGACAGAGATATCAACTGGGGACCGTGTCTATCAAAATGCTCCAACAACAGGGATGAAAGCAGATTATAGAAGTTCAGATTTTGTAAAAAACAAAAATTGCAATACCATTTCATTCTTTAAATTGAGTCATCTACTGAAGGAGTGGCCAAGGTCACCGTGGTTATGTCTAAACTGTGTCCCTAGAGCCACTGTTTTGACTCTATCAGTTGATCCTGTGAGTCACACAACCTGATATTTGAGTCAATCAGTCAGTTCAGCCCAGTAAACAACACAACTGATTCCCCAGCCTTCCCCACACTTGGCCACTTTCCTCAATGAATCGGTCATTTGTTTTCTGAATTGACCAGCTAGAACAGTGGTTTGATCATTGTGTAGACAGCCAAGAGATCCCCTTACTGACCAGCCAACATAAATCCTCTAATTGCAACTCTGGTGAAGCCCACACAAAGACACATATTGTGCAAGCTTGGCCCCATCGTGATAGTCTGATCTTCTAACACATTGAATAGAGCAAATGAAGACGACGCTGTCCAGCTAAGCAAGACTCGACTTTCCTACACTAAAGAAGAAGTCATTTCTCCCTTTAATTAGTTCTGTAATGGCGATACACTGAATGTCCGGCATTTAAGAGACTCCTGCCCATTCTCCTCATTCAGGCAAAAAACTTCCACTGCAGTTTCTACTGAGTAAGGGAATGAGATGTGGGTCTCTGGTACACACTTCACACTCAAACATTTTTCTCTTCTCTAAAACTTTTTTTCACGTGTTTTTTTGGCTAGTATACAATAGAAATGGGGAAAAGAAGTCCAAAAGAACAATTTGTAAGTGTTGTTTTGAAACATGTAACTAGTACTGTCAGTCGGTGGTTCTTTCCATTTTGTACATTACCATTTTCTGACTACAGTTTAAGAACATTTCGCTGCATGTTACCATCAATCATCCGTAACCCAGAACTGTGCTGTACATTAGTAACAGTTAATTGGCATATTTAAAGTAAATAGCTACTTAGTTTTATTGTAAATCTTTTGCATACAAATCTAGGATGCCACATGGTTTGTTTCAATAACAAACATTCCTGTTCACAATATTGCACCTCTGACAGGAGTCAATTAGAGATGAGATGGTATTAAAATAGCCAGCACACTAGGGTATGGTGAAAATAACTGAAAAGTATGATCCAGTTATTCTCTGCCTATAAAATGACCACTGGCTCAAGAAAAAAGAAATCAAGCCTTTCAAAATTGCATACAGAAAATATCAAATGCTAAAGCATGAGAA
This sequence comes from Monodelphis domestica, assembly GCF_027887165.1. Taxonomy (NCBI): domain Eukaryota; kingdom Metazoa; phylum Chordata; class Mammalia; order Didelphimorphia; family Didelphidae; genus Monodelphis; species Monodelphis domestica. The sequence continues at coordinate 467,452,175 of NC_077229.1, read as the reverse complement.
AGGAAAGGTTCAGTTTATTTTAATTCCACTAAACAAATCTTCGTTCAGCACCTCCTATGGACAAGGGACAGTGGGAATAGAAGGGCAAAAAGGAAATTATATCTGCTCTCAAGAAAACTACTTTTTAATTAAAATAAATGTTAGATATGATAGAATAACTATATGCTAAAAGGAAAACAAGTACACTATTAACTTTTTTAAAATTTGTTTTATCAGTGTGAAGGAACAATCTCTATTTGCTTTAGATCAATCAATTAACCAACAAATATTTATATGTGCCAGGCACTATCCTAGTCACTGGGATGTCAACTTTGAAAAACACAGAATCACCAAAGTAGTTAGAAAGAACAAGTCTTTGATCAGGACAAGGCAAATAATGTTCTAATGGCTACCACAGAGAGTCATATGCAAAATGCCACTCAGAAACAAGATCTGGGATTCTATGAACACTGTCTCTGGAAAAATGTACCTCAAAGGGTTTTTTCCCAAAGAATTGAAGAATTTGGGGTCTTATATACCCCTTGGGGATAAAAGAAAGAAAAGACAATTGATTGGCTACATGGAGGCAAAGGAAGGAGGATTCCAGACAAGGTCTGGACTACCTGGAGAGGCCCAGATATAATCGGAAAAACTTCTAAGACAAAAGAGTACTTAAGATTTGGTTATATCTATTAATTCTATCTAGACTGAGATCTTTGGGTACCTTAAGGCTTATTGTTTACTCTAAAACAAGGGTCAGTCTGGGAGGCAAGTTCCCAAGGGACAAAGGTAAATTTTGGGTTACCATAAAACAAGGTCATCAGGGAATACGGACCTAAAAGAAATAGGCCCTGGAATCAAAAAGCTTAAATTCTATCTGGAAAGATTATATGTCCACATTTTTTAGTGATATTTTATTTTTCCTCAATTCCTTGTTAAAATAATTTTTAACATTAATTATTTTTTAATATCGATTTCCAAATATTCTCCCTTTCTCCCACTTTCCCCTTCCCTGAGACAGTAAGTCATCTGATATTGAATTTATTTCAGAAATCTATGTGTCCACATTTAAAGTATATATAAATCCAACACAAGGTAATTTTGGAGGGGAAGCCTCAGCAGGTGGGAAAATAAGGAAAGAACCCACCTTAAAAACACACATTTTAAAAATACTTTGACTATCAGGAAGTTTGAGAAAGTAATAGTAGTAATATTAATAGTAATTAATAGTAATATTAAATATAAGAATCAGAATTTGTTGCCAATTAACCTACTCTTCTTTCTAATACTTGATATTTATTATGGATACTTTCCAAGGTGCAAGATAGAATATTTTACTTTTAATATTCACTTAGGATTTATCATTTTGTTTCTAATCAGACCTGTGATTTCATTGCTAAAATGTTTGATGTCATTGTTCAGTTGTTTCAGTTGTGTCCAACTCTTTGTAACCCTGTTTGGGATTTTCTTGGCAAAGATATTGAAGTGGTTTTTCATTCATTTCCTTTTTTAGCTCATTTTCTACATGAAAAAACCAAGGGAAAGTGTAAACTGACTCAAGTAGGGCTATACAGTTAGTAGGTATCTGAGTTCAGATTTGAATTCAGGAAGTTTAGTCATCCTGACTCCAGATCCTAGATTCTTTGTATGACTAGCTATCCCATACTCTTTCTAAAATAGATCTATAATTAATTAGTTAATTGCCTATTATAATTAATTATTATTAATAAATTACCAAATACTTGATTGATGAATTATTTATAGATAATTATAGATTCTCCCTTTATGATCAATCTATAATCCATCAATAAAGGTGTTTTTTTTTTAACTCAGGCCTTTCATCTTAGAATCAATACTGGCCAAAGAAATCAAAGAGTCATAAGGACCAGGCAAGAGGGTTTAATTGACTTGCCCAGGGTCACACAGTTAGGAAGTATCTGAGGTCAAATTTGAATCTAGGACCTCCTTTCTCTGGTCCTGGCATTCAATCTACTGAGCCATCTAATGGCCCCCCCATCAATCAAGTATTTATTAAGTGCCTGCTATGTGGACCAGGCACTTTGTTAGCCCTAGGGATACAAGTACAAACAATGGAACAATCAATCTCTATTTACAAGGAGCTAACTTTGTAATAGATCAGACAAGTATATATACAAAATCTACAAAGCATAAATATAAAGCTAATAAATACAGATACATACTCAATAGTGGAATATGCAGATCAGTCACAGAACTCTGAGTTGTAGAGAGTTCCTTGGGGTACTGAACAGTTGAATAATTAGCCCAGAGTCACAGAGCCAGGAGGAATTAGAAGTGGATCTTGAATTCAAGTCTTTCTAACTCCAGAATTACCATCTTCTAGGCTATCTTGCTTTTTCAGCTTATAAATACCCAGGAACGAACATCTGTTCCCTATTGTACTTACCATAGTGGCCAGATCTGTCAGAGCTATAAAGAGCATCAGTGTATTTACCCTTGCTCCCTGAGATCTCACATTTTCTCTTATCATTATAACTGGGACATACTCACCATGTAGACATGGTGGCTGTAGTAAACATTGTGAGAGAGGAACAGAGATAGAGTGAAGCCAAACATGTTCATCATTTTATACCAGGTCTTTCCATTTCTTCCTTATAAAACAAGATTTCCTTTAGGAACAATGTTTTAAAAAGTTGATTTTGAGGCAGAGTCAAGATGGCAACTTACACGCAACAAAAATCCAGACCTCTGGAAACCTTTCAACAACAATAAGAAACAGTGCTTCAAAAGAACTGAAAACCAAATCTAACAACAGTACAGAGCTAGGGAACCCTCCTGCTGGACTCAACTTAAAAGGTACATCCCCCAAAAAGCCTGAATTCTTGAACACTCAGGTTTAAGGGGAAGGAAGAAGGAAGGTCCCCTGACCTCTCCCCCACTTACAATGTTAAGCATCCCACAGCAGCTGGAATCTCTGGGTGGGGAAGGATGCTAGTCTGGAGGGTGTACTTTGCGGGCACAGATGCCCCAGGGTCAGGACATTGAACACAGGTGGCAGGGAGGTAACTGGAGGAGAAGCACAGAGAAGGCAGAGTCTAGTTCACAGCTACAACACTCCATCTTGTCCCCACTTCTCCAGGTCTGGACCTCAGGGCACATGCAGCTCAGCAGATCAACTCTACCCTGGCTTAATCTTATCAATAGGGCAGATAAGAAGCCTCAATAGGGCAGGGGAGCTCAAACTCAAACACCTATCCACCACAATGTGATCAGAAAGCCTTATTGACTAAGCTCCAAGGGTGAAGACTGCAACAATTACAGGCTACAAACTTAATAACAGGTTGGGAAGCCCAGATCCTTTCAGCTTGCTGCCAGCCAGGGAAGATTCGACCTTAGGGCTCGTTAATACCATCAGCCTAACCTAGTCAATCAGCAGAGCAGAGAAGAAGCCCCTTCAGGACAGAACAACCCAAACACACAGACCCAGAAAATAATAAAAGGAGCAAGACTACAGGTACTTACAGGGGGAAAGAAAAGGGGAAAATATGAGTAAACAACAGAAAAATAAAAAAAGAAATTACAATCAACAGCTTCTATCCAGGTAATGAACAAAGCAAATGGAACAAATGAGGACCAAGGAACACCAAGCAAAAACAAAGAAACTCCAATGAATTGGATACAGGCTTTGGAAGAACTTAAAACACTTAAAAAACTTAAAACAAAAAACAATGAAGAGAGACTGAAAACAACTGGGAAATGAACTTAAAAAGCAAAATAAGTCATCTGAAAAACAGAAAATAGTGTATTAAAAGCCAAAATTAATCAGCTTGAAAATGAGGCAAAGAAGATGAAAGATGAGGCAAAGAAGATGAAAGATGACCTCCAAAGAAAGTCAGATAAGAAGGAGAAGGGTGACCAAAAAGCCAGGGATGAAATTCAGTCTTTAAAAACTAGAATTCATCAACTAGTAGCAAATGACTTCACAAGGCATAAAGAATTTATAAAACAAAATCAAAAGACTGAAGAAATTGAGGAAAATATGAAACACCTTATTTACAAAACATCAGACCTTGAAAACAGAGCCAGGAGAGATAATTTAAGAATTATTGGACTATCAGAAGAGCATGACAAAAAGAAAAGCCTGGACATCATTCTACAGGCAATCATCCAAGAAAACTGCCTCAACATTCTTGAGCAAGAGGGAAAAGTGGAGATTGAAAGAATCCATAGATCACCTCCTGCATTTAATTCTGAATTGACAATGCCCAGGAATGTTATAGCCAAATTCAAGAACTACCAGACCAAGGAAAAAATATTACAAGCTGCTAAGAAGAAGTCATTCAGATACCATGCAACCACAGTTAGAATAACACAGGATCTGGCTTCATCCACACTGAAAAACGGGAAGGCATGGAATATGATATTCCAGAAAGCAAGAGAACTGGGTCTACAACCAAGAATCAACTACCCAGCAAAAATGATTATATTCTTGCAGGGGAAAGAATGAATAGTCATTTAATAAAATAGAAGACTTCCAAGCATTCATAAATAAAAGACTGGAGTTGAACAGAAAAGTTGATGCCCAAACACAGAACTCAAGAGAATCACCAAGAGGTAATTAAGAAATTAATTAAGAAAGGGTGAAAACAAACAAACAAACAAAAAACCCAACAACTTTTTTAGGTGACCCAATAAGCTAAAATGATTGGTATCCCTACAAGAAAAGAGGGTTATTGGTAACTATTAAAAATTGTTATTATCACCTGTGTAGTTAGAAGAATTATACTTAGAGGGAACAGTGGCAAACTGTATAGGATGAAATGCCAAGACACACACACACACACACACACACACACACACACACACACACATATATATATATATATATATAAACTAAGGGTAAAAAAGAGGTTAATTCTAAGAGAAATGGGAAAAGAACAATCTCCCTAATGAACATAGATGCAAAAATCTTAAATAGAATACTAGCAAAAAGACTTCGGCAAGTGATAATGAGGGTTATTTATTATGATCTGGTGGGATTTATACCAGGAATGCAAGGATGGTTCAATATTATGAAAACCATCTTCATAATTGACCATATCAACAAGCAAATCAACAAAAATCAAATGATAATCTCAATAGATGTAGAAAAAGCCTTTGGCAAAATATAACACTCATTCCTATTGAAAACACTAGAAAGTATAGGAATAGAAGGGCCTTTCCTAAAAACAATAAACAGTATATTTCCAAAACCAGCAGCAAACATCATCTACAATGGGAATAAAATAGAAGACTTCCAAATAAGCTCAGGAATGAAACAAGGATTCCCATTATCATCTCTATTATTTAACATTGTGCTAGAAACTAGCAGTAGCAATTAGAGAAGAAAAAGAAATTGAAGGTATTAAAATAGACAATGAGGAGACAAGCTATCACTCTGTGTAGATGATATGATGGTCTACTCAAAGAATCCTACAGAATCAACTAAAAAGCTAGTGGAAATAATCAACAACTTTAGTAAAGTTGCAGGATACAAAATAAACCCACCTAAATCATCAGTATTTCTATATATTTCCAACACATCTCAGCAGCAGGAATTAGAAAGAGAAATTCCTTTTAAAATCACCCTAGATGATATAAAATACTTAGGAATCTATGTGCCAAGATAAACACAGAAACTATATGAACAACAACAACAATTAAACATTTTCCACATAATTAAAACTAGATCTAAACAATTGGAAAAACATTTATTGTTCATGGGTAGGATGAGCTAACATAATAAAAATGACAATCCTACCCAAACTTATGTACTTATTTAGTGCCATACCCATTGAAATGCCAATAAACTTTTTTACCGAATTAGAAAAAAAAACATAACAAAGTTCATTTGGAAGAACAAAAGATCAATAAAAACAAGGGAAATAATGAAAAAAACTGAGAAGGAAGAGGGTCTAGCAGTGCCAGATCTCAAACTATACTATAAAGCAGTGGTCATCAAAACAATATGGTGCTCACTAAGAGACAGAAAGGAGGATCAGTGGAATAGACTGAGGGTAAGTGACTTCAGCAAGACAGTCTATGATAAACCCAAAGATCCCAGCTTTTGGGACCCAAATCCACTATTTGACAAAAACTGCTGGGAAAGTTGGAAGACAGTATGGAAGATGTTGAGTTTGAATCAACATCTCACACCCTACACCAAGATAAACTCAGAATGGGTGAATGACCTGAATATAAAAGAAGGAAACTATAAGTAAATTAGGTGAACACAGAATAGTATACTTGTCAGATCTTTGGGAAAGGAAAGATTTTAAGACCAAGCAAGAGTTAGAAAAAAATCACAAAATGTAAAATAAACAATTTTGATTGCACTAAATTAAAATTTTGCTTGGTTTGGTTCCTCTGGAGCTGAGAGGAGAGAGTTTGTCCCATTTAGACCACCCACTTATGTGTCAGGATTTTGAGTGTGTCTTAAGTCTTCAGGTACTGTCTGTCTATCCCTGGCTCCTGTATATCACAAGTCCTCTTCCGTCTGTTTCTGTTTCTGGCCCCCATGTCTGCCCACAACATGTTCTTTCTCTTGGTTCAGCCCAGACCCCATATGGCTTTTCTTAGCATGGTAATCCTCCTCCTGTTCTTGCTTCTCTGTCTGTGGACCTCAAGTGACATGAACTGTATGCTTGCCCCCTCCCTCTACAGGAGCATGTCCCCTTTCCTTTCCCCCTTCTTTTACTCCCTTCTTCTTGTCTGCAGGTAAATTGGAATGAATTATGTAAAAATCTTCCATTTATGCAAAATTAGAACTTTCTGTATAGACTTTTATAATATGAGAAGTTCCCTGTTTTGATAATTGCTAAACATTAAAAAATTGGTTTTTTTATTTGTCATTTCACAGCGTTTTTTAATTTGGCATTAGTTAAAGCACCTAACAAGACAGAGGTGATCAAGAAATATGAATCTGCTCTTATTATCTCCTACGATAGGCAGTTAGTTGAGATAAAGTTCCAGCACAAAAGGAAAAGAGATTGACTTCTCTTAGCAGAATATGGAAAATATCAGGAAGAAAAATAAGTTGATATTTAATGTCCCCCCAAGAATCTCTCTAACCTTTAATCATTTTTCACATGTTTTAATATCCCCTGGACATTTTCAGATGAATATCTTACCTCTGTTTCACTCAACTTGGCAAAGATAAAACTCCATTTAAATTACCCTTTACCATAAGGAACATTTCTAAGTGATTTTAGCAGTGATTCTAACTTTCCTATCCCCCAGGGCCATCATCTTGGGCTTCCATTAGATTACTTCTTACCATTGATTCATATATATAAATATTCCTCCCTTACCATCTTATAATTTCTTTTTACGTATAACCTGGCTTTTGTATTTTTTCTAGTTAAAATACCCAATCCCTTGCCCAAGTTACATTTAATTCATGAAAAGTTTATAATGCTCTTTACAGCTGGCCCAGCTGTCAAACTTTCTATAATTGAACCTAGACTATGAATGGACCTAGAAAATATATCAAGTATCATTTTAGGTCACATGATAGTCTACATATCTTGTGATTCTAATTAATAGGATTACAAAGTGCTTCAGCTTCTAAGGAATCAATTATTTCATTCCTTTGCATCATTATAACTACTTATTTGTTCCTTGAAGGTGCGATAGCCATATCTATTGAAGCCTCAGAAAAGAAAGCTCTTGTCACCAAAGTCCTTGATATTGTAAAATGGTTCAACAAGAGAAATTGATGTGATATCAGGGGACCTAATGTTTAAAAAGAGATTCATCATCTTCTTTGCTGCTTCACCCCAAGGACTATAAGACTTTTCTTTCTTTCTCCTAGCTGAAATCTTCCATATGGAATGTCTCCTCCATTAGATGGTAGAATCCTTGAGAATAGGGACTTGTCTTAACTTTCTATTTCTACCCCCAGCACTTAACATAATTCTTTGCATAAAGCAAACACTTCATAAAGCTGTATTTATTCATTAATTACTGAAATTGGTCTCCTTACATCACTCTCCAGGTGAGTAAACTTACTTGCCCCCACCCCCATAAACCTCTTCTTATCATATCATACCCCCAGTCAATTAATAAACATTTATTAAGCATCTACACTAGGCTAAATATTAGACATACCAAAAAAAGCAAAAGATAACACTGCCCTCATTGTTTCCAAGATGGTGTGACCTGGGGAGAGGTATGGTCACTCTTTTCCTGCTCTACATTCTGGTCTTTACCCAGCAAGGACCCTTGCTCCCCTGAAGCAGCAAGTGCTAGTGTTCCTCTGTTCCTCTGTTCCTCCAAGAACTGAGACACAAAACTTCATATGGGCAATGCAATAGGATCATGTACCCAGGGCTGACAAATGGTTCCCTATGACATCTTTATGGGCAGTTATCCAATGCCATTACCATCTGTGGGCTGAGGGCTCCTGAAGCTGTTGTTGCCACCACTGTCACATCCATCTCTAAGGTCCTTTTTTCCAGATGCATTCTCTAGGCTAGTCCCCATTCCAGTGTCACAGACCTCTCCTGATGACTTCCTAAGTGGTCTTGGGATGGAAATGACTCATCTTGATCTTTTATTGACTCTGCCACTCTAGAATTTGTATTAAGGTTAATTTTAAAGTTTTTGGAAAGTAATGCTGGGTTCATCTGGGTTGCTGCTTCTACTACACCACCATGTCTCTGGTGATAATGCAGCATAAATTTGCACCTTAAAACTCATGTTTAAAAGGGAACTTATTCTCTCCCTCCCTCACACACCCCTCTTCCACACTTCTCTTAAAGGGTGTCCAGTAGCCCAGATTCCATAAGTTCTTGGAGGATAAAGACTGACTGTTTTTCCTTTGTGTCTAGCTCAGAGCCTTAAACACAGAAAGCCCTTAGCTAATGGTAGTTCATTAATGGATGGTCTGCTCTTTGGATTTTTTGACTAATTTGTATTAGTCAAAACATTTGTGATTACCAATACTTTTAGTAAAGATTATGAAATGGCAATTCTCAGATCCACTTGCACAAATAATAAAACTTCACAAAGGCTTCCAGTACTTGAGGGAGGTGTGCTTTTTGCACTGCCTCTTCATTGACTTAGTGATATGATCAATTTGGATTTTTCTTCAAAACTCTGGCAGACTGTTTGGGCTGGAGCTAGGTGGAGAGGAGTGGCACCATCTGGTACAAGTTCTTTATTCCTTGTTAGTGCTGCAATATTCTGGTATTTTCCACAGTTCAGTCAGTAGCAAAGGTAAAAAAAAAAACATATAAGCCGCCCAAATTGGGAAGTTGTGAGATGGCAAAATGGCTCTTGAAGCTGTCTGATCCCATCATTGGTTTCATTAGTATAGGAATTCTTTTCAGCTCAGACAGTCGGTGGCATATGGTTTCACTCTTCACAAAGATGGTTCTTGACTATAGATTTGTCAATCTCAACAGAGCTTCCAGGCTTGCCAGACCTGATTTATTTCAGAGGCACCAAATAGCTCATGATATATCTCCTCTGATGAGTAAGTGCCACAATCCTGGTTAACATTTATAATCTGGAAATGAAAAAAAGGGAAATGTCTCTCTCTTCCCTTCTCTCTCTCTCTCTCTCTCTCTCTCTCTCTCTCTCTCTCTCTCTCTCTCTCTCTCTCTCTCACACACACACACACACACACACACACACACACAAATTCTCCACAATCCCCATCCAATCTTCATGCTGTTTCTTCCCCAGAAAATTATTTTATTTTCACTTCAACATCAGTGACATGTGGCCTTAGGGAACACTAGAACAAATCATGTCCAGGCCAGTTCTGTTTTTTGTTTGTTTGTTTGTTTTTTAATTTGAACTAAACAGGGCTTTCCCCCCCACCTTCCCTTGTAAATCAAATATTCTGCTACTTCATAACTGCAGGTGTAACAATCTAATTGAGTGTTTAATGGAAAAAAAAGTGATCATCCTTAACACATCATTGAAGATGGTGTAGCCCAAAGAAATGACTTAAGATCTGTGAGCCAAGAGAATTGAGTGATGATAGATCACAGTTACATCATTAGGACAAATGAAATATTAGATGTGAAAGTATTTCATGGATTTAAAAAATATTCTACAAAAGCATTTAAATTTAATCAGTATTCAGCATTTTCTGAGCAAAAGGAAGACAAAGGAAGGGATACACCCACAATTTCAAGTTTACAATATTCACTCATTTTTGCAGATGACAGAAAGCAGAACTATGTTATTCCTGTTTTGCTTTTACCCTCTTTATTATGGAGACTGATCTTCAAACCACAAAGGGTAAGAAAAATATAGTTAACAGGACTTGGAGACCTGGATAACTAAATTGATAGATAGACAGCATTCAGTTGGTAAAAAGAAGTTCAGAGCCCCAGATCTAGATAAGTTATATCCCAGAGTGCTCAAGGAACTTGCAGATATGTTTGAAGAGTCAGTGTCAATTGTCTTTGAACAATGTTGAATCAATAGACATTATTCTACCATGGTGCCCTGATGTGGCATTGCACCCGCCCAACCAGACCTTGAGCTCTTGCCCGGGGGCCATGCTGACCTAACTAAAGAAAGTTCAGCATATCCAGGCAAGCCAATCAAGCAAGCTTTATATATTTCTTTCATGTTATGCATCTTTACTTTTTTTTTCTTGCCTCTTGCTCTGGGAGTTGTTAACAAATCAATACTACCATTGCTTATGGAAAGGGATTTTCAATTGGTTGCTTTATGTTGTTACTCACCATTTCTGTGATTTTTTGGTACATAACACCCTTCCGGGACCACCATTCCCCTATACATTATCACTATCAGAATGCAAACTCCTTGAAGGCAAGGACTTCTATTTTGTATTTGAATTATCACTTATTACAGTGTAAATATTCTATTTTTCATAAATTCATTTGTAATGGACAATGAAAGATATTCCCTTAGATAACATAAATGCAAACACCTTTAATTTTTAAAACTTGCAAACAAATAGTAATTATCTTATTGACATTAACCAGGAATCTTGATTTTGATCATCAACAAAATTTTAGATTGCATTATTAAGTGGTTGTAAACACTTGGAAAGGGAAGCAGTGATTCCTGAGAACCAACATAGATTCCCAAGTATCTAAACCACAAGTTCTTAAACTCTTTAAAATCCATGGATGGATTTTAGGGAAATCTATTAAATTAGACAGGAAAAAATTACCTCTTTAAAAATCATTAATTTCCTTTGTGGTTCTATGTGTTTTGTTTTAATCATTTAAAAATATTATTTTGAAAAAGTGTCCAATGACTTTACTAGACTAAAAAAGGGAACCACCATAGACACAAAAAAGGCAAAAATAAAAACCTTGATCTAGATAGAAGGATCTTAGAGAAAGTCTACTCTACCCATTTAATTTTGCAAATGAAAAAATTTAGAGTCAGATAAGATTTAACTTGCCCAGGATCACTCTAGTGTTAAATAGAAAAATTAAATTTGAAGTATATGATTTCAAATCTAGTATTCTTTCTACTATACTATATTACCTCTCTTTAGAAAACATTGTCTGTAATTTGACCAAATTCAACCTGACCAAATTAAAAATATCTTGATTCCAAGGATACACTATAATGGGAAAGGTTCAAAGGAAAGACATGGAATTTGATCAAATCTCTCTCAATTCTACTCAGCTGTCAAATTGATTTTTCTAAAATGCAGGTAGGACAATACCACTCACTGCCTTCTCAGTGGATTCCAGTGGCTTTCTATTATCTCCAGGATCAAATATAAAACCCACTATTTACCATTTGAAGCACTTCACAACCTGACTCCTTCTTGACTTTCTAGTATTCTTATACTTTCTTTACTTTTTTTACCATGTGCTTTGGAGTCTAATTACATTGACTCACTTGCCATTTTTCACACACAGTATTCTATCTTCCATCTCTATGCCTCTGAATTGGCGATCTCTCATGTTTAGAATTCCTTCTTTCCTTCCTTCCATATCTTGGTTTCCTTCAAGATGGCAGACTAAATCACATCCTTTAAAAAAGACCTTTCCCTGTATCCTTTCCCCTCCCATTACTGAACCCTGGTCTCTAAAATGACCTTCCATTTACATTGTACCTATTTTGTCTGTACATAGTTATTTTGCATATTTTTCTTTACCATTAAAATGGTAAAAAAAAAAACTCCTTGAGAGTAGAGACCAATTTTTGTCTTTCTTTGTATCCCCAGCTCTTAGCACATTGCGAGGCACATAGCAAGTGCTTAATAAATGCGTGTTTACTGATTTATTACTTAGAAAGCATTAACTAATATGCAGCCACAATGAAGAGGCATAAAGAGCATTATGATCAATGCATTTTTATTCTTTGTTTACTCCATTTTGTCAAAAGGAGAAGCTAAGAGTAAAACTTGAGTAGAAAACAAGTGCATTTTAAAACTATATGAAAGAAAAAATAGAAATTTTTAAGTATTGGCTAACAAAACAGCAAAAAGTATTTGAGGGGAAAACAAGTCTGCAGAGATAGAGATGTGAGACAGTCAGCTAAGACAAATAATCTCAAGAGTATTTGTAGATAAACCTTAAACAAAGAGTTTTGAGCAAATAGGTTTGAAATCGACCACATCTCTGCTGTTTCAATGATATTTTCTCATCAGTTATGATAGTGGAACTACTGAATTTCAACTCAATCACTGGTCTTTCAAAGAGAGCAGTGTCAGCCAAAAGAAAAGGTTACACACTAACAACCATATAAAAAGCAAAGTAAAAGGGCATGAATGGATTTTTAAAAAATATTACCAGTAATATACTAGGACATAGAAATATTGCAAATAAATACAGAAAAGCAGAAATAATAAATGCAACTTTTTCCAATCATAATGCAATAAAAATTTTAATTAAGATGGGTTCATGGAAAGGCAATTTTAAAATTAATTAGAAATCATATAATCTAATTCTTCAAAACCAATGGGTCAAAAAAAGAAATTGTAGAAACAATTATGGACTTCATTGAAGAGAATGACCAGGTGGGATTTATAACAGGAATGAAAGGATGGTTCAATATTAGGAAAACCATTCACATAATTGACCATATCAATAATCAAATTAACAGAAATCACATGATTATCTGAATAAATGTAGAAAAAGCCTTTGACAAAATATAACACACATTACTATTGAAAACACTAGAAAGTATAGGAATAGAAGGGCCTTTCCTAAAAACAATAAACAGTATATTTCTAAAACCAGCAGCAAGTATTATATGCAAGCCTTCCCAATAAGCTCAGGAGCGAAACAAGGATGCCTATTATCACCTCTATTATTTAACATTGTACTAGAAACACTAACAGTAGCAATTAGAGAAGAAAAAGAAATTGAAGAGATTAAAGTATGCAATGAGGAAACTAAACTATCACTCTTTGCGGATAATATGATGGTCTACTTAAAGAATCCGAGAAAATCAACTAAAAATCTAGTGGAAATATTAACAACTTTAGCAGAATTGCACAGTACAAGATAAACCCACATAAATCATCAGTATTTCTGTATTTTTCCAACAAAATACAGCAGCAGGAGTTAGAAAGAGAAACTCCATTTAAAATCACTCTGGACAATTTATAATAATTAGGAATCTATCTACTAAGACAAACACAGGAATTATATGAACACGACTACAAAACACTTTTCATACAATTAAAACTAGATCTAAATAATTGGAAAAACATTAATTGTTCATGGGTAGGATGAGCTAAAATAATAAAAATGACAATACTATCCAAATTAATCTACTTATTCATGTCTTACCTATCAAATCACTCCAAAACATTTTTTCAGAATTAGAAAAAAAAATCATACCAAAGTTCATCTGGAAGAACAAAAGATCAAAATAAAGGGAAATAATGGGAAAAAAAAGTGAAGTATGAGGGCCTAGCAGTACCAGATCTTAAACTGTACTTTAAAGCAGTGGTCATTAAAACAATATGGTACTGTCTAAGAGACAGAAGAGTGGATCAATGGAATTGAATAGATTCCATTGGTAAGATAGTGTTTAATAAACCCAAAGATCCCAGCTTTTGGGAGAAGATCCCCCTACATTACAAAAACTTCTGGAAAATTGGAAAACAGTATGGGAAAAATTAGATTTAGATCAACATCTTACACCCTGTACCAAGATAAATTCAAAATGGGCAAATGACAAATATAAAGAGTGAAATCATAAATAAATTAGGTGAATCTAGAATACTATACCTGAGAGATCTATGGGAAAGGAAGGAAATTTAGACCAAGCAAGCAAAAGAACATTACAAAATAGAAAATAAATGACTTTGATTATATCAAATCAAAAATGTTTTATGCAAACAAAACCAATGCAACCAAAATGAGAATGAAAGCAACAAACTGGGAAAACATTTTTATAACAAAACTCCCCCACAGAGGTTTAATTTCCCAAATATATAAGAAACTAAGTCAAATTTACAAAAAAAAAAAAGAATCTAAGCCATTTCCCAATTGACAAAAATAGTCAAGGGGCATGAATAGGCAGTTTTCAAATGAGGAAATCAAAACTATCAATAAGCAAATGAAAAAGTGTTCTAAATTCCTCCTGATTAGAGAAATGCAAATTAAAACAACATTGAGGTGCTACTTCACACCTAGAAGATTGGCCAATATGGCCGCAAAGGATAGTGATAAATGTTGGAGTGGATGCAGCAAATTTGGGACACTAATACACTGCTGGTGGAGTTGTGAATTGGTCCAACCATTCTTTAGGGCAATTTGGAATTATGTGGAAATGGCTTTAAAAGAATGCCTGCCAGAACCAGGAGAATGTTGTACACAGAGAGTGATGCACTGTGGTACAATCAAATGTAATGGACTTCTCTACTAACAGGATTGCAATGATCCAGGACAATCCAGAGGAACTTATGAGAAAGAATGCCCTCCACATCTAGAGAAAGAATTGTGGGAACAGAAACAGAGAAGAAAAGCATATGATCAATCACATGGTTTGATGGGGATGTGGTTGGAGTTTTGGCATTAAAGTATTACTCTATAGAAAATATGAATAATTTGGAAATAGGTTTTGAACAATGATACATGTATAACCCAGTGGAATTGCTCGCCAGCTTCAGAAGGTGGGAGGGCAAAAGGGTGGGAAAAATAAAAAATCATGTAAGCATGGAAAAATATTCTTAAAAAACAAAAAAAAAAGATTGCCAGTAGAATTTTAAAGCACTACAAAGTTCTCAGGTTGTTTTGTTTTTGTTTTTGTTTTACATTTTTACTTTGAAATTCACTTATGTAAATGACTGCAAAAATACTTTACTATTGAATTGCTATGCAATATTGTTTGTTTTAAATATATTCATATATATTTCTTTATTAGCAAAAAAAAAAAAAGCAGCTTTACTATCTACACAGAAAAATACAAAATAGATCCAAAACCACATAATAAATTGGAAAGAATGTTGGACTTGAAATCATAGGTTTGGGCTTTGAATCTTGGTGGAATCACTTACTACCTGAAATTCTTGAGCAAGTTACAACCTCTCTGATCTGGAAAATTAGGTAATTGGAATAGATGGCTTCTAAGCTGTTTCAACTTTAAATATATTATCTATGTAATGATGTTCAGTAAATTTTTAAAAATTCATCACTATTAATCTTCAATATGGTATGAGCAATGAGATAGGCCCAAAACTGAATAAGAGATTAGGTCAAATGCCTTTTGAGAAATAGCTTAACATACTCATGGTACTAAGCTGCTTATTGCTGTAAAACTCCATCTTTTTAACACTGTATTTTCCAAATTATGGTATGTGAATCATGGAAGGCCATGATCTCAGAAGAATCACAATTGTGACCCAAAGTGCAATGAGAAGATGTATAGTAGGTGGAAACAGGCTTTAGCATATTTCCAACAATAACTCACACACAAGGAGTGGCATGAAAGATACCGTCAAGGACACGCACAACCAGAAGAGGCGGTAGACCAGTCATGTATCAGGAATGAGAGTTCACAGATGGACAAACCAAATGTTGTACTGATAAAAGGAGATCCTAATGTACAAGGTATATATAAAAAATGTAGTCCCTAGAGACAGACTTAAAAAATAAGAAAAAATAAAAAAGAGATAAAGTCCATTTTCCCGTTTCAGAAGTTAGCTTTTCAATATAATTAATATTACTTATAACAATCCATTATCACAGATACTTTTTTAAATAAATAAATTAGGTGTACATTACCTGGCATTAACATGAAGAAATAAAAAATAAATGGCAGGAAACACTGAAAGGATAATCAGCTAAGAAATATTTGCTTTCAGTTGACCATTTTTTAGAGGAACTAAGACAAGCACTGGAATTTGCTTGAAATTCATAAATGTATATACCATTATTCAAATATTCATTATTTAGATCCCAAAGAGAGGGGTGTGTGTTAGTCTAGATCAACTTATGATTGCATTGGTATAAGACACTCCAAATGAAGAAATTGCCTCTACCAAGGCAGAGAAGTTAATTTGACAATATACTTGAACTTTTTCTGCCTCCAAGTGCAGCTCTCTACTCACTTTTACAAACTGCCTGTCTATAATGAAACAAAAGTCTTCATAACTGAAAATATTCACTAACCAATTGAACGTTAATAAAACTAGCTCCCACTGAAATATTCCTCTACATTTAACACTAAGGTGTGTTTCTGCCTATTCTTATTAAAAAAAAAAATTAGGTTGGCTTTTTGTTTTTTTTTTTGTTTGTTTGTTTTTTTGTCTGTGGATCTTTGGATATTTCTCCCAAAAGGGAATTATTAGTCTTCTCTGGTTAAGTTCATCATCTCTAATCTCATCACCATGATGCTAATTCAAACCTCAACTTGACAACTCTCTGCATTAGAGGTCTGGAGAGAGGAGTAAAAAGCTCCTCCCAAAGCCTTCCTTTATAGATGAATGGAAGAAACCAGACTTTTGGACTTACTCCACTCTGCTGTCCTCCCTGAATTTTCCAACTCCATGGAACAAGATGCCTGATGATGCACTTAGTTCCCTCTTACTTTCCTGCCTCTTTTTTTTTTTTGTATTTTCCCCCCTAAATAGATTGTAAACTTCTTAAGGGCAGGGACTATTTTTTCTTTTCTTTTTAAATCCCTTACTTTCAGTCTTATTTATTCTAAGGCTGAAGGTCAGTAATTGCCAAGGAATTGGAATTAAGTGATTTGCCCAAAGCCACATAGCCAAGAAGTGTTTGAGGTCACATTTTAACTCAGGTCTTCCCACTCCAGGTCTGGTGCTCTATCTACTGTGCCACCTAGCTGCCTTCATATTTCTTTTTTTATTAAATTTATCCCAAGTGCTTAGCACAGTACCTGGTACATAGGAGGTGCTTAGTAAGTGTTTCTTAGATTGTACTGGATTGGATTTTAATATCAAAGAATTAAAAGAATTCTTTGGGATTGGTAAAACCCTCAAACATTTTTGTAGCAATGACCTTACATATGATGATGCTACAAAATTCAAATATAAAATCAAGGATAACCTATAAAAAGTATAATAAAATTTCATCAACCAAATTGTACCCCCCAAATCATCATGGTTTCTCAAACAACATTTAGTTGTAATTAGAAACTGCATTTCTAAATATGAGAAAATGTACTTTTTCACAATTTTAGCTTCACTTTCCAAAAAGATTTTAAATTAATTTTTTTGCACTATTTACTATGTTTTTTTAAAATGTATTCACTTCAACTGTCCTTTCTTGTAGTACCAAATACTTTGAGGTAACAAGGACCTACTGGACTTCATAGGAGTGACACTGTAACAACATGTATATAGCCAACAAAAAGACTATTTAAATCATATTGATCATTCACTCAGCCAAACACCTGTCAATTCAAACAAATAACCAGGTAGCCTGAATTCTTGATTCATTGTCTGATTTGTTGCTTCATAGACTGAGTGTTTTAACATTATAAAGAAACAATGTGTAACTCCTAGTGACTTTAGAGAAAAAAGAGATAATAGATACAAAAGTGCTTTTCAAAGCAGAAAGCATCTTAAAATCTGTGTTGTATACAGTTATTATCATCTCTGCTAATATCTAAAATTAGAGATATACATCTTCTATGTTCTGTGATAGTGTGATATTAAAAATACAGAAGCTATTCACAGAGAACTTAACAAGTAGCTATAAGAGAGGTGGTGCTAAGCAAACAAATAAATACAAACACCCATAAATGACTGTGGGAGCAACCCCAGCAGAAATATTGTCAAATGGGCTGTTTTTTTCCACCTGACAAAACTCTCCTCTGTCTTTCTCCCTGTTTCTCTCTCTGTTTCTCTAGCTCTCTGTCTTTCTCTATCTCTGTCTGTCTGTCCGTCTCCTCTTATGTGGTGAAAAGTCTTAAGGTATTTTAGTCATCTAATATTCTGAACTACTGGCCTTCTATACTTCTGCATAGTGCATTGTCAAAGATTAGTATTAGAAGGTTAAAGTTAGAACATGGGCCTAATCACAATTTCTTTCCACCTGGAAAGTTCCCATGTTTTACCTGCATCTTTAAAAACAAATTAAAAAAAAAACAATTGGAACCAGAGACCATGTACATCAGCCTTGTTTTTCACCACTGCTCGCCTCTAGGTTGGTTGTATAGATGATTGAAGGTAAGTGTGTAGAGGTTAACTTTATTTTTTTTCAAAATCAAAATTGCACAAAATAGATAACATTTCCAAGATCATTCTTGATGTTTTCCCTATCTGGGATAAGAAAATTAGAGGCTGATTAGAGATTGGCTAGTAATTAAAATTAGACATCTACCAGTTAAATTATATTGTTACTAGATACATATAAAAAATTCTAGGGGCCTCTTTGTGTTATCAAATACAATAACATAAATATATTGGGGTTGATGCTTTCTATGCCTAAGGCTCTTTAGGAGACAAAATATTCCCTCTTCAAGCCTGTGGGCATTACTTCTGCTCATCATCCAAGAGAATGAATTTAAAGCCACTTGTCAGAAGTCATCAAACTGAGTCCCCTGTAGTATACTAAATATTACCCTGTTTGTATGAAGAAATGCATTGACTCCCCAACTTAAAATGGTATAGCTATGCTTCTGACCCAGACATTCTGTGTGGGAAGTGTGACTTTGGCACAAGCTAAGACATTCTAAATTCATCAACATTAGAAGATATAGAAGGATAGACAAAGGTAGAGTTTGGTCATAAGTGCAATGGGGAGAATCAAACTCCATATGTCTGATATTTTGTAAAGGAAGCATTTTATTAAATTGTTAGCAACTATTAAAAGTTAGAAAATAGGATAATATATTCTGTCATCAGTTTAACATTAAAAATAGATAGGGTTGGGGCAGCGAGGTAGCTCAATAGATATAGCATCAAGCCTGGAGATGGGATGTCCTAGGTTTAAATTGGGTCTCAGACACTAGCTATGTGATCTTGATACTCAGTATTGATTCTAAGGCAGAAGGTAAGGGTTTAAAAAATATAGATAAGGTCTTATCAATAACAATAACATTCAAGAAAATACATTAACCTCTACTTTGTAGTTGTGCCCTCAGGACAATAAGACCTTTTCATCTTATTCGTAGCTGAAACTGCTTATAGTGTTTTCTATTCCATTAACTAAAATGTGAGTTTCTTGAGAGCAGTAACTATCTCCATTTTTTAATATTACTAGCACATAGCACTGTGCTTTTCATATAGCAAATATGTAATAAATATATTTTTAATTTATTCCTCAGAAGGTGTTGTTTGATCTTTGGTTTCAAAAAAGACCAATGATATCATGGATGATGTCCTGACTTATGCATAAACTACATTTAAGTGAGGCAGAGTGGTGCAAAGTCATCCATCTCATTCACTTTTCCAGAGTCATCAAAGTCTAGTGACAAGATAAAAGTCAGGATGATTGGCAATGACCCAGGATGCAGTGAATGATTGTGGCATCTTTGATGTCTGACTAAGCTCTAAGTGTTCCACAGTATCATCTATGGCAGCCTTCATGGCTACTGGAACAAATTGTTCTCATCTGCCCATTCTGCTAGGGGAAGTCTTCCTTCACATGCCTGGAATGGACAGGCTCCTAACTCACCAATGGGTTGGAACTGTCATTTGCCCTTAGTCTGGTTTAGTCCATCTGCTGAGTCAGTTTTATCAGGATGTGAGTGCCACCCATGCTAAAGTGTCTTGGAGCCACAATAAAAGCTGGGTGGCATGTGGACATCAAAGGTAGATAAGCAGTTCTGGAAAGGGCTTAGAAAATCTTCACAATAACCTTTTCTTTATATCCCTTATGGGCTCTACATCATGTCTGGAACATAGTAACTTCTTAATTAATGTTTTGTTTTGTTTTTATTAACTCTCCAACTTTACTTCAGATTACTCTCCTTTATGTGTCTTATATCCCAGTCAAGTTGGACTACTATTCTCTTTGGCTTTCTTATCTCATGTCTCCTTTCTCTCCTCTTCCTTTGGTAATCTTCCTTCAACACCATCTTCTTCACAAAGCTTTCCCTAATATTCTGGACTGAAAGTGTTTTTGCTTTCACTCTCTTTTCTTGGAGCATGTTCTCTCTCCTCTCCTCTTTTCACATTTTACCTATTGTGTTCCTTCAAAAGGAAGCTATGGAAAATCTGGACAACATACTAAAAAGTACAGATTAAAGCTATGGTTTTTCCAGTCATATATTGATATGGCTGTGAGAGCTGGATTATAAGGAAAGCTGAGCACCACAGAAATATGCTTCTAAATTGTGGTGCTGGAAAAGACTTTTGAGAGTCCCTTGATAAGGAGGTCAAATCAGTCAATACTTAAATTAATTCAGACTGTTCACTGGAAGGTCAAATACTGAAGTCAAAGCTTTGGCCATAGGAAGACAGAACTCAATGGAAAAAACCATGTTGTTGGGAAAGATTGAAGGCAAAAGGAGAAGGGGATGACAGAACATGAGATGGATGGTTAGGCTCATGGAAACAAAAACACATATTGGACAAGTTTGAAGAGGTAATGAAGGATAGAAAGGTCTGAAACGTCATGTTCCATGGAATCACATAGTCATACCTGACTGAACAATAACTACTTACTGTACTTATTTGTATGTATTTTGTATTTCTCCTTCTCCTCCTCTCCTAGACACTGCAAAGTTCTTAAAGTTGGGGATTGTGCATCCCTAGTGCCTAGCACTGTCATGCACATCATGGGCTCTTCATAAATATTCTTAAACTTAACTGGATATTTACATGGAACAAAGTCACACAGTAGTTTTCACTACATTAGGGCACTGTTCAAGTGGATTAACTTTTCTCCTTTTCTTCATCTCAGATTCTGGGATTCTAAATAGAAAAATGTTACTGACCATTCCTAATTCTCCATTAAACAGGTTTAAAATATTGGGGTGTGTGTGTGTGTGTGTGTGTGTGTGTGTGTGTGTAAAACATTTGGGTTCTGAAGTCTTTGACTTTTTCTTGCCTCTGGCCTCTGTCAGGGAGACTTGCTAACTACATCTCATGGGAACAATCACAAGGCTTGACTCAGCCAGTGGCACTGACTATTGGGATTTCCTGTAGTCACAACTGCTTTGGAGTCCAGAACTGGGGCACAGTATGTCTTCTCTTCAGAAAATTCAGAGATAGCAAGAGAAGTATGAAACTTGATACCTTATTATGGATTCACTGTAAATGGTATCAAGGGAGCCAGTTAGCAATGCAAAATATTAGAAAATGTAAACATAAAATTCACTGCCAGATGATCAGTTTCTGAGAGCCACTGAAAGAAGAATGTCTTTTAGGGGTCAGCAATGAATGCTGGGTATTTTCAAATATTAGATTTGAAGATGCAATTTCATAAAATATGAACAAAAATGTGGTCATAGTTAATGTCAGGGAAAAAAACTGTGTTAATTTATCTTGAACTTGTATAGGTTTAATTATTTTTAATGGACATTGTCTCATTCATGTGTGTGTCCATGCTCTTTCTTATTGAGTGATTCTTTTAAATTGAGAGACATTGAAGTGGGAAGATGCAATCAGTTTGACTGTATTTAACCTTCTTCTGTGGCTTCAATAGAACCTTTCAATTTCCCCAGTCCTGAGTACCCAAACCATGTCTGATAGCAATGCTATAAAAAACAATCTGACTAACAGCTGTTACAGAAGCAGGAGTGGCAATAGTTCCTTTTTTTCTGGGTATTCTGGTATAACTGTTCTCCCGACAGACTTGGCTCTTACAGAAAGAAAGAAAAAAATTCTGTATAAAAGCCCTGGCCTAATTAACAAGAATGAACTAGATTTTATGATGAACAATTTATAGGCAGTTAATAGAGCTCATACATGGTAGCCAGGAGCTAGATAATTTATCATAAAAGAATCTCAGTTACATTCTTAATCCTCATTCTCTTGGTTTTGTAACTAACCACTTCATGATAACCATTTTTATAACCTTGATTTACTAACAAATGAAGTCGTATTTTATAGTCACCATAAAACTTAGATGCATTACTTAAATCTGTACATCTTTGATTCAAATTCTTTACCAATTTCTCCCCTGTTTTACATTGTAATTTCTGTACAACCTGATCTTAATTTCATTTATACAGGGGAAAGGGAGTAACTTTTGGTAACATTTATAGAACTGTACTAAAATCTACATTTACACAAGTTTCATCAGATTAGTACAGATCACAACTGTAACAATGAGAAAAAATTGTCAAACACCAATAAAATTTTGTTTGAGGAAAAAAAACCACATGACTGTAGAATATAGAATTAATTGTGAGATGGAAAGCAATTAATCTTATTTCAATTGTTACAAAAAGTTTTCCACTCCCAAAACTTTAGCAGTCTCAGATGAATGAATAAATGAATAAATAATTGCCTTAAAGGTTCTTTTATTAATTAACATACCTTTAAAGAGCTTAATTGTAACTTGGTTCTCTGTTGTGGACCATATTCTCTCTTTTGCTATCTGTCTTTCGGTCTGTCTCTTTCTCTCTTTCTTACACACACACACATCCCATAGGTTAAATTGTCATCAAGATTCAAATTATTTCCAAATCTACATATCCAATCTCATGTCTCTCAAAAGCTTCAATTCAAGGTTGCTGGATGTGCCACTGGCAGCTTGAACTCAGTATGCCCTAAATTCCTTCTCTCTGTCCTATTCCTTTTTCTTTTAAGGCATCGCCACTCTTCCCCTATCCCAGTTTCACAAGCCTAAAGTCTTCCTCCACTTCTAACTATTACCTATCCTATCTTCATATCCAATCAGGTGAAAAACCTGGCTTATTTTACTCTCCCATTTCTCTTTTATCCACTCCCTTCTCTCTACTCCTATAGCTATGGTTGTAGTTTAAGCCCTCATTACCTCTCTCAACTAACCTATTGCACAACCTCTCTGCCAAGTCATTCTGCACATAGCGACAAAAGTGATATACCTAAAAGACACATCTGCCTCTAGCATTCCCCTCCTCAAGAAGCTGCAATGTTTCCCTATTGCCTCTAGATAAAAGAGGAATTCATCTATTTGGCATTTAAAATCCTTCACAATCTTCTGGCTCCAAACTAATATTTTATGGGCTGATTTCTCATTCCTAGTCACACACACATGTGTGCATGCCCACACACCCATGTACACACACTCACACACAACATATACATACTCACTCCCAGAAACTTTTATTACAAAGTCAGAGTTAGCTGAAATGGCAGCAGTTAATCAATTAACAAACCATCTATATATACTACAAACATTGCACATACAGACACACACAAACACACACACACACACACACACATACACACTTGCCTGCACAGGAATTAGCTATATCCATTTAGATAATTAAACTTAAACTAGTTCAAGGTAGATAAATCAACACACCATTTTCCTGACAAACATATTTTGTTCATGTTTAATGAACTTTATTTTCAAATCAAATTATTTTTGAAGGTTCTCATCATTCATTTCTGATCCCTCAAGGGTCCTCTCCTGCTTTTGCCTAGTATCAACATCACCGTCAATAGGATGTTTGAGGAGAAAATGGTGCCAAATCACATTCCCCATTAAAAACCAGCCATTGTTGAATATATACTATGTCCTAGATGCTATGTAAGATCCTTAAGATACAAAGATTAAAAAAAAAAAGTCTGTCCCGAGGGGCCAAGTTGATCACAAGCAGAAAATGATTAGATTTCAGGCACTTGCTTTCATGGAGTATTACGAGAGGATTTGAACCTCTGGTGGGATTTGCTGAGCCCTTTGCAGAGTTGCTCATCTACCTTTGGTGTCCATCTGACACACATCTTTTCTGGGGCTCTCAGAAATTACAGCATTCACAGAAGCCAGACTGCAGTCAGCCCCATCAGTAGATGGGCTAAACCAAGTTGAAGATAACCAACAGACCTGAAGTTAGAGGGATATCTACAAAAAGCAAGAGAAGATTTTCCCCAGCAGAATGAATGGATAAGAACAATATATTCCAGTGGCCATGAAGGCAAGCTAAAAGCAGGCTTTGTGGAGCACTTGGAGCTTGCTCAGTCTTGGAAGTTGTCCTGCAATATGGGCCAACATCAGTCATCTTGACTTTTGTCTTGCCACTGGACTGATGACTCTGGGAGAGAGAGGGAGGATGATGACTGTGTACAGCTCTGACTCACTTAAATCCAATTTACACACAAGTCAAGACATCACTCTGAGATGTCTCTCCTCTTCAAAAGGGAAGGTTGAACAACAGCTTGATTTTAAAGTAAATAAACAATATATTTTGATTAGTTGTTGTATTACTACTGGCCCTGCCTTTTCATCTGTAGAGCAGAAAGCTCTGGCCTAGAGTCAGGAAGGCTTGAATTTAAATTCAGCCTTTGATATGTACTAGATATGTGACCCTGGGCAAGTCAGTTAACCTCTGTATGCCTTAGTTTCTTCAACTAAAAAATGGGCATGAAAATAGCAGATATCTCCTAGAATTATTGCAAGATCTAAACAAAATATGTATATAGCATTCACCACAGTAGTTTACACATAGTAGATGCTATAGAAATATTTGTTTCCTTCTTTTCTTCCTTGTACCACTGGAATTCCAGGTTTGTTTCACTCAACTTTGGGAACTCCCACATTGGAGCTGAACTATCCTGATTGGTAATTGAATGAGCACAAATTTATATAGTTAACTATGGCTAGATGGCCCAAGATCATGCCAAAACATGCCATTGGGTCATTTAGCCTGGCTATTTTCTAGCCATCTGCCTGCAGTTGGCATATCCAATACTTTCTACTAGTTGCTTTGAGAATACTACTTCTTTAGAGAAAATGTTGTCAATCAACTCCCCTGCTGCTTCACTTAACATGTCTGTGAATTCTCAGATAAAATTTCTTTTCTTGACCATAACTCAACTATGTGTTCTCCAGGTAATAGAATGGTAAAAGCAGTCAACTACATCGCTTTTGTATTTGCATTCAAATGGTGCGGTGTTTGGTATGTAATAAGTACTTAATATGTGCTTAATATTTAATTTATGAATTATACCAAGTCAATTACTATTTTATTATACTTTATACTTATTTAATAAATGCTTTACATTCATTTATTCATTCATTCAAACTTATTTAGGGAATCAGAGTAGAGTATGGTAGAAAGAGGACTAACTGTGGAATCAGACATCTGGAGTTGAAATTTCCTCTGATGTTTATTATCTTTGGAACCTTGAACTTTACTTCTAGGGTCTTCAGTTTCTTCATTTGTAAAATGATAAATAGATAGCCTTTCAATTCCTTTCTAGTTCTAGGTCTATGGTCCATGCATCTATAAGTGTGTGACTTTGCACAATATCATTCAGTGTTGACCAGATGTTGCTTGATGTCTCTTCTAGCTATAGTTCTAATGATCAATCCCCCTGCCCCAAATCCATGACACTAGTCTATATTAAAGCATATTTTCTTTTTTTTTCTTTTTCTTTCTCTATTTCTTTTTGTCCTTTCCTTTTCCTATCTTTGTATTTGTATAGGTTTTATTTTTCTTGCTTTGTCATTGGGCAGGGGAGAGGCAAAAGGGAGGAAGAGAATTCAGAATTGAAAATAAAATAGAAATTGGTTTTTTAAAAACCTAAGATCCTGAACAACTTGGAGGGAGAAAGAACACTATCCACATTCAGAGGAAAAACTGTGGGAGTAGAAATACAGGAGAAAACAACTGTTTGATTTCATGGGTCAAGGGGATATGATGGGCCTGTAGACTCTAAATGATCACCCTAGTACAATTATTATCAATAATATGGTCAGCTACAGGAAGGGTGGGGGGAGGGAAGGGAGGGAAATAATATGATTCTTGTAACCAAGGAATAATGTTCTAAATTGACTCAACAAAAAGCAAAAAACAAACAAACAAACAAACAACAAAAAAAAAAAAAACTAAGACATTCAAGTACCAAAAACATAATTATCCTACTCCATTGTCTGCCATTAATGGATTCATTCAAAGACATTGTCCTCTTTGGGTGTTCACATTTTTAAAGGACTACTAGTGAAATAAGGAAAAGTTCAAAAGGGATACATTTTAACAAGAGAGGGATTAGAATATGGAATCCTTAGGAGAAGGATTCAGGAATTAGAACAATTTTACTTAAAAGATGAGAAAGCTTGGGAGCAGATTATTGATGTTTGTTTTTTTTTTAACCCTCACCTTTTAGAAGGCTTATAATTGATACTCAGTATTGATTCAAAGGCAGAAGAGTGTTAAGGGCTAAGCAAGTGGATTTAAATGCCTTGTCAAAGGCCACGCAGCTAAGAAGTGTTTGAGGCCACATTTGAACCCAGGTTCTCCCAACTCCAGGCCTAGAACTTTACTGTGCTATCTATCTGCCCCTTTAATGGTCTTTCAAGGATGCAAAATGAAGGTTATATTCTTGAGGATGAAATTAATCATAAATAACTACAAATTAACTTAGGAAACCAAGGCACTGAATCTGTGTTTATATGTATTCACTCAACAACTTTTCATTTTCATTTCTCTCAATGACAGTTTCTGTGGTATTATACAAGTTGTCCTCATTTTCAAAATGAATCAGTCTTTAGGAAATATATAACTATTAGAAAAACTACTTTGCCAACCTGCCTTTTTAAATCTCATATTATTATATTGGAAGCTCCATGAAGGCAGGAATTTCATCTTATTTAATTTAATGTTGTCTAGCAGAGGACTTGAGAAATAAATAAAAAGTTGCTAAATGAATGAAAGCAGTCTAGAATCTCCTTCAATAATGATCTGATAAGGATACAGTATCTGTTAAATTTTTAAACTTCTTTTACGTTTTTAATATGGTCAATCAATAAGCCTGATTCTTCCATTCAAAAAGCATATTTTCCTCTAGATAATAGTAAGAGGATCTAATTTTTCTCCCTCTCATATTTGCTTCTAACATAAGAAGCAAGAAAAGTAATACCAACAGAAACAACTCATTAATATCCCATTTCAACATTTCTACAACTCTTTGTAGAGGAAGAGTCTGAGGTTCAGAGAGATTAAATGTATATCTTGTGTTCGTAGCTGCCTATTGGGAACCTGTAATCATTAGGATTTTGCTTGCCTGATATGTTTGTTCATGGGAGAATCTCACCTTAAGAATCCAAAACTAATGTACTCTCTGGATCTAGTATCAATTTATATCTACATACGTCTCTTCCCATTCTCCACACAATGTTTCATTCCTAGTGGATACTTAGTAAAGGTCTGGTAATGAAAGTCAGCGCTGCACTTGATTGCATTCGTGTCATTTATGTCTAGGTAAACTCAGTGAATTCCACTATCCCTCTCAACAAGTACCAGAAATGTAATCACTTAAGAAAAATGAAATATTACACAGAAATAACAATGCCAATTTATTTCAGGTCAGATTTCCACCCTGGAAAATCTTTAAAAGATTATAAGCATGAAAACATGACCTCCTTTGCCCCAGAATCTTTAAGTAAATTGTAGGTTTCTACTACTTGTATAAAAATAACAATAATGTCCCATAAAATCATCATATAAAAGTTTGATTTTTCTAATTTTACTGTCTCACAATATATAGTCAAGTGACATTAAATTTTCATGAAGTCAAAGGGTGGTACCTCTATTAATTGATAGGTGAAGCTTTTAACATTTTTGACAACATCCTCTTATTCCTTCAGATTATCATTAATAAAGGTTTCCTTTTTTTTATCCTTCTAAATTGTGACTATATGTTGCGAGTCAGGCAAAGCAAGTTTGACATGCTCAAAAGATATCACCAAATTCCTTTCCTGAAGGGGGCTGGAAAAGATGGGAAGCAGGCAAATTGTCTTCCTTGGCTCCTTTTTGTGCCCTGTCTATGTACCCAATTCCTCTACTTCTCTTGAAAGAAGATTACTTACTTCTCCCTAAACATTTTGCTCTCCCCAGCAATAAATACTCTCTGGATCATTCATTTACATGGCAAGATAGCATTTATAGCAAGGTGTTATATCCCTCAAGGGTATGTGCCATCTTGTTGTTTGTGGAAAGAAATATCTTGTCCCCTGTGACTGGAATTGAGGCATCACCAAATCTATGAGAGAGGTATACGATGGTTAGGCAGCCAGCCACCTTCTTTCAATATGGCTTAGAGTCATCCTGCCTAACAAATGGAGCTGACTGACTCCAAAACCTGAGCCCGAGATGACCCTCTCTAAAGATGTAATGAGGAAGTTTTCAACAGTTCTTTGTTGGCCCTCTCATCAAGCCTGCCAGCTTGGAAACAAGGTAGAATCTCCCAAACTAAGCTATGTCACAGCCAGAGGATGGGTAGGACACCACTGCCACAGGCTCTTAATTCCAAATATAGTCATCAAGGACCAAGGCGATGATCATCTCCAGAGACAAATATGCTGAGAAATGACATTCCTTAACACAATGGGATGCAGGAAACTGCTTTGGGTAAGTTGTGTCAATATGTTTTCAATGAGTTGCTATTAATAGTCTACATTTTTTCTGATATTCTTTGTCTCGCTCCTCAAATGAATTTTAGGTCTTTAACAATGGTTATGTTACAAATGTCTGAGAATGTACCAGACAGGAGGTCCATCCTATCCAGTTACTAAGGCACTATTAAGGCTAATTTGGGATACTGATGTGTGCCATTGCACATATCCTTTGCCCAGAGCCAAGTTAAACAAAGCTTAAACATCAAAGCCAGCATTCCACGCAGAGCCCCAAGAATCCTCACAAGGGGCAAATTCCTACTTTCATTTATGCAGAGTCAGGTAGCCATAGGGAAAACCAACTCACTGTCCTCTACTCCTTAGCAAAAGGACTTTTTGCTGTACGAAGAAGAATCATGGACCTCCGGCAGCAGAGCACTGGATCAGGGTCCTCTCCAGAAAGGTCAATATAAATTCAAGGCATGCCTTTTCTGAAAAAAAAAAATTGACCTCCAAAGAAGCAGCAAATGGTTTCCTGTTTAAATTAAAACTGCTATATCATATTAAATGAGTGTCCCACTCCAGTCTTAATAGATGCCTGAGGTTGGCAAGGCACTCCTAGCCCGGCAAAGTCCCCATTGATTGAACATACAATCACCTGTGTTTACAAGCTGCTTTAGTTTCTGGCAATGAAACCAGGCGCTGTGGGGGTGTTTGTTTTTCTTTTTCCTATCATAGCTCCCTCTTCGAAGTGTGTGCTTCTCTACGTATCCCTATAGCATCATTAAAACATATTTGTTATCCTTGGAAGTATGAAGAATATAAGGGCTGAACCAAAGACTATACATCAGAAAGTAACAAATCACAGGTGCAAGCAGCAGGCAGCAAAGGGACCCTTCAGGAGTCTTGAAGCTATTGTCTCCGTCTGTTCCATTTATCTACAGAAGCTACTCCAGGTAAGAAGCAAGACAGCTTTGAAAGCAATTCAACACATTATATGTTCAGATAGAATTTGCCTTGAGATCGTTGTTGTTGTTTGTGCCTCAGATGCTTTTGGACAAAGGGGAAAAAAAGGAACTAAAATGATATCAAGCCAGACTCTCATCAGAAATGATGTATAGAGGCTTGTGACTAAACTACATTTAAAAAAAATTATGCAACAGGAACCAAAGCTTTTTTTGAGGTTAAAATCTGCCCTGCTCTCCTCAAAAGATTTTTAATCTCACACTTCCACCCACAGTGTCTATACCAGATGGTGTTTGGCAATTTCATGGGCACAACCACTTTCTTGCTCAAGGTCTTCTGTACATTTCCGAAACTTCCAAGTTTACTTCTATAATTTTAGTTATTTTCTGCTATAGCCCATTAAGGTTGGTTAAAACTAGTTTACCTAAACATGACAGTCTCCCAAGAAGCAAGTGACCACCTGGAGTATCAGGAAGATGACCTACCTTTACGGAGACTGTAATCAAGGATGTGCTGCAGCTAACTAACAGATTTTCAAATTACCACTATGAGAATTTAAACCTCTAAAATCTGCATACCTATAAATCAGAGATTGATTTATGATCTTGTTGATTGTCTAGACTTAAGAAAGTGATGGAGAAGATGTAAATAACACAGAATAAGTTTACACATATGTCTTTGCCTTTCTGGAGAACTGATTGTTAATTATGAGCATAACTCTGGCTAACAGGTATAAGAGGTCGTGTATCTGAAGGGGAACCAATTATTTTATAATGAATATTCTAACCTCTCTATCTTTGTTCAGACATTCCCACCATCACCTGAAGAGACCTCCTCTTTTCTATAAGTGTCTCCAAATTCAACCGATCATTTTAGACTTTCTTCTCATTTCTTCCATAAAACCTTCTCAAAGAACTCTTACTATAATCCTGATTTCTCCCTTTCTGGATTTAATATAAAATTTCTCATTCATTTCTTATGCATTACATTTTCTTACTAAGTAGAATTTAAAAGTTCTTAGAGGGACTATTCCTTGTACTACTTTTATAATCCCAGAATTCCTAGCACTGCTCTGGGTATAGTATAGATTCTTGCTGAATACTCATTGAGTCAAATTTAAATAAAAATGACGAGCTGGTATTTCTGGATAGTTTAGACTATGTAGTTATAGACATCAGATGATTAGATCTATACATAAATAATTTATTGATCATATTTGCCAAGAAATTGCCAATTTTCCATTTTACTTTCTGTTACAGAGACCAAGCCTGACTCCTTCTATCACTCTTTCTTGAGAAGCTGGTATAGATGAGAAACTTCAGGGTTTCAGGGTTTCAGGAAGAATATAGAATAGAGAATGATTGCCCCATTTAGATACTGAGACCCAGCACATGGCCTCATAATCATGTAGCTGAAGCTAAGAACTTATATCAAAATAGGGATAGAGTGGATGAGATCTAAGCAATAAGGCCAGAAGGAATGTATGGTTAATAACCCTAGCCTTTCTGGATTTCTCAGGTCGAATTGCCATCTTTTGTGTCAAGAAATGTGAATAAATTGGAGTATAGTCATATTTTATTTCATAAAATCAGAGATGAAGAGGAGATACAAAATAGGACAAGTCAGGAATATGGACCACCATTACATTCTTATGTTTTAATGCCTTTTTTTTAATTGAAATTTAGTTATTATACTCTTCAAGGCATCACAATAATTTGTAAAAGGGGATTATGACAGAAATTTATGCAATAAAATTATAGCAATAAACTTGAAAAAAATCTTAAAACTAAGCACAGTGAAATTCTTGTTCAGGAGAGATATTTCTCTAAGTTATCTTCCTACCTTTTTCCTTTGCCTCTCTCAATTACCCAGAATTATGTGGTTCAGTGATGGCAAACCTTTTAGAGATGGAGTGCTGGGCCACATTCACACTCTATCTCCCCAGACTGAGTTCAGTGCTCACCCCACCTCAGAGATTGAGTATTATGCCCCACCCCTCACCCCTTCTCACTTTACCCTACTTACCCCAAACAGGCGCTGGAGGAAGCACTCCCATTAGGCTGCTGGTCAAGGGGGTAGGTGATGAGAAATGCTTGTGGAGAGAGGGAGGAGAGTGGTCTAAGTGTTCTGCTCCCCTCCAGCTATGTACTATGCTATGAGCTATGATCCTCTCAAACCTAGCTACTCTTAACCCCACTACAGGAATCACCTTCACCACAGACTCCATAGGCTTCCATCTGTACCATACCATCATGCAGCATATGAGGCACCACCCCCCACATCAGCCCCCCAATGCCTTACCCCAGACAGGAGATGAAAGAAGCACTCCCAATAGCCTGCTGGGCAGAGGGGCAGATGAAATCAGGAATGTCCTCAGGCCTATGAAGACAGGGTGGGGAACAGCTCCACCCAGAGTTCCTCTGGCTTTCTAGTAACAAATTCTGGTGAGTGACGGTAGGCGTGTTCATGTGCCATTTCTGGCATGTGTTCCATAGATTCACCATCATGAATGTAGACCCTTTCTTCTCTTCTTCCTTTCTTGCCCCATTATTCACATAAAGTAGGCTGGTGCCAATGTAATTCAAGCCTAATCAGTTCTATCCATTGCTAGTCAACAATTAATCAATATCCAATTAAAATTGATCAAATGCTAACAGTGAGCAGAGTACTTGGAAGTATATAAAAGAAAGAGAAGAAATGGTTCCTGATCTGAGAGAATATACAACCCAAATCCCTGAAACATCTCAAGTAATATTCATCATCACCATCATCAACTTAATAATAATACTTCATAGAATATTTTTAGTTTAACAAAGCTCTTAACATGTGCCATCTCATTGAAATCTTACAATATTCCTGTTGGGTAAAGATAATATTTTTTATCTTTGTTTTGTACTGCAATTTACTTTTCTCCCCCCCACTAAATTATAGATGAGAAAACTGAGACTCAGAGAACTAAAATGATTAAGTCATGCTTACACATTTAATGTGTCTAAGGCGTAAAGGTTAAATTTAATGGTTGGACTTAAATTATATGAAATAACATGGTCACTAAAATTATTATATCTCAGATCAGAAGTTTATTTAACAAAATAGAGAGGAAACAATTAAGTAGAGAAATGTGAAAGAGGTTAGAGAAAATAACTATACTAGTCCTCAGCCAGGAGGGCAGGTAGTGAGAAACTATGTGGCCTCCTCCAAGATGGAAGCTAGTCTCTTAGGAAACTAGGAAGGGAGTCAAGCCTTTTCCCTTACCCAAGGAAGTAGTCCAGGAGTCATAGAGTCTATCTTGAAGTCACAATCCCCTCTGCAGTCTCCAATGAAGTTCCCTTGAAGTCTATCTTCAGGAGACACTCTCTAGGAGACTCAACTTCAAGAGACTCCCCCAGATGAAGGATTTCATGGCTTTTATGGCGGTTTCCTGTCCCTGCCCTTTTCACAGGGTCCAATCACAGTTTCCAAATTGTTGAGCACTGTCCAGGTACAGTGTCTGTGTGATTGACTTCTCACCTCTAAAAGTGTTAACTCTCCTCCTAGGATTCACACATTTCTGAGTTGCCACCAAGTTTATATTCACACATTTCTGAGTGTGTGGACTTTTAAATAAATTCAAAAGTTTCTGGTTGTTTGAGTTAGAAAAAAGGGTGGAGCTCTCCAAGTATCTTGCTGGTTTCTCACCTAGCATTAAGTGGTTTGGGAGCTCCTCCACCTAGTTCAAGCTTGTGTTGATTCAATCAAAAGGTAGACAAAGGAGAGTTAATCCTGTCTTCACAATCTAGTAAGGTACTTAAATTAGAGTTAACCAGAGTTAGCTCCAACTAGGCAAAGAGAATAAAGGATTCCCTTTCATAAATGTAAACTCAGAATAGACAAAGAGAACCATGAATTTCCTTTCACAAAGGCTGGATTTATACTTAGGTCTTCCAGGTCCTAAGAATAACACTATAGCCATTTGCCACATCACATAACAAATAATATTATAAAAATTAATGTGAATACAAAACAAACCAAAAATATGAGTCATAATAATAATTTGCAAATTATATAGCATTTTTCAAAATATCTTCCCCACAATGTAACTTTGAGATGGTTAAGGAAAGCATTAACATTTGCATTTAATAGTTGAGGAAACTAAACCAAAGGAATTTTAAATGTCCTATGTTCATACAGGGCCAGGATGCAAAAGCAGGTAATTCTATTTCCCAGTTTAGGGTTTCCCCATTTTATATCACTGATCAAGTAGCTTGATTTAGTTAAGAATGCATCATAGTTTAATTAGACAAATCATGGACTTCTGAGATAGCTAGTAGGTGGGTATGAAGTCAGGAAGAATTGAAGTTGAGTTTAAATACAGCCTCAGACACTTTGTAGCTATATGGACAGATCACTGAACCTCTCTTTGCCTCAGTTTTTTTTACCACAAAATGGGGTTAATAATAGCCCTTGCCTTACAGGGTAGTTGTGAGGATCAAATCAGATAAAATTTGAAAATAATTTTTTAAAAGCCCTTATCACAGTAGCAGACACTTGGTATATACTATATAAATGCTTATTCTCTCTGTCTCTGGCTCTCTAGCTTTGTCTCTGTCTTTTTCTTTCTCTCTCATTTTCTCTGTCTTTGTCTCTGTCTTTCTTCTCTCTTTCTGTTTCTGTCTCTCTTCCCTTTCTCCCTGTTTCTCTTCTTTCTCTATCTCTCTCTCTGTCTGTGTCTATTTCTCTCTCTCCCCCTCCCACCCCACCAAACCCAGCCTCTGCTACCATTTCTGAAGAGAATACATGTTATTTGGATTAGTTCCAAGTACATTTAATAAGACAAATGCCCGAATGTAATCCATAGGTCAAAAGGCAGACCCTGGCAAACCACCTTTGTGCCACTGGGTCAGAGTAGAGCAGTCTAATCTTGCCTTGGGAATTGTTTGAGAAGACAGTAAAGTAAGTCCTTTTCTTCTCTGAGCATCAGTAGAATAATAAATGATTTTTTCTCCTTCACAAAAGGCTTTGCATACATTCAATCTATTATTATTTTTTCATTGCTTAGAAATTCCAAACAAACAATTTATACCACAAAAAATATTTTAAACAGCATTGCAATTTTTTTTACTATAACAATCATATTATTTTAAATGACTGAAAACTTTAGATTGGTATAAAATGCTCTTTATATGTTTTCTATTTCTCCTTTTGGATTATAGACTAAGAGAAGGGACTTTTCTGCTTCAGTTAGTGACAAAATATATTTCTTATTCATGTATAATATTTGCTACATTCATAATTTTGTCTTTAATTATTGATGCAAACTTAATTGTGCCCCATGTCCCTTTTTCTTGCAGTTCAATAAAGACTATATATTTCTTTAATTAGGCTTGGTTTGAAGACTGGAAGACAATGCAAGGGTGGTAACTTGCTAATTCACTGAACTAAGGCTGGGGAAAAATGGAAATTAATGTCTTGAATGCAACTTAGAAAGACCTATAACCATTCTAAAGTGAAAGCATAATTTTTTTTCTGCTCTGAACTTTACACTGAACCCCAAAAATATACTAGCCAAAATATGTGGAGCACAAAGGCAAAGGAAGTGTTTTAGAGTGATCACAGTTCAAGAGAGATTGCTGCTCCCTGTTAGATTGGAAAGCTTGGTGAATTAGAAAGAATTGTAAGTACACATTATTTCATACCTCCCTGTATGGTATCATTTCTATAAATACTATTCAATTAAATGAATATTTATTAAGAATCTACTATGTGTCAAAGCAGAACGAAGAGTTATAACTAGAAAGTAAGTTGCCTCCTAGGAAATATGTCTCAAGGAGAAATAAAGATTAAATGTAGCCTCTGACCTCTGGGAGATAAGTATGGAACACATTCAGAGGAGAAATACCAGGAGAATGAAAGACTTTGAGTTCATGCTCTATGAGGAGCAGTTGAAGGTACCTGGGACCATTAACCTAGAAAAACAAATGTTTAGGGAAAATATGGTGGCCATATTCAAGTATTTGAAGACTTGTCACATGAAAGAAGGAATAAACTTTAATTGTTTGAACCCAGAGATCAGAACAGGAAGAAATGGGTAGAAGATGAAAAGAAGAAAATTTAGACTTTAAGGGAAAACTTCCCAATGTTTAGGGAAATGGGAAGCACCAGGAGGTAGCCACTCCCTGGTAGTCTTTAAGCCAAATCTGGATGATCACCATTCAATCTTTATTCAGATATAGATCACACAGTAACAGCAATAATATATGATGGTTATTTGTGAATGAATTAACTCTTATCAGCAATACCAGGATCCAGGACAACTCCAAAGGACTGTCCGGGTCTGATCGCAGATTGAAGCATACCATTCTTCACTATTTCCTCCATGAATTTTTCTCTAGTAAGTGCAATGTGTCTTCTTTCACAATATGATAAACATGGAAATATGTATTGCATCCTAATACATATATAATCTATATCATATTACCTACCTTCTGAGGAATGTAGGAGGGACAAAAGAGAGGTAGAGAATATGAATTGCAAAATGTCAGAAAATGATTATTATAAATTGTATCCTTGTGTAAAAAAATGGGTTTTACTAAACTGGCTCTCTCAGACACATTCTACTTGTGTGACCCTGGGCCATTTCGATTCTGCTCACCTTGGTTTCTTAATCTGGAAAATGAGGATAGTAATAGCACCTACCTTCTTAGGGTCTTTGTGAGAATCAAATAATATATTAATTGTAAAGCAATTATCATGGTGACTGGCACATAGTGAGCAGTATATAAATGTTAACTGTTATTGAATCAGCACACTCATTTAAAACTATCATGTACCTAACTAGTGTAGCAAGGGAAGGTGCAAAGTGGATTGCAAGGATTGATTGATAGCCCTCAAGCCAAGGATGCTACAAGAGCTGGTTGGGTCAAGATTCTAAGGGGGTTGGAACAGCTTTCAACTATCTGTCTGAAGCTGGATCTCCACAATGAAGTTGTGACTCTGAGATTCTCCCTGGAAAAACATCTTTCAAGCTGCCTGCCTTAGATTAACTTCAAGAAAAGGTTGAGAGGAAGTTCCCATTCATTTTGGTGGACAGAGTGATTTTGGAAGAGAATTTCTCCCTTTCCTGGACCTTCTAAGGACTTTACAACTGGATGTCTGCAGTCTTACACCAAGGACTTTGTGTGAGAATCTGGGCTCCCTGTTTGGACTTATCCTTAGTCAACTTTAGTTTAGTTTTGTTTAAACAGGTTAAGCTTAGTACAGAAACTTATTGGGTTAACTCTCTGAGTGGGTGATAGTCAGATGGTCAACTATCCCCATCATTTCCTTCCTTTATTAATAAACTTATTTCTATAATTGTGTTTTCCCTTTCCTACAAACTTTACCCCCTTCCCCTTCCCTTAAATTCCCTATAACACTAGTAACTCAAGATAAGCCTCATAAGTAGTCTTTCAGCTCCAATAAATCTCAGAAACATAATAGAAACACTTGAAGGATAATGGGAATAGTCCTTAGTGGATTTTGTGACATTATGGAAAAACCAACATCCCACTTTCACAAAAACACATGCTCATAAACATTGACATGTTTAAATGTGTTTTGGTTTAGTTGTATCTGATTCTTCATATATCCCCATTTGATGTTTTCTTGGCAAAGATCCTGGAGTGGCCTGTCATTTCCTTCCTCAGTTCATTTTACAGATGAGGAAACTGAGGCAAATAAGATTAAGTGATGAGCCCAGGGTCACACAGTTAGTAAGTATTTGAGGTGGCATTTGAGCTCAGGACTTCCTGACTTTAAGCCAGTGTTCTATCCACTGTGCCGCCTAGCTTCCTCATACTGTTTAAGTAAGTTCATATTAATATAATAAAATATTTAGGAAAATAAAAAGTGAGAGAGAATAGGAAAAGAGGAAGAGAGGAAGAAAGATCCATGGATCTCTATACTGACTAACTGATGAGTGATGTTTATAAAGCTATTTGTAGCCCCAAATTAAATCATCCAAATGAAAATGTCCCATTTTGTCATTTTTTCTTTTGTTTTATTTGTTATATACTTAATTTTTTTTGAAAATTTTACTTAATTTAGAACATTTTTCCTTGGTTACAAGAATCATATTCTCCCCCCCCCCCTCCACCTTCCTGTGGTCAGCATGTAATTCCACTGGGTTTTACATGTGTCCTTGATCAAAACCTATTTTCATGTTGTAGATGCTTGCACTAGAGTGATCATTTAGAGTCTACATCCCCAATCATATCCCCATCAACCCATGTAATCAAGCAGTTTTTTTTTTGTCTGTCTTTGTACTCACACAGCTTTTCCATTGAATGTGTATAGTGTTCTTGCTCATAAATCCCTATGAGTTGTTTGGGATCACTGCATTGCCATTAATGGAGAAGTCCATTACATTCAATTATACCACAATGTATCAGTCTCTGTATATAATGTTCTTCTGGTTCTGCTCCTCTCACTCTGCATCAATTCCTGGAGGACATTCCAGTTCCCATGGAATTCCTCCAGTTCATTATTCCTTTGAGTACAATAGTATGCCATCACCAACATATACCACAATTTGTTCAGCCATTCCCCAATCAAAGGGCATCCCCTCATTTTCCAGTTTTTGGCCACCACAAAGAGTGCAGCTATGAATATTCTTGTACAAGTCTTTTTCCTTATTATCTCTTTGGGGTTCAAGTAGTTTATATTGTCTAGGGCAGTAGTTCTCAACCTTTCTAATGCCGTGACCCCACAATACAGTTCCTCATGTTGCAGTGACCCCAAACCAAAAAATTATTTTGGTGGCTACTTCAAAACTGTAATTTTGCTACAGTTATGATTCAGAATGTAAATACCTGATATGCATTATGTATTCTCATTGCTACAAATTGAGAGGTTGAGAACTGTTGATCTAGGGTGATTTTAAATAGAATTTCTCTTTCTAATTCTTGCTGCTGAGATGTGTTGGATATATATATATATATTTTTATATATATATATATATATATACTAACGACTTATGTGGGTTCATTTTGTATCTTACAACTTTGCTAAAGTTGTTGATTATTTCCACTAGCTTTTTGGTTTATTCTCTTGGACTCTTTAAGTAGACCATCATATCATCTCCAAAGACTGATAGCTTGGTCTCCTCATTGCCCATTTTAATGCCTTCAATTTCTTTTTCTTCTCTAATTGCTACTGCTAGTGTTTCTAGTACAATGTTAAATAATAGAGGTGATAATAGGCATCCTTGTTTCACTCCTGAGATTATTGGGAAGGCTTCTAGTTTATACCCATTGCAGATGATGTTTGCTTATAGTTTTAGATATGTACTGTTTATTATTTTTAGGAAAGGCCCTTCTATTCTTCTATTTTCTAGTGTTTTCAATAGGAATGAGTGTTGTATTTTGTCAAAGGCTTTTCCTGCATCTATTGAGATAATCATATGATTTTTGTTGGTTTGTTTGTTGATATGGTCAATTATGTGAATGTTTTTCCTATTATTGAATCATCCTTGCATTCCTGGTATAAATCCCACCTGTGATAATGAATAACCTTCGTGATCACTTGCTGGAGTCTTTTTGCTAGTATTCTATTTAAGATTTTTGCATCTATGTTCATTAAAGAGATTGTTCTATAGTTTTCTTTCCCTCTTTTTGACCTGCCTGGTTTTGGAATCAATACCATATTTGGTTTATAAAAGGAATTTGGTAGAACTCCTTCTTTGCTTATTCTAACAAATAGTTTGTATAATATTGGGATTAGTTGTTCTTTGAATGTTTGATAGAATTCATTTGTGAATCTATCCCAGAAAGTAGAAAGAGGGTGAGGGGGAGATGGATTCCCCCCCCCCCTTAGTCTTCTTCAAATATGTCTCTCCACTAACCCTACCTTTACTGTCCTCTAATAACTGATTTAATGGGTGCACCTTTTCCCTTGGGGAAAGAGAGAGCAATCAGCTCTTTCCCCCTTCAATATGACAAGGAAGTCAATTTATGATAACTGACAACTTTATTCTAATGAATGGTTGTTAGGGCTAAGATAAGCATGATGTCTGCAGGTTGGATTTTATAGGAAAGAGGGTAAGGAAAATCTCTCACTGTCTAAAATTATCTTTCTCCCTCCTCCCAAAGTTGAGAGACCCAGGCTTGTCAGCCTGGTCTTTAAGAGACTCAGGGTTAGATGACCCCTGGTCTTTTATCACAGCAGAGCCAATGTCCAGACTCTGGGTGTCACAGGAGTTGTGCGAAATCTTCTGATGCTGTTCTTATTCTTCTCAGTTTATGCCAAAATTCTTGGTGTCTTTGGGGGAGGGGGGGATTGTGGTTAGGATCAATGAGGGATTTGAAAAGCTCAGGAGAGAAATCTCTGATCAGCCTGTCACCCTTGGCTTTTTCAAGATAGAGAGAGACATCAACTGACTCACACCTGAAATCTTTCTTCTCTCAAGATTCCAAGCCTCATACACCATCCCCCACTGTGGATGCAAACCTCTGCATGTCTTCCAGGCTCTGCCCTTCAAAGTCTCTGAATCATTTCTCTATCACCTTTTTCTGATATAGTGCTATTTAAATATTCTATTTCTTCTTCTGTTAATCTATGCAATTTATATTTTTATAAATATTCATCCATATCACCTAGATTGCCATATTTATTGCTATTTATTTATTGCATATTTGTTGGCCATAATAGTTTTTAATGAGTGCCTTAATTTCCTCTTCATTAGAGGTGAGGTCTCTATTTTCATCTTTTATGCTGTTAATTTGGTTTTCTTCTTTCCTTTTTCAAAATTACATTGACCAGTATTTTGTCTATTTTATTTGTTTTTTCAAAGTACCAGCTTCTAGTCTTATTTATTAAATCAATAGTTTTGACTTTGATTTTATTAATTTCTCTTTTAATTTTTAGGACCTCTAATTTAGATTTCATCTGAGGATTTTAATTTGTTCACTTTCTAGTTTTTTTTTTAATTTGCATGCCAAATTCATTGACCTCTTCCCTCCCTAATTTGTTAATATATAAACTTAAGGATATAAATTTCCTCCTAAGTACTGCTTTGGCTGCATCCCATAGGTTTTGAAAGGATGTCTCATTGTCATTTTCTTCAATGAAATTATTGTTTCTATGATTTGTTCTTTAACCAATTTTGGAGAATTGTATTATTTAATTTCCAATTAATTTTTTATTCACCTTTCCATGTACCCTTACTAATCATTATTTTCATTGCATTGTGATCTGAGAAGATTTCATTTATTATTTCTGCCCCTTTGCACTTTTTTGTAGTGTTTTTATGCCCAAGTACATGGACAATCTTTGTGAATGTACCATGTGCTGCTGAAAAGAAGGTGTATTTCTTTTTGTCCCTATTTATTTTTCTCCACATATCTACTAACTCTAATTTTTCTAAGCTTTCATTCACTTCTCTTTCCTCTTTCTTATTTTTTGTTTTGATTTATCTAGTTCTGATAGAGGAAGGTTCAGGTCTCCACCTGGTATAGTTTTTTTTGTTTGTTTGTTGGTTGGTTGGTTGGTTGGTTTGTTGGTTTGTTTGTTTTATAAATTTCATCCTTGAGCTCCACTAGTTTCTCCTTTAGAAATTTGGATGCTATGCCATTTGGTGCATACATGTTGAGCACTGGAATTTCCTCATTGTCTATACTGCCTTTTATCAGGATGTAATTTCCTTCCCTATCTCTTTTAATTAGATCTATTTTTACTTTGGCTGTGTCAGATATGATTGTGACTCGTGCCTTCTTTTTCTCAGTTGATGTCCAATAGATTTTGCTCCATCCACTTACCTTTACCCTGTTTGTGTCTTCCTTCCTCATGTGTGTTTCTTGTAGACAACACATGGTAGGATTTTGGTTTCTAATCCACTTTGCTATTTCCTTTCATTTTATGGGTGAGTTCATTCTATTCACAATCAGAGTTATGATTACCAGCTGTGTATTTCCTAACATTTTTATTTCCACTCCTAGTCTTGCCCTTTCTTCTTTCACTATTTCCTTCTACACCAGTGTTTTGTTTTTAATCAGTCCCTCTAATTCCCACCCTTATTTTACTCTCCTTTCTATGTTCCCCCCCTTCTTGTTCCCCTCTTATTTTCTTCAGGGTCTTTTTAAACTACCCCCCACCTTCTCCCTCTCTTGTATTGTTTCCCTCCCCACCAGTCCATTTGTTATCATTCTACTTCTCTATAGAGCATGAATCAATTCTCTGCCCCAATGTATCTGATTATTCTTCCCTCTTTGAGTAAATTTCAATGCATGCAAGAATATAGTATTTCCTGTCTCCAACCTCTTTATCTTTCCAGTGTATCTATTCCAGTTCTCCCCCACTCCTGCCATGTGCTTCTTTATGAAATATAAATTTACCCCATTTGTCTCTTTTCCCATTTCTCTTAGTATTACCCTCCTTTTTACACCTATATATATATATATATATATATATATATATGTTGGCATTTCATGTTATACAGTTTGTCACTGTTCCCTCTAAGTATAATTCTTCTAACTACCAAGGTGATCAATTTTTAAGTGTTATCATTATCTTCTTTTTTGTAGGATACCGATCATTTTTAACTTATTGGGTTCCTTAAAAAAGTTTTTTGTTGTTTTTTTGTTTGTTTGTTTGTTTGTTTTTTCCCCTTTCTTAATTACCTTTTGGTTATTCTCTTGAGTTCTGTGTTTGGGCATCAAATTTTCTCTTCAAGTCCAGTCTTTTCTTTATGAATGCTTGGAAGTCTTCCATTTTATTCACAGACCATACTTTCCCCTGCAAGAATATAGTCAGTTTTTCTGGGTAGTTGATTCATGGTTATAGATCCAGTTCCCTTGATTTCTGAAATATCATATTCAATGCCTTTCAGCCCTTCTGTGTAGATGCAGCCAAATCTTGTCTTATCTTAACTGTGGTTCCATGGTATCTGAATGACTTCTTAACAGCTTGTAATATTTTTCCTTCATCTGGTAGTTCTTGAATTTGACTATAACATGGCTGTTTGTTGTCAATTGAGGATTAAGTACAGGAAGTGATCTGTGGATTCTTCCAATTTCCACTTTTCCGTCTTGCTCAAGAATGTTGGGGCAGTTTTCTTGGATACTTTCCTGTAGAATGATGTCCAGGCTTTTTCTTTTGTAATGATCTTCTGGTAGTACAATGATTCTTATGTTGTCTCTCTTGTACATATTTTCTAGATCTTCTATTTTGTGGATGAGGTGTTTCATATTTTCCTCAATGTTTTTCATTCTTTTGATTTTGTTTCATAGTTTCCTGCTGCCTTGTGAAGTCATTTGCTTCTAGTTGTTGTATTCTAGTTTTTAAAGACTGAATTTCATCCCTGGCTTTTTGGTCATTCTTCTCCTTCTTATCTTTCATCTTCTTTGACTCATTTTCAATCTCATTAATTTTGACTTTCACGACACTATTTTCTTATTTTAGTTCAAGTGTCTCTGTTTACAGAAGACTTATCTTGCTTTTCAAGTTCTTTTCCCAGTTGTGTTCAGTCTCTCTTAATTTTTTTTATTGTATTTTGAGTTCTTCCAAAGCCTGTGTGCAATTTGATGGAGTTTCTGTGTTTTTGCTTG
Source organism: Monodelphis domestica (assembly GCF_027887165.1). NCBI lineage: Eukaryota > Metazoa > Chordata > Mammalia > Didelphimorphia > Didelphidae > Monodelphis > Monodelphis domestica. Next base: position 467,408,788 of record NC_077229.1, on the reverse strand, counting down.
GTGTTCCTCGATCCTTCTCTGTTTCATTGATTCTCTTTTGTTCATTGTCTGGATAGAAGCTGACATTTGTAATTTCTTTTTTCTTTTTCTGTTGTTTACTCGTATTTTCCCCTTCTTTCCCCCCTGGGGTTGCCTGTAGTCTTGCTCCTCTCATTGTGTGCTGGATCTGTGGGTTTCAGCTATTCTGTCCTGAAGGGGCTTCTTCTCTGTTCTACTGATTAATCAGGTTAGTCAGATCTTTCCCAGCTGACAGCAGAAGCTGAGAAAGAGCTGATCTTCCTGCACTGTTATCAAAGTTGCTGCCTGTAGTTCCTTGCTGCCTTTACCCCTTGGAGCTTAGACAGCAAGGTTCTCAGATCAGTCTGTGGGGGAGGGGTGTTGGAGCTTGAACTTCCCTACCCTCTGAAGGCTTTTTATCTGCCCTATTGATGAGATTGACTCAGGGTGAAGTTGATCTACAAAGCTGGATGTGCCCTGGGGCCAAAACCTCCAAGTCGGTGGGGGGCAAGATGGAGCATCTTGGTTGCTTCTAGACTAGGCTGCTTGCTCTGCACTTCTCCCCCAGCTGCCTCTACACCCCCTGTTTTCAATGCCCTAAACCTGGTACAGCTGTGCCAGTAAGGTACTCCCTCAGGAGTAGTGCCCTTATTGCCCAGAGATTCCAGTCACTGCCAGAGGATCAGCACTATAGGTGGGGGAGGTGTCCTTGGTCCTTTCTTCTTCCTTCCCCTAAACCCATGTATTCTTGAATTCTGACATTTGGGGGGGGGAGCATACCTTTTAAGTTGGGTCCAGGAGCAGGTTCCCTAGTTCTGTCCTATTGTTAGATTTGGTTTTCAGTCCCCTTGAAGCATTGTGTTTTTGATTGCTAAGGAAGGGTTTGTGGAGGTCTGAGCTGTTGCTGTCTCTTAGCCACCATTTTGACTCCCTTGTCAATTTTTTCAAGATGATATATATTCCTGAGTAACTCTGAAAGATTTTTTCTTTCCTCTCATCTACATTTCACTTTCATTTCCTACAACTACACTGAACTCTTGTCATTTTCCAGTCTTGTTTTCTGAGGTCCCTGATCTATTGAGCCTCAGCATGTATACTTCAGTACAAAAAAGATGCATGATTTGAGCAGCTTTTATGCTGATACGGATCATCATTCCTCCATGCCTAAGTAGACAGACGTTCTATCCTACTATGGCCAAAGCAATTTATTACCTCTAGGGCATTTTACTGAGGATGATCCTCTCCAAGCTTAAGAAAGCCTATTTTCAAACAGTAAGAATAAAGTCAACTGGTGATGGGCCATATTCAAAGGTCTATCTGCTTGGTAAGTCCTTCCTAGAGGTTATATAACTTATATTGACTCCTTACCACAAAAGAGATATCAGAAGATAGCTTTCATGGAAAGGAAAACTATAAAAATGTATCTATAGCCATTTAAAACTTCATTGCTTGAGCCTTTCTCCTACCATTTAAAGGGATAATACCTAGTTGTCACAGGTGAAATTTGTACAGAAGCTGAATGTGATGTCAATAACAGGTATAGGTTTTGTAACAGCAAAGAAGGTTGATTATTGAAATACTAAATTTATCATTAATATACTCTATTCAGAGGCATTGAATCCCATGATATACACAGGGAAAAAAATCAGTCTTCAAAGCATTTTAGAAAATGACAGGCATCTGAAAGTCTTATTTGTGTTCCAATGCAAATACCCTTTAGTTTGATGTTAAAATTTTCCATTAAATATAAAGCAACTTAAAGAAATTAAAGGAAAGAAAGAGTGTTATTATTCATAGGAAGAGAATTCTTAATGTCTTGTTGATTTGGGAAAATCTTCAAGCATTTACCCTGGCAATTGTAGGGTAAATTCAGTTCCCACAATGAAATGAAAATGTTTTGAATTTTTTTTTTTGTTGCCTATAAAAATCTTTGCAATATTTTTAAGAGCACACTACAAAGGAATGTTTTGGCTTGGGGATTAAAGTGAACTGTAGCAACATGGATTCCACCCCTACCCCCAAAAAAACAGATATTCCCATAAGATAATTCAACAACATTGTCATCCCCCATATTCCTGCAATTACCAAATTTTGTTGATTCTACCTCAGTGATATCTCTCCTATCTTTCCTCTACTTTACACTCTCATGGTCACCCTGTTTAAGCCTCCTAATTGATCTCCCTTGATCCAATATCTCCTCTTTCCTTAATGTCTTCCACACAGTACCAAAGTAGGTGTATTTTCCTGCTGAAGAAGTTTTCATTGGTCCCCATTTCCTCAAAGACCAGATAATAACTCTCTTTAGCATTTAAAGCCCTTCACAATCTGAATCTGATCTGTCTTTCCAATCTGGTTTCACATTATTCTCCTTTATTCATTCTCTGTTCTAGATAAACTAACTTATCTACTATTTTCTTACACATCAATCCATCTGTCTCCTACCTCCATGACACTGAAGAGGCCACCCACATGTTTGGAATATCTCCTTCATCATTTCTACCTTTTTGAATCCATGGATCTCATAAAGGTTCAACAAAATTACCACCCCTTTCAAAAAGCCTCTCTTGACCCCCCCCCCTTAGTTGTTAATTCCTCTCTTCCTCTCCCTTACTTCCCTATTAACTTAAGGATTTTACAGATGTTGTATTTCCTAAAGTTTCAGTACACATTGTTCCTCACCAGGGGAGTGAGTGTAAGCTTCTTTGCGATCAGGCATTGTTTTGATTGTCATAATCATCTCTCCAATGCTAAAGGAAATGTCCAGCACATATAGTAGGCCCTTCATATATAAATGAGAAAGTGAATTCAATTAAATTGTTGGATATTTGCTTGAAACATAAAAAAAAAAATTCTAAATCAAATCATCCTAAGAGGTTCACGCCTTAGCTTACTTGGTGTCTCACCCACCAATTTGTTGCTTAAAATAAAGTGGGGGCTGGGGGAAGCTGAACAGATAGACATATCCATATAATGTTCAGATATAACATTTTTTAAGTTGAGCTGGTTCCTTCAAAATCATTGAAACTACTGGTTTGAAAAAGACCTATTAGGTTATCTAAATGTTCTTTTCTAAAAGAAGCAATTGAAACAATTAAGCTCTTTTTATGCTTGGGAAGAGAACTCCTCTGGCCCCTTTCGCTTAAATAAATCTTACAAATGTCAAGCTTTTAAAATGTTTTTGATTTCCCAAGATTTGTATTGACCCATCCATCATTTAACATTTTCTTTTATTTTGAATTAATTTGTTTTATAACAAAATACCCAGCTAACTCCCTCCTTCCCCTCCCCCATTAGAGAAGGCATCATATGACAAAAAGTTACATCTTTATATAAAATTATGTTCTACTTATTTCTATTTATCAGTTCTTTCTCTGGAGGTGGGCATATGCAAGTCATTTACAATGAAAAACAAACAAACCCAAGACTTCAAGGAAGCTGCTAGAAATGTGCCAAATGGCTTCAATATCTCTTTTCTGTCTCCTAGATTTGCCAGATCATTTCAAGTGAACTTACTTATTTCTCTCATACCTGACTTCCAAACCCATCTCCAATAAATGTACTACATTTGCAAGTTTGTAGATTAATGAAGTGATACAAACATCAGCCTAACTTGCAAGTTTAATATCGCAAGCAATCATTTCAGTGATCCTTGTCTAAGTGAAAAGAAAACATGGCATAATGGGTTGAATGCTGGAAAGGGAGGCATTTGAGAGATCAGACAGAAAACCCTGGGGATACAAATACAAAAATCTGACAGTCCTTGCCCTTGGGAGTATCCACCAGAGTCACAGATAAGTAAATACAAGATAAATAGAAAATACATTCCACAGGATTGAAGAGTGCTAAGAACTGAGGGAGTCAGCAAAGATTTTATTGAACCTTGTGACACTAAAGTGGAGCCTTACAGGGATTGGTTGGAGATTCTCAGAGGTGGAGGTGAGAAGAGAGGACATTCTAAGCATGGGGCCCAGCTAGTACAAAGGGACAAAAGCAAGAGATAGAGGTGCCATGTGGAGAACTGGATTGAAACATGAGCCTGACATTAACTGTGAAACTACAGGCAAGCCACATAATCACTCTACCTTTTGTTTGTTATTTTGTAAAATGAGGAGAGGCTGCTAGGTGGCACAGTAGATAGAAAGCTGGACTTGGAGTCAGGAAGTCTCATCTTTCTGAGTTCTAATCTAGCTTCTGACACTGGCTGGGTGACATTGGGTAAGTCATTTAACCCTGTTTGTCTCAATTTCCTCATCTGTAAAATGAGCTGGAAAAAGAAATGTCAAACTACTCTTTGCCACAGAAACTCCAAATGGGCTCACAAAAAGTAAGACAGAACTGAAGAGTAACTTACCACAACAACAAAATGAAGATAATAATACCTGATAGGAATCCTAGAAGGATTAGGTGGAGAAAAAAGTATATGTAAAACATAAACACTATTTAAATATCAGTCAATCATGGCTTTTAAACAACAACAACAAATGGCTAGATTTGTTGAGATACCAAGCATAAAAATACTGGTAGATCATTGTTAAAAAATCAATCTTACTTTTTCAATTTTTTCTGCTTATTTCAAAATTATTCCCAAAAACAAAAATAGATTACTCAATTTCTTTATTACCCAAGCCAGATGTTAGGGTCTGAAGGGATAGTATGTGGTTTGAGAGATGTCCAAGGACTCCCAACTGTTATTCCCCCAAATGTTTTCTCCCTTGCTCCTGGAATTCATAGAACAATGAAATGGCAGATCAGCAGTCACCTGGTCCAATCTCTACCAGAACAACAATCTTTTCTACATTACAGCTGACATAAATGTTTATCAAACCTTTACCTGAAGTTAGGTCTCCAGTGAGAGAGAACCCACCAAGCAGTGTAATTTGCCTGCTTTCTTGGTAACATTTCTTCTTTATATACAGAAGTTGAACCTGAGCAACACTGTAAAGCAGCTGATGTTTTGTCTAAGGTCCTTCCTTCTTTGGCCACCTTTCAGTGTATGCTCTCCCTTACCACTTGGAATAGCTCTAATTTTTTTCCAGAAAGCCCAAATAATCCTCTTTGCAAACTCCACCAATTGCTCCCAATTCTGCTCCCTGGGGCCAAACAAAGCAATTCTAGCCTCTCTTCTGTGTTAAGGGCCTTCAAATACTGGAAGACAAACAACTATTATTGTATACCCTCCTCTCCTCCTACCCTCAATTTTTTCTTCTCAATGTTAAACATCTCCAGCACCTTCAAGTCTCATGTGGCATGAAATCAAAGCCCTATGCTCTAAAGTTGATCTTCTTTTTGAAGCCTTCACCCAAAGGATGCTATTAAATACAAGTGTTATCAAGTAAGATTACACACAAGACATTATCAGTCATTTACACATTAGCTCAAAACAGTTGAGCTGGTTTGAGATTTAGAATCAGAAACCTAAAAATCACTTATTCCACTATATCCATTTTATTGATGAGGAAGTGGAGGAGCAGAGAGGCAAGTCGTTTGTTCAGGGTTAAATGCAGTGTATCTGAAGTCAAAGGACCTGGTATGAACATGGGTGAATTTCAAAGGAAGAAAATCAAGAAAGCATCCAGAGATTAAAACTGGCTTTGTTGGGTGATAACTCATATGGAATACTTATAGTGTGGAGCATTAGGTGTCCACGTGATTATGGAATCATGAAGACAAAAGCAGCTGATGGTAAGGGAGAGTATGTTTTGAATGATGGCCAAAGAGGGAAAGAAGACACCTTAGACAAATGTCAGATGCTTTATAGTTTTCCTCCAGATCAACCTTTCTACATAATTTTTAAAATGCTACAGAGAAAGCAGGCAAACTAAAATGCTTTTACTTGTAAGTCAGGAGCATCATTCTCCCCTAAAAATAAAGACACTTCTAGTTATCAGGAAATTCCAAGTTAATGTCACCTATTAACTACAGAATGACCAAACCAAATGGTGTCTTCTCCAAGAGGCAATGTAGTGGTGGTTATAAAGGGGTCACACATCCCAGATGAGAACTTTGAATCCCTTGAACTCACACAATGGTCTCCAAGGCTGGAAACATTGATTTCGAGACCTCTATTTGGTCCCCTGTGATCAAACAAAGGCATTAAATGCAGAAGAGGCAGTCAAAAATCCATACTCAATCTCCCTTGCTCTAGTTGCTACATGGGAGTAAATGGCAGAAAGAAAAGACACGCACCCCTTTCCTTATGCTTCCAAGAAGTAGTTCAGATAATCCTGACACAATCAGGGAAGAGGAAGAAAAGAAAGGCAGAGGGTAGAGTTGCTTCCTTTTTAAAGTCCACTGAGCTAGAGGCTTTCCCACTTCAGTGGCCAATAAGTGAATTGTTTCATCATCCCAAAGTATTCAAATCCTTTCCTGCTAAACTGTTGCTTCCCTGAATTGTCCAAGGAGCAGGCTCAGCAGCCTATGAGTTGTGCTACATACAATTCAATCCCCACTACAGTAACAGAATGCTAATCTTCAGACTAAATTGCTCAGGTACATTTGATCTGAGGTTGTCCATATACACAATGTTTATATAGTAAAAAAAAAATCAACTCATGAATATAATTGTGTTAAACTATCAGTTTTTGCTCCAATAATCATGATCTTTTTTCCTCATTGTTTACATCTTAACTCTCATAATTTGTCATACTAGCTTTAAAATAAAACTACCGATTACCTACTTAACTCAGCTCATCAATGGACAAAAGACTAGCACCAGTCTTTCCCAAATAGAACAGCACCTCCAAAACTGACTAGTATTTGATTTGAAATTTTAAGATCTCTCCTCCAATCTCACATAGAATCTTTACATGGTCATAAATATCATATTCTAATGTGAATCATTTATACATAAAACATGTACAGTGTTCAATATTCTATTTTCTTTTTTACTTGAATATAAATGCTCAAAGGGCAGGAATTAAGTTTCAAAAGTAATTTCCCAATAAATGTTTGATAATGAAATGGATAGATACTAAAATAAGATTCTTGGGCCAGTTTTTTAAGCTCTCAAATTCTACCTAAAATGGCATAGTTACCAAAACTTCACTTTATTCATGTTTTCAATTATTCAATATTTTATGAGGTCAAAATTTAAAAATTAACCAAATTATATAGGACATCACAAATTGCCAATATCATGACTTTTTTTTTTACTAACAGTGAAGAATTCTTTGCACAACCTTTGTGATCCATAGAAAGGCAAAGTGTTAGACTTCAGAAGAGTTACTTTCAATTCTGCCTCTGATATGGATAGTTTTGGAACCATGAGCAAAGCTCTTGGAGGTTCAGTCTTTTCTTCTATAAAACACAGAAAATACCCATAATCCCCATCCCACAATGTGGTTATAAGACAGAGACACATAAAAAGCAACTCTTGTCACTACTAAAAAGGACTTCCAATTCTCGTTTCTGTGGGAAGAAAACAAAGCTTGTTTTCCTAGAACTACAGTAAGGTACATGGACTTGAAAGTAGAGTAACCTCTGGGCATAGTCCACACAACTATAATCCTGCTACTAGCAAGGCTGAATCTGGTGGATTGCTTGAGCTTTGAAGTTCTGAACTACAGTAGTCTAGACATATTGGGTGTTCAAATTGCATCTGGCACCAAGATGGTAAGCTTCAAAAGTAGAGGACTTCCAGGCTACATAAAGAAAAAATGAACTAACCTAGATCAGAAAAGGAAAATGAAAGTTTTAGAACAGTTAAGCATCGAGATCAAATAGCAAATAGCTTCTTTATTTCTGCTTTGGGCAAGATAGGGAAACTGAAGAAAACAAAAAACAAAAAAACTCACAAAATGGAAAAACTGAATGAGTGTTTCATTATTTGTATCGACAAGGTTAGTTCAACTATCAATGTCAATTAACTATTAATGAAATTCAGGGCATGAAGATTAGCTTCTGTACAAAGCAGAGTATTGTCTGTTGGCATCCCAACCCTCTAAAAAAAGAGACACTCATTGATAGAGCTGTATTGAAAACACTGAACAGACTTGATGGTGCTTTAAATTAACTACTCTTTTTTTTAAGTGAATAAAGTAATGAAAAATGGGGTTGGGGGAGCACTTCAGAGTAAGTCCCATTTCTGCCCCTGATATTAGCTATTTCGTGGGAGGACAAAGATAAAGAATTGCTCATTATAGTAAAGAGTTAGGCAATGAAACAATATAGCTACACCTTTAAAATCATGTGGTAAGCTTCATCAAGTTAAATTTAGGATCTTCCTGGGAGAGAGGATTGTATTTGCTATTTTAAGACTGTGTATACACATGTACAGTTCTTTTTGTTGAGTACAATGTATATTACAGATATTAGGACTCTATCTAGATTACAGAATTATAGTATTATACACACACATAAATATACTGTGGACTAACCCATGGTAACCAAGCAAAATGTTTCATTGAAAAGGTTTGACTCTATTGGGTTTAAGCATCAAGGCTAATGTTATCTGCCAAACTATTATGGAGAACAACCATACAATTCTGATTGAGAATTTTACACAGCATTTTAGAGCTGAAAAAATTATAAATGTCATCTAGCAATTCACCCTCACTTCCTTACCTTCCACTGCTTCAGATTCTTCTACATCTACCCTAATCTATCCCACCTCCACTTTACAGATGAGGAAGCTAAACCACCAAGAGGAAGATTATGTGCCAATATCATACAATTGAAAAAGTATTTGCCAAGTGTCTGTTATGGTCAGAATATTGTTCCAAAGGTACAAAGACACCAATGAAACAGTTCCTATCCTTAAAGAGTTTACATTCTACTAGAAATTCACATTTGTTCCAGACAACACAGCTTCAAAGAAGCAGATTCTTAGCTCATGACTATCAGTTCAATGTCTTTTACAAGAAGAAAGGAAACAATTATACCCCTGTTATAACTTGGATCCTGTGTTTCTGGGAGGATTTGACAAAAGAGGTAGCCTTGAAATGCAGCTTGAGCTACCATGGGATAAGGGAAGTATAAGGGGAGGAGAAGGGAGCCAGGAATTTCAATTCTACTACAATATTAAAGAGTAAGTCACTCTATGTTCTCCCAGTGAAAAGGGTAGCTATGAAAAATTAGAGCATATATAACTAGGCATCTATAAAAATCTGAGACCCTTTCCACAATCCATGGCTTAGAACTCCAACTCTTAGAATTGCTTTTTAGATTGTGGGCTTACACAGTGGCTCTCCTGGAATATTTAAAATTGTTTACCATATATGAGAATCTAAAGATGTGAATAATGGGTCCTTTGATTAAAAAAAAAGAAAACACCTTTATTTTACCCCATCTGTCATAGTTATGGCTAGAATACTTCTTAACCAAATAAGGAATAGGAGGAGTAAGCATAAAATTTAAGAAAGATAATTTTGATTTCATAAAACTGAAAAGCTTTTGCATAAACAAAATCAATGCAGCTAGAATAAGATATCACTTTGAGGGGAAAACTAAGCCTAAAGTATATCTAATTAAAATTAATATATAGAAAATGTGTGAGAATAGAAGCCATTTCCCAATGTCTAAGTGAACAAAGAATATGAATAATTCACAAAAGAATTGCAAGCTATTAATAACCATGTTAAAAGATGCTGGGAATCACAAATAACAAAAGAAATGTCCATCAAAATAATTCTCTGCTTTCTCCTAGAGAAAATTGAAAAATAGTTTTGAAAATTTGGAAGTAGGCAATAAACATCATGTTAATTAACAGAATAACTATGAATTGGTCCATTCATTCTGGAAAGTTATTTGTAATAATTATAAGAAAGTTACTAAAACATTCATACTCTTTGACCCAGATGTCCCACCACTAGGCAGAAATCTAAAAGAAGATTAAAACCAGAAAGATTCCAAATTCATAGCAACATTTCATGTGAGAGCCAATATTGGAAACAAAAGAGATGACCATTGATTGTGGTATAGCTAAACAAATCATGTTACTTGAAAGTAATTAAATATTTCTGCACCCAAAGAAAAATGAATATAAAGAATTTAAAACATATAAGGATTGATGCAGAGGGAAATGAGCAGAACCATGAAAATACAAAACTCTTATTTACAAAAATGTAAGCAGAAAAATAAGGAAATGGAATGCCATAGAATTATAAGTGACCCAGACTGACTCCAGAGAGGAACAAAAAAATATACTTTTTTTAAAATCTCAATTTAGGGGTTGTAGAATGGTCTGTGAGTACAGAATATTCAAGATAATATCAAAAACAGTAAATATGTTGAAGTGGGGCACTTCATAAAACAAGTCTAGACAACCAAAAAGTCAATTATTGGAACCATTATTTATTGATTAATAAAGAATCTACCAGCTAGGGCAGACTTCCCTAGTGGAAGCTGCATCAGACTGACATTACAGGGTAGCTTATATAGGTTAAAAGATACAAAGTTATTTCCTTTCACAAACAGGTTCTTATTTGAGAGTCAACAAACCTTATCACAAACACAAGTATGTGTGGTCAAATACAATATTTAGGTTATTCAGGGGCTGTTAATTTTTACTTAATTGTACTTAATTCACTTATCCCTAGTTAGCTAAGGGTTATCTTGCTTTCCATCCTGACCTCTTTGATATTCCTGAAATTCCTTTGTTTCTTGACCTTCCTAATTCTCACCCCTAGTCTAGTCTGCACCTGCATAAGCTGCTTGACTTTGTGGAGGGACTGGTCCTGTTTCCTAAAAAATGCAGGAAGGGATTGATCTGCTTTATCTATTTCAATTTTATTATCTTCTCTTATTTGGACTACTTCAATGTTGATTGTTTTTGATGAACTTTCTTTTCAGATGTGTATTTCAAGGAATGACTAGTACAAGAAAAAAGACAAATATGTTCAGGAATAAAGGTATGAAAAAATTTTAATGAGATATGGTAATTCTAAATTATAGTGATACCTCAATTTTCATTGACATGGGTTATCATTGGTTTTGGTTTTCATTGATTTTTTCTGGGAAAAAATTTGTCTCAGTTTTCGTTGGTTGGTTGCCTTGGATTTCATTGTGCACACTTGACCTTGATGCTAATTTTGCAAAAACAAAGAGCAATCCATGCTTTCACCTGGTCAGTACTGCATTGTTTCTCTTTGAATGAGCACCACTCCAGGCAACCAGCCAAACAATTGCAATGCTTTCCAGTGTTTTTGTGCTGAACTTGACAATGACCTTGAGTCACTCCTCAACTGCCTTAATGCCAATGCTATCTAGGTTCTTCTTCAGGTCTTTGGACTTGGGAGATTCATTGCTACCAAGGACAACCAAAAGGTAGGCAGCCCCATAGTACATCCTGATGTCTGAGTTCTGCTCAGGTCCTCATTTATTCTTTACATTAGTCTTTTATATTCATTTTAGTTTAATTTCTTAATGTTTTTAGTATTAAATACTTTATTTATTCTCTATGAAATGTGTTTTTGATATGTATTTTGGAGTGTCTAGAATGAATTAATTGGATGTACATTGATTCAAATGGAAATAATTGCCTCAGTTTTCATTAGTTTCTGATTTAGTTGATTGTTTTTTGATGGATTATCAACAAAAACCCAGGTATCACTGTATATTTGTTATGTGAAATAGTGACTCTGACTAGAGCCTTGGTGATGTTATCGAATGAAATAAAATATTATTTGTAGTTTGTTTCTCCAGGTCCTCATGCTTTCCATTACCATATATAGAGAACATCTTTTTGATTATTGGTTATCAGCAATATTATATTCCACATAGCCTTGATACTCCTTTCCTGGGATGACCCACCTTTGTCATCAAATATAAGTCATTACAGGACTCTGTTTGAAAGCAATGAGAAGGACTCAAGTTAATTTTCCATATCATATTTCTCCAAAGACCATCATGCACATCATTTATTATTAGTCATCTGTGTATTGGTAGAGAAGCCAGATTGCATCACATCTCTGAAAATTTTGGCTAACCTCAATTGTTATTGTGTTACTGGTAACTTGCCTTCCAACCCTATTCCCAGAAAAAATGTTTATTCTAAAAGAACTAGAAAATGTTAGAATTTCTAGAACACATCTTGAATTCTGAAATCAGTTGTGAAAATTAATGGATTTCTTTACTAAAAACTGCATTATCTAATTCTGATAATGATTTTATTTTATTTTTTTTTGTTTGTTTTGTTTTTTTACTGTCAGGCTGCATGGCAGAAAGCAAACACCTGGTTCAAAAATCTGGGCTCAAGTCCCATTTATGTCACTCACTTCCAAGTTACACTTAATTCCTCATCTGTAACATGGAGCTACATCTATCCCTATCTCATAGGTTATCAAATAGGATATGTGAATAACCAGCATTGTAACTCTAAAAACTGTATTATTTTATACTATTTTCACATTTCTTATTAGAGCAAATATTTCCTTCTGATAAATACCAAGAAGGCTGTTGTTATCAGTATTGAAAGTCTCCATGAGCTTGTGCAACTCAGTATAGTCAAAAGAAAAACTAGTATTCTAAAACAATGTTATATGACTTTATTTTAACCATGTCTTTAAACCCTCATGTATAAAACAGGATGTGGGAATAGAGAGAATTCTCTACTATTTGTATAAAACTAAACTATTTTATAAAAAATTTGCAGTTGAACCTGCTAACTCTTGGTTGTTTTACTGGTTCAAATCATCCAGCCAAGTGTACAAGAAAAGCTAAATCCTACATTACAATCCACATCTGCTTATGCTAGAATGAAAACCCATCTGAGAATCAATGAAGCACATGGAGAGGGTCTAATTAAATCCCTATGCTATTTCCTTTAAAACTGTCAAATTGAAATTGTAATCTTGTATTCATTCACCCCCAGTGGTGTAGTGGTAATTTTAGAAGTGGGAATATTTAAGCAATAAGACACAACAGGGTGTGTGTTGTGCTGGGATATCACCAAGCCTGGATAGTTGTTAGGTAGACAGTTAATGTCCTGAAACTACAACCTTTCCTTTGTGATGACAGCATATCAAGACCCTCTGAACAGTAGGATATGATCATATTTTGATTCATTCTTATATCAAGATGCAAAGTAAAAAATGTGTATGCTAAATTATATGACAAAATCAGTATAAAATATTTAAGGGAATATAATATTCATAAGGCATTACATAGTTGAGGGGATATCTTGTATTTCAAAAATGAGAAACAAAAATCTGACTTTTGTTTCTTCCTCTTACCTCATTTAGATGTACCTTTTTCATCAAGCTCTCTGACTTCTGGAATAATCAAGAAATTGCAACTAGTAATTCCTTCTTCCATTATCTACCATCTTTAGCTATTAAGATTTGGGTTTAATCTGTCCATCATTTTAGAAAACCTCAAAATCTATACCTCTTTTCACTAATAAGAAGAATACAGACTCTTGGATAGCATGAGTAAGGGACCATATGAAGACCTATTTAACCAAAAGAGTAGAAAATAGAACATAGTGATTTAGTGAATAGCTACAGACATATCTACCTGAATCACATAAAAATGGAATATAATCATGAAACATTATTGTTTTTTGCTGTGAAATCACAGATTCGAGCAGATATGTGGGAAAAAACTTGGGATTTAAAATTAGACTACTCTTACTACATTCAGATGAACAATGAGAAATAAATAAATAGGAGCAACTATTTTTTTCTTTTTGATGAACCAACAATATATACTTAAATTTCAAGTCAAAAACCCCTGAACTATAATTCTAGTCCTTATAATTTTTTTTCAATTTTAAGTAAATTTCTAAATTAATTTTGTATCCATTTTCCCACAAGATCTTTTCCAAGTGGTTGACTGGCTAAGCAGAGAGGTAGAGTTCTTCCTAGATCCAGAAATCTAAACTAAGTAATAAGTTTTGAGATAATTTGTAACTCTGAGTTAACGGAATCCAATTGTTCCTACTTAAGAGGGAAAGGATAGCATTCTGACACAAGCTGTCCATATTAAAAAAAAAAAACAAACCTCTTCCTTTTATAATAGCCTCACTACTCTTCCATAAACAACCATTTCTATCCTTGTATATAAATGACTTTGAACCTAAATATGCTTGATCTGTTGCAAATGTATCCTCTGGTCAGACGTAGGTACAAGGTAACATGGGAGGATAGTAGAAAAAGGAATATATGACTACAGATCAACAACTTGTTGCAGCAAAGATCAAAATCAACAATTCCCTAGAAAATATAATTTTAAAATGAGAATACATGGTGAAGAATTAAAGTAACTAGATTGGTTTTTTAAAGTTTTTTGATACCAAAAATAGCTGTTGGACAAGGGAGGGAGTGGGTTAAAATAGATAACTACAACATTTTATTTCTTCTTTAAAAGTGAATTTTATTGATACCTTCTGTTTTTATATCACTTACATTTCACAATGTATCTTTCCCCATACTCTGTCCCAAAGAAGCATCCCTTTTGATAAATATCTCTTCTTTATGACCATGCTTAACTACTATAATTTAATAACATTGGGTTTTTATTTTTGGTGTTATTATTTCCACTTATGTTGTTGAGGTCATTGTATCTGCTGTTTTCCTTGTTCTACCTACTTCACCTAACATTAGTATAAGTCTTACTACAATTTGTTTAGCCATTACTAATCAGGTCATGTATCCATTTTGAGTTTACTGTGAAATGTTGGTCTAGACTTAATTTCTACCACTCTGCTCTCCAGTTTTCTCAGAAATTCTTTATTATTTTTTAAGCTCTTACCTCCTGTCTTAGAATCAATACTGTGAATTGGTTACACATGGGGATTAAGTGACTTGCCCAGGGTCACACAGCTGTGAGATGTCTGAGTTCAGATTTGAACCTAGGACCTTCTGTCTCTAGGCCTGGTTCTCAATCCACTGAGCAACACAGATGCCTCTGTCAGTAATTCTTAACAAACAAATACTCTTTCTGAGAAATTCCTTTGGCATATAAATGTGAATATTAAGTTCTGGTGGATCTTTTTGTTTTCTTGCTGTTATGATTTTCTCTTGTTCATATTTATTATGCTAATTTGATTTTCTCCTTTTCCTTTCTTCAATCAAATTTTCTAAACATTTATAATTTTATAATTCTCTTTAGAAAATCAGTTTTATAATTTAGCAATTCTATAATACTTGGTTACCAATTTATTTCTCTTCTAATTTTCAAGATTTCTTCTATCATATTTTAAATGTATATTTTTTATTTTAAATTGCACATGCAATTGAGGCGGCTGTGGTGCAATAGATAGAATATTAAGTCTGGAATCAGAAAAATCCAAGTTCACATTCAGCCTTAGACACTTACTAGCTATGTGACTGTAAGCAAGTCACTTAACCTTATTAATCTCAGTTTCATCATCTGTAAAATGAATTGGAGGAGGAAATTATAAACCACTTTAGTGTCTTTCCCACAAAAACTACAAATGGGCTCATGAAGAGTTGGACAAGATTGAAACTACCTAACAAGAACAACAATGCTGTTAATTAATCCTTTCTCTTTTCTATTTTAATTCCAACATAATGTTTAGGAACACAGTTTTCTTCTGATATAGCTCCAGTTTCCATTTAGATCTATGTCTTTTTCTTCTGCTGCTGTATTGATTGCTTGTTATTGTTTTATGGTTTTCAAAGAATATGTTAAGCAAATATAATGAGTTATATTTATAATTTCTATGTGCCCTAGTACTTCAGTTTTGTTTCGTTTGGTTTTGGTAAAGATGCTATGTCATTCTGAATAATATGTTTGTTTTTTAATATTCCCTTACAAAATATGCCATAAATCTTTTAGCATTCGATTATCCTAGAGGCAATTCAATTCTGTATTTCCATTTTGTTATCTATTACCATTATCCAGTTCAGAAAGAGGAACATTAAAGACTCCTACTATATATGTCTTTCTGTAATTAGTTAATTTTTCTTTATAATACTATGCCATTGATATCCATAGGTTTAATATTTATGCTAGTTAAAAGATTAAATCATCAAAATGATCGCACATCCCACAAAATGATGTTAGGCTTTAGAATAGAGGAGACAACCATAAAGAAGATAGTGGAGATAGTCAGAAAGTTGTCCTGAAGTTGCCAAGAAGTCAGCAAAAATATGGTATGAGCTGGGAAATTACAATATACTTGTAAGACCTGTATGGCTAATTAAAATAAGGGAAAAAAGATTTGAATGAAGATCATGTAGGCATGTGGCTTTCATTCATGGAAGTGAGACTAAAGGTTAGGAATTGGGAATGGTAGGAAGAACAATTTTTTTCATTCATTGAACATAAAGAGTAGTAGAATTAATCCTTCCCAAAGTTTAGGATAAAATTTGCCACATTTTCAGAATGATGGTACTGCAACCAGTTTTGGACTCCTAATAGTGAGATCTGTGTCCCCCAAGTGATGAACCTCTACTGTTTGATAGCAGTACACAAGTATAATAATGTATGAGTAATTTTTTATGAGTCAGTACAGTTGGGTTCTAGTCTCAATTCTGTTGCCAACTGCTATAACTACATTATCTAGACCACTTAACTTTAATGAACTTTGATTGCTCACATGATAAACAAGGCAGTTGAACTGGTAGACGATCTCCATGGCTTCTTCCAGCTCTAAAATTCTATGGCATATTTTGGAAAAATTAGTTTTTATTTATTACTTTAAAGGACATGCTTGCTCATTTATGCTGGCTTTCATTTTTATATACAATCTAAACAAAATCTTAACTGTCGGCCATGAAAAGGAACTGTTTACTCATTAAATAAACGTGCTGATTACTGGCAACTTGTATTAAGAGGAAATAATTTTACAGCATTCAGTTGATTCATTCTTTCATATATTTCCCAAACAGAAAAGAATCATTTATAAGTACTAAGTATTAATAGCACCTTAAAAATAAAAGTGATCCTGCTACAGTGTAAGCATATTAATGATGAAAATAATTAGTTATGCAATTAGTCTTTGGCCAGATGAGACACATGTAGAAGACATGCGGGTCTAGGCATTTTAGATTAGGTAACACCTGACTTACCTAGAGAGAAAAAAATAAGAAAAAAATTGTTAAGAGCTCTGCCGTTTTAATTAGAGATGTGGCATCTTGAAGTACTTACCATTTACTTTTTTTCTGCTTGTGAAAAACACCTGCTTCTCACTAGTTACTTAATCTAGTCAATGTTCCAAAACTGGGAGAATGAGTAGTTGATATCAAATCATTTTATGTCTGAAATATAACTCACTTCAAATAAATTCTTGAAAAGTAAAGACCAAAAGTAAAACAATGGCCCAAAGTCAATGAAGCATCAATGAAGCAAGTTTTGAGTATGTCAGTGCTATGGGTTGAAAAAAATTATTTTACCTTGATTATTAAAAGTGGACCTAACAGTTGTTTTTCAAATTCTCTCACCACATGATGCAAAAGTCTTCACATAATTAAAAGGCAAAGTTATGATAGTGTAATTTAGGGGGCTTTAAAATTTGAATTTAGAGATCTGCATTATATTTTCTAAAGTCTAAATTGATTACCAGTTGCCATATCCTTTCTAAATGTACTCTGTGTATCCAAATAAGAATGACTCAGAAAAGGAAACACAAGAGTTGAAACTGTAGTCATTCCCTAAATTATTCCCAGAACCATACATTTCCCAACTGATTTTATTCACTTCTATGAAAAAGTCCAGCTAACCACAAAAGTCTCCCTAACCATATTCCTCTTTAAGTAAAATCTATAGCTTCATAGCCTTTTAAAGAACATGACAATGGTATATAAAATAACTCAGTATGTCCAGCTGGATTTATTATTTCAGAGAAAGCTGAGGATTTAATTCCTTTCCTTTTCTCAAGAGCTGCAAAGTATTGCACAATAGACACCTTTTAATATCTAAAAAGAATTTTCAAAAGGCTCTGAAGACAGTTTTGCTCACACTTTCTTTGTCAGAAAAGGAAAGGCAATGGACTCAAAGCATGGAAGTAAGAGTTGGAATTCCATTTATTCATCAAAGTGTGACAAAGGGAGGGAACCTGCAGCTGAGCATCATAGCAGATGAAAAGCAGAACTATATCAACTCCTCTCCCACACCCAAAAAACAATAAAAACAAACTACAAATTGTTGCTTGTGATTTTCTTGAATATTGTTACAGAGCCCATTTTTAAAACCTTATTTTTCATGGTGTTTTTATATGGAGAATAAATTACATGAAATTTTGAATAGCATATCCCCACCTAACTGCAAATTTCAACTCGATTACAAACAAGTAAAAGAATTCATGATAGTATACAAAGCAATATGCATCCCACATACCATGAAAATATCCATAATGCTATATACTTTAAATATATTTTCTTCTAGAAAAATACAACCATGCTTAATTTCAAATAAAAATAGATCATTTCCCCCTGAAGGATAACAGCATTCATTTTTATCCTCTATATAGCAACATTGACCCCTAGATAACAATCCTCCTATCCAAATGGACTTGTAACTACAATAGCTGCAACTTGTTTATCTTATAAATTAAATGAAGTATCTTATGTCAAAATCTGAAGACAGTAGATTGAAATCTGTGAGATACAACTGAGGACATCTAGTCAAACTTCCTCATTTTACAAGTGTTATATGAATAATATCCTAGCCTGTCCTCCACATAAGATAATTTGTTTTTTTTCCTAAAAGGTTTTGAGACCTACTTCAATATTTGATTGACCAAGAGTACTAAGTACCCATATTGTTGGTGTCCCTTAGCAACTAAGGAGAGCCCTAGGCATGCTGTGATGCCTGGTCAGAGTATCATCATCGGCTACTCATTAAACTGAATCTACTTGAAGCATCCTCATTGCCTGCCTTTGTAAATATCTTCCAGTTATGGTTAAATAAATTTCTTTTTGTTAACTTCTCAATGACCCATAAGTGTCTCATTCTGTCCTAGTTTGGAAAGTAAACTATTGGGACTGAGCCTGAGTCATGCCCAGTCTAGATTAACAAGTGAGGAAACTGAAAGTCCAGAAGTCATGTGACTAGTTCAAGTCACCACAGGTAGTAAGTGGTAGAACTGAGAACCATATACAATCAGAACTTCACTTTAGTTAAAAATAAGTAGGTCTTTAGTTAATCAGATATATTACCCATATCTATAAAAAAGCATTTATTCACTCAGTAATGCTTATTGGATGGATGTTCAATATAAGATATCCAATTATTATATTTTTGTTACTTCAATCCCAATGGAATCATTATATTATATGCTCTATGAGTTGTCCAACCCAACCTCTCACATAATGAAAATATAGCATTCTAATCAGATCATTGTCTAGGCTCTTCTTACAACATTAAGTTTACTATATCATAAGACTTTCTATGTCACCATTGGATAGTACTAATAATTACAAATTAATTTTTATATTTAGGACCCAAATATACCTTCTAGTGATGAGATAGAGAGAAATGAGAGAGAAATGAGAGAGAAATGAGAGAGAAATGAGAGAGAGAGAGAGAGAGAGAGAGAGAGGAATAAAGAGAAAGAGAGTATGAATAGGTAGATTAATGGACAGATAGAGATAGATGACAGAGATGGAATATTTATTAAGTACTTACTATGAACCTTACAATATGCATAGAGTTGGTAATACAAATACAAACAAAAAGAAAAATAGTTCCTGACCCAGGAGCTTATATTCTAATGGAGGCAAAAATTGGAGAAATCTTTGTAGGAATCCTGGGATGAGCCCAGTTTGAAGTGTGACTGGCAAGGATACTCTCTCAAATAGATGTTCCAGAGAAGAACTCATTAACTTGCCCATCAGAGGAAGAAATCTTAGAGATGGTTTCATTGCCAATGTGAGAAAGCTTCTGGGAAAGAGGTGGTAAAGTTGTCAGGGGATTTATGGTCTAGGCACATGTTGGTAAGCCTATGGCATTCATGCCAAAGGAGTCTGTTCCCTTCTCCTCTTTACCACATCTGAGAACATTTCTCCCATGACCTCTGCCCAGAAGCCAATGGGAGTGCTTCTTCCCTTCCCTATGTGGGGTAAGGCAGGGGGATCACATATGGCATGGGTGTTGCAGTTTGGGTTCTTGATCTCTTAAAGATTTGCCATCTTTAGAGACAGAGGAGCTGGAGTTGAATTTTATCCCTTCCATTACCCAGTTTTATGAACTTGGACATAGTACATCACTACTCTAGGTCTGCATTTTCTCTTTGTAAAATGAAAGTTTGAGACTAGCCTCTAAGGTTCTATTCAGTCCAAACCTAGAATCTTAGATGTTTGCTTTCTACCTAAGTCAACTCTGATAGAATTATCTGTGAGTTGATACAATTGTTGCAAAAATAAAAAATGTTTTGTTGAGATTTTGTTCTTAATATCCTATATACATCAATACATTTATTCAAGTACATATGTTTTTTGAAAAGTAAATTAGAATTCTAGCAGATATACATATTTTGGTTGAGAAAGAAATTCTTTAAAATAGAGCTCTTCAAACATTTTCTGGTCCATACAAAAAGACGAAACTTTATTGGGGGGTTGGGAAGGAGGTTTCTTCTTATTGGTAAGCTTCTGATTCATCAAATGGAAAGTCTGCATCCCTTCTGTTTGACATACTTCTTAAATTCTAATGCAGAAGGATTTATATGCACTCCCCATTGTTTCACTCACTTAGAAAACAGATTGAAAGAACAATGATGCTGGATTTCAGATGTCTGGAGGAAATATTGCATGCATGACATCTGTTTCCCCTGAGGATTTGACACACATTTGCTTTAATGTTACTGGTGTGTTCCTCATTACTTTAGAAGCTATATGCTGAAAATAAGAACTTGTTCTAGTTTTCAAGAAAGTATAAATTCCAAAGTCCTTTTTCTAGCAGGAGAGTCTCAGTTTTAAGGGTCAAATTTTGAAGACGGAGAAGCATGCAAAAGACAACATTTCTAAGTGGTCCAACTTTTATGACCCCCGGAATAAGTTGAAAACATCAGCCTGAAAGAGTTCACTTGCTGGTGGCACAGTCAACAAAGAAAACACCTCTGGAAACCAACATCTGAAAGAAATCAGAGCAATAAGTGGTTCTGAACTGCTCAAATCACCCTCCTTTAAAATATTTGAGGTGTTTATCCTCTGGAAAATCATCTTTGGTCGGCAGGAGCAGTGACTTGTTCCCCATCTTTGGTCAGAGCCTTGGAACTCAGCCACAGACTGACACATCTTGTTCCAGGCAGCAGACAAAAGGCCAGGGTTGGGTTTTGCACTGCACCCAGCTGGGTCCTGACATCAGCCCTGTGTTGTCCTCTCACTTCATTAAGAAACAGAAAATACTCAAGATATTTCCATGCTTCATATTCAGGATCTGCTGGAAGTATTAGGAAATGAAATGTTCTCTGTTCTCTGTGGCTTTTCCAAATTAAGTGTCCAGTAGAAAGCATGAAGGAGTCATTTGCAAAATAGGATTGCAATGGTTTGGGTGGCAACTCAGTTAAAGCTTCCCGTGTGGGCACATGTGCCATGAGCATCTCTTTTTTTCTCTCTCATTAGCTCTTTGCCTGAAATGACTCCATTGGAGGATAATGCACTGCTCTAGGGGACAAACTCTAGGGCAACCTAGTCATAGGATGGTAGAGTTGGAAGTAGAAGAGACCTTAGAAGTCCTCTAATCCAACGCCTTCATTTTATTGATGAGGAAATTAAGCTCCAGAGAAGTTAAATTAATAGCTTGAGGTAACCACGGTATGACATAGCAGAGTTGGGATCTGAAGCTACATTCTCCAAATACATTGTGCTTTCCACTGCTGCCTTCTCTCTTCTCCCCTCTCCAAATTCTCCAAATGTCTTCCCAAACCAGACGCTAACAAGAGCTTCTCTTCCTAGCCAATGTCACTAGCTATCTCACACAAGCCTAAAGAAATGAAGTAGCTATTGATAGCAACAATTCCCTTTCCTCCTATTTTTGCTGATCTGGGGCTAAGACTTGGGTTCCATTTATCCTACCCCATGTAAACAAAAGCTCCAGTGCTCCACTGGATGAATCCAAGTGCCTAAGTGAATTTATTTACCAAATGGAATTCAATCACTTCATTAAATACATTTCAGAACTTCATTCAGGCAACTATAATTCCTTTTGCATGTATTAACATTGTTTTCCTTATCAAAATGAAGAACAAGTGTGGGGGTTAATATGGAGAGAGCCAAGGGGCAGAGGGTAGAATACTCTGCTAAAATGATGAAATGAAAAGCGACTTTAACATAATTTTCTTACTGCCAAAGAGTATAAGTGATATTTCCAATCTGAATCCAAGCCTCAGTCTCTATTTGTTGGTGTTGAGCTCTGCACATAAACCCTGAGCAATTTTTCTGAAGGAGTTGAGATGTGAGTACTTAACAGCTGAAATACTGACAGGCTTGGAAACTGAAATCCTCTGTTTATCCAAAGACTAGGTACAGTGCAGACAGCCACAATATGAGCTTAGAGTACCTACATCAGCTTGCCAATGACAATCTTTAGGCCTGCACAGTAATTCAATGCCCACATTAGCTAGACATGCAAACAGAGGGAGAGATTGCTGACAGAGTTAAACTGACTGAGCAAGGCAGCTTATTGTAAGTGAAACTTCTTTGTAGAAAAGCTAGATTTGGTGAAGTTTTACACTGTTTCTGCCTCTGCTTGTTTTATATATATTTTAAAAGCTGAATTTATGGACACGACCAAGACGCAATTTCTATCAGATTCCTGGGATTGTAAATTTTTACTTCATGAAAAAAAAAGGCCAGACTAATTCTCTAATTAATTTTGTTTCAAATGGGATACAGTGGAAAACATTATGGCTAAGACAATAAAAACTAAAACAACTAATCTGTAAATAACAGGAATCCACAGGCATGAGAGATCGTACAACAGTTTATCAGTTTCAAGTTTCTGAATAAAGATGTCAGGATTGCAGGAAATTAATTTTTCAGCTGGTAAACTCAGGCTCACAAATAATAACTACATTTTAAATCCGGGTCTTAGTGGAAAAATAAATATTTTATTTGCCCAATCATCTAATCAATGCAAATCATAATACATGATCAGCTTAATTCTTTAGTGTTTAAGATAATAGCTGTAAATTTGGTGTCCTTAGACAAGGGCTTTTTAACCTATATCCCTGGGCCACTTCTTAGGTTTGTAGGTAGACTTAATGGATCCATAGATTTGAATTGGGAAATGCATATACATATATACATAAACACACATGCATGTGTATGTATGGAAAGAAAGAAAGAAAGAAAGAAAGAAAGAAAGAAAGAAAGAAAGAAAGAAAGAAAGAAAGAAAGAAAGAAAGAAAGAAAGAAAGAAAGAAAGAAAGAAAGAAAGAAAGAAAGAAAGAAAGAAAGAAAGAAAGAAAGAAAGAAAGAAAGAAAGAAAGAAAGAAAGAAAGAAAGAAAGAAAGAAAGAAAGAAAGAAAGAAAGAAAGGAAGGAAGGAAGGAAGGAAGAAAGAAAGAAAGAAAGAAAGAAAGGAAGGAAGGAAGAAAGGAAGGAAGGAAGGAAGGAAGGAAGGAAGGAAGGAAGGAAGGAAGGAAGGAAGGAAGGAAGGAAGGAAGGAAGGAAGGAAGGAAGGAAGGAAGGAAGGAAGGAAGGAAGGAAGAAACAAAGAAGTTGCTTTTTTTTTTACAAACTCCTATCTGAAATTTAGTAATTCCCCCTTCTATTATGAATACAGGCAACAAACTACATTAGACTTTACCAGATTGACAAAGGAGTCCATGACATACACAAAAAGGCCAAGAACCCTTGCACTACATATGCATTTAACTCTTGTAAGTCACTAAAGTATAATTTATAATGTTGTTGCTGAGCTAATGTAACCTCTAAAGTTGGTTATATATATATATGCATTTATATATATATATATATATATAGAGAGAGAGAGAGAGAGAGAGAGAGAGACAGAGAGACAGAGAGACAGAGAGACAGAGAGACAGAGAGACAGAGAGACAGAGAGAGACAGAGGGACAGAGAGACAGAGAAAGAGAGGGAGAGAAAATGAGAGAGAGAAAATGAGAGAGAGAGAGAGAGAGAGAGAGAGAGAGACAGAGACAGAGACAGAGACAGAGACAGAGAGACAGAGAGACAGAGAGACAGAGAGAGATTGTTTGTGGATTAGGTATTAGTAATTAGAAGAATGTCTCACCTTGCATTTGGTCTACTTTAAAATTGTAGATTAAGCAACTTTATAAGTATTCTATGAAATTCCATTTCATTCATCCATTAATTCGTTGATTCATTCAACAAATAGTTGAATGTCTAGTGTGTGATCACACTGATGGAAGGTACATGAATAAGTTTCATAGACAATTAGAAATGTGCAATTATGTCCGAAAGAGATACAGCCTCTCTGTGTAACCTTACATACGACATGACCCCCTCTAATATGTTATGCCAATTGCAGTGCTCTGTAGACCAGTGGAAAATACTACTAAAAATAGCCATGTAGTTTCTGGGCAAAAGCAGAAGTAATTGACATTTCCTAGAAAATGATCCCACCTGGCTTTGCCGGAAGAGCAGCAGGAACATTTCAGTGACAGGAATATCTGGTACAGAGCTTTGTCTTCAATATTATTCCACTTTTCTGAAACCCCAAAACAAGATTCAGAGGGAATCTTTAAAAATACTCTACTTGAAAGCCATATTAGACTATTTAATTCACTTCTCAAGCACTAAATGAATAGACTTTCCAGTTTCCCATTGCAATAAATTACAGTAATGCCATCATGGCTGAGTGTTGATCATTTGACTAATATGGTGCAATGGGTTGTCAAAGAAGAAACTTCTAAACTATATCAGTCAAAATAAACATGAATGTGGAGGGAATTGCTTATTTCTCAAAGACATTTCATAGCTTATTAGCATAAAAACACTACTTCTGTCTTTCAGGTTCATCTCTAACATTGTTGACGAACACAAGAGCATTAGATGTGTTACACATGCAAATGACTTTGGCAGAATGCTAATTTGTAAATGCATATTTGCAAACTTCAAGTGCTCTGCTCTGCCCTGACATACACCCTGCATAACTCACAGGGTTTTGCATAATTGAAAAACGGGGTAAAACTTGTTACTCAGTTTTTCCACTTAACTTACAGAAAATTTGTATTCAGCCACCTAGATGTTTGTCCTGCTCTCACTTACTTGTGCCCAGGAAAAAGGTGTAAATGAGACAGTGCTTCTGGAGGGAAATGAGGTACTAGGCACAAAAGACAAGTTGTTGAGGAGGCTTTTTCTTCAAAGCTGACATGAGAATGAGAAATATTTATGAGGCATGTTCAAGAATGCTTGGCTTCAGTCGAGTTATATGTGGTTACTGTTAAGAACTAGCCAAATCGTAACAGAACCAGAGCTGGCCATATGCAACAAGTGCCTCCCTTCCCAGTGTCCCTCCTCAGTAAGCTTCGGAATGAAACCAGTGGGGCTTTGCCTTGTTATAAGTGCATCTGCATATAATTTTAGAATTCTACCAACAAGTTTCTACTGTTCCTCCTTTTTGCCTAGTACTATACATTAGGCACAGTGGACTATAGAAAAGAAATTATTTATTTAACATCAGGAAATGAATTGTACCACCTAAGTAAAATTTCCAGGTATCTAATGAATCTTTAATTAAAGTTCCATCTAAAATAAGAATGACTAGATTCTGCAAGAGAGCCAGAGGCAATCTCCTATGTGGAAAATGTATGAGTTTTTGAGTATCATTGTTTTTGCTTATTTCCTGGTTCTCAGCTATGTCCTAATTGAGATAATCATATATTCATTATAATTTGGGTTTTACTACATGCAAAATACACTCCCTACTGTCAAAGTATTTGTGATCTCAGGGAGGAGGTGAGACTTAAACCATGAAACAGATGATTGTATGCAGCAGCAGAAGCAGCAAAAAAAAAAAGTGTGCCAAAAGGTATGGCATAAGCAATAAGTACTATGAGACCTGACATACTGCATGCATTATAAATTAATATTTGTTAACTGTTAATTGATAAATTTCATTCTCTCTCTTAATGTCTGATTTTATGTGACTCGTAATCCAGAAGAACATTAGTAGCGGACTTTCCAGAATATGGAGAATAAAAGAATTTGGCTATTCAGAGAGAGAGAGAGAGAGAGAGAGAGAGAGAGAGAGAGAGAGAGAGAGAGAGAGAGAATATATATGTGTATATACATGTGTGTACATATTTGTGTGTATATGTGTATTTAAACTTATATCTACATCTATATATCATGTATAAGCTGTGTGAAGGAAAGAAGGATGCCATAGTGAACAGATGATGAGGGTAAACTATTTAAAAAAATTTTTAAAAATGGACTCTGAGACTTGGACCAAAATGAATTCATTGAATTCCATTAAGTGCTTCATGAATTAATATTCTAGAGGAGGAAGAGAATAAAGACAAGAAGAGGAGGGAGGACAAATATAAAGAGAAGAGGAAGTGATGAAGAATATGGAAGATGAAGAAAGAACAAGATAACACTGATAACACTAATAGGAGGACAGATTAAAAGCATCTACTGGAAGCCTCAGCCAATATGAGAACCACAGAAATAATGATGACAATACAAAGTCTGTTGTTTGATTCTAGAGTATTCAATCTAGGAAAACCAGTAAGTGAAGAAAAGGAATGAAAATATTTCTTTAAAATATAATTATCCCCTGAGTCACTTACCTATTCCCAAATTAAAGGGAATTTATGGGTCTATACTCCTAAAATGTCACTAACAAGTCCCCACCACTGTCTTTCCATTGTTTCTAGTGAGCCAGAGAACACAAGTAGTTCAAAGAAAAGACATTAAGTGAAATGAAAGAATAACGGTAGCCAAAAAAAAAATCACACATATCTCCCTCAACTTGGAATGTATTCTTTCATAAACATACAGTATGTCAGTGGAAAGATGTGATGCCCTTGAAATTCATCAGTAGGGAGAAAAACATACATAAGATACTTCTAAGGTCATTGGTAGAAGGGACAACTCATAATCACCACAATCTTCATTTCTAGTTCCATTGAAATCATGGCTGAGATGAACCATTTTTTTTTCTGTGAATAAACAGAACCCAAACCCTGGGATTAGCAAAAATGTCCTTCATTTTTCTTGGAATCTAAACTGTTTGACTTCTGATCACCTGAGCACCATGCCCTCACCTCAGATGCCCAGGGTCTTTCTTCTCTTGCCATCAATAGGACTGGATAGCACAGCTGGATATGTAACTGGCTCAATTACTTTTCTTTTAATCCCTGTGTCAGTAAGAGCCTAGCTAAAAGACATCAAGTCAATCCCATTGTCTTTGCCAGTCCCAAGGGATTTTTTTTCTTTTTCCAATGAAAATAGGCCTATTAAGGTTTCACTCCTTAGTCTGGGAATAGGGTACTCAAGGCCTGAAAAGGGCAAAATCCTCAATCTGAAAAAAAAAAAGTGTTCCAAGTTAATGACATTGGAATGAATAGAATGGATGCAGTAGAAGACAGAAAGGATCCAGGAGTGTACTTTTATCTGAATTGGAAAAGGGAAATGTTAAACAAAAAAAAGAGAAGAAAAATAATTAAAAGTAAAACTCCAGGATCTTGGAAATAGGCAGGACACAATATAAGAAGCAGAAAGCAACCAGTTAGAGGAGACTAGGTTCCCCTTAACAAGTAATGTTTCCTTTTGGGGACAAAGGGAGGGATGGGAAATGACTGATATAAAACCAAGGTCACAAATGATGCATTTTTTTTTAAAAAATCAAACATTTATTTAATGTCCTATATTTAAGCTTTAGGGTTTGTTGGTTTGTTTTGACACTTCCCATTCCTCTTATAGCCAATTAGTTACCAAGCCCCGTTGATTCTAATTCTATAATATGTTTAACAAATGTCTCCCTCTCTCTATTTCCATGGCTTCTACCTTAGTCCTGGCCCTCATATCACTGAAATAGACACTTCATAATGTCTTCCACTTTCATTCTCTCCATAGCTGTAACCTGTCTCTCATAAGGTCATTAGACTAATCGGTTTTATTTGTGGTTATGGTCATATGACTTTCCTGCTCAAAATGATGTTCTATAGCTCCCAACTACCTGCAAAGTGAAGTTCAAACTACTTAACCTATCATTCAAGATGAAATTGTTTGTTTAATCTCTAAAATTGAGATCATGATGCAAATATAAAGATCATTCTTGCATAACATACATATTCTGAAATGGGATCTATATAAAAGATTAAAGAGTTATTTTTCTCATAAGAATATAAATATGGGACCAACTGGCCTAATTGATAGCTACAGCTCCCAGGCAAGTACTCATTCACTTCTTACTTTTACTTCCCCTTCGAATAATGATAGATTCAATAATAGTCTATTCCTTCTTACCTGCCTTTCAAGAAAGCCACTTTCAGTGAAGTATAAGCGATCCTGATTATTCAACAGTTAAAAATAGCCAATGAAGTCCCTGTTTCCTCATGTCCATCTTTCCAGGCAGCTCATATATCTAGATCAAGAAAAAGATTATTTAGCCATCCCCCAAGCAGATAGGTAACTGGACTAGGTAAGGCAGCAGAAAAAAAAAAAAAGCTATAAACCCAGGGAATGGAAAAGGCAAATAATAAGAGTTCTTGGTTGGGGACACCAAAAACAGGAGAGGACAAGTGACTAGAATGTTCCCACATTAACAAGCACTAATTAAATATTTTGGCTAGTGAGAAAGGGGAAAAAATACACCTTCAAATTCAAAAGGCTCAATGTGTTTATTCTCCAAAAAGAGTATTAATAGATTTTAGTTGAACATTGGTGGTTACCATCATTGGAACATGCCACTAGGAAGGAAATGCAGCTTCTCCCCCATTTCAACACATTTCTCTTACAAGACATAGACACAAGAGAAGGGTTCCTGAAAGGAACAGGAAGAAAAGGACAAAAAAACTAGAACCTTCCTATCAGAAATAGCAGCTTCTAAGCCTAAGGAAAATATTACACTTTTGAAACCTTCGGGGATCTAGAATCTCATTAAAAATGCACCATTTAGTTCCCTACTTTATGTGGACCACCCTGTTTTTTTTACCCTTTTCTGACTCCTTAATTTTATTGAAGCAGAAACCTTTTTTTCTTAAGACAAAATTCTTTTAAGTCTAAACAATTCATTCTTTAAAATTTTATCTAGATATAAAAGTTCCATTTCAAATTACATATAATTTCATTTCTTTAATGTCATCCTACATGGGATCTGAAAATTTTAATAAGATATTTATAGTCATTATTAATAGTATTTTAATAGTCACTTGATACCATTTTTTGTTGCAGTCTGTTTTTAAGGCAGAAAGGAAATCAAAGACTTTAGGCAGATGTATTCCAGCATGGAGTTCACTATTTTATATTTCTGTTTTAATTATTTCTATATGACCATGAAAAAAGTTATTACATTTTGGAAACTGTGTTGTCTCAGAACTTAATACAAAATCAAATACAAACAACCTTAGAGAAATGCTTTTATTTTTAATTAGTTGAGCAACATTTTCATTGTCTTTTGAAAAGTCTTAACTTTTTATTCAGTTGTCAACAGAATGGTTATGATTAAGATATTTTAAAAGTCATTAACCTACCTTAAATTAGGATCTTTGCACCAGTGAATTTAGAAATCAATCATGAAAAAATTAATGATATTTGCAAAATATTTTATTTATAAAAGAACTCATATTTCTTGGCAAATTTTATAAATTTAAAAGCATGGAAAATATGCTGTCCTAAAATCTACATAGTTTTATGTATAGTCATGTCCTTTTTTATCTAGATATTCTTTAGAATCATTTCAGTTAATACAGTTATAGTTCCTTCTAGTTTTTTATAATGGAACCCTTACTATATTTCTACGCTGACACTAGTACATACCAGCAAAATCATATCAATGTCCTTTTACCATTATAAAACCAATGAATAAAGCGACATTGTTTCCAAGAGCCATACCTGGTACAAATCATGAACTTGAATTCAATTTAGAAAAGAAAAAAATAGGTTTTTGAGCCTTTAAAAAGTTAAAGAGAGCCTAAAAATGATTGTCATGAACCTATACCAATAATTCTCTCTAGGGCTTTAAATCCCAGGAATTCTTTATTTTAAGATCATGAGGGGAAATGAGGACTTCTTTCTAATTTACCTTTTTTGCAGCATGATAAGTTGGCCTTATATTTAGAGTTGCCAGAAAAAAAATATAATAGTACTAATTATAACAAGTGTTTTACTAATAGATGTACAGTTTGAATGATGATGAGACATTTACAAATGTGAATAAAAATATATTTGTGTTATTACATGATAAGACCATTAGCTGCCATCAATGATGTGCCATGAATATATTATTGTGACATGGAGAAAAACAGACATCAAAAAAATTTTTAAATAATACTAGAAAATAGTAAAAATTACTGAAGCAAAAAAACTCCAAAATTTCTAAATTAAGTCACCAGTATATGTAAAAATGATATAAGTCTGAAGCTAAGGTTATCTAGATATCGACTTACCTAAAATAATGATAAGTTGAAGAGGAAATATTAAATATGTGTATTGATATGTAAGTATAGAGGACAGCCAGAACAAAAATAGAGAAAATGTTTTCTTATTATATACTATAATAACCCAACCTGACAATTCTATTTACCTTATTATAAATTATATATCCACATACATATATGCATACTACTGGGTAAATAATTAAAATTTAATTCAAAAGCACAAATAACATAGACAATGAGAATCATTTACAAAACCAAATAATCTGATGCCTGTCTTTATTTAATTTACTATTTCTTGAAGGAAAAGAATATAGAATTGGAAATTTTCAAGATAGTTTACATTTCTCCTGGTTGCGAGCATATGCATGGACATACACACATTGACACAGAAAAAAATTAGTTATTTACCTTTTAGCTCAAATAGATAACCTTGCATTTTAAAATGTTCTAAAAACCTTTGATTTGACAAAGAACAAAACTCATTTATGCTAAGCCTCATAAAACACAAGTATAAAAGGTCATTTTTAAAAAGTATATAAAATCAAAAGCTAATATTATTATATCACTAGATGCTTTCCCAGTGAATATAGGAATGAAGAAAGATTCCCTTTTATTCCACTGTTATTTGATATAGTTCTGAAATGCTACTGTTGAATGCAACTTGGCTATGAGTTGATATTTCTATGATCCCAGAGCTACAAATTGCCTGAGGATGATCAAAATCAGTTAAAAGAAGACAATAGCAACCAGTTAGGAAAAAACAAAAGGAACTGCACCTGGAGCAGCTGTTCTGATCAGATGTTACCAGTCCCCAGACTCTCGAGTCTCTGGCTATTTTGTGAAATAACTTAACCTGCCTAAGAACTTTTGCCTATTGTTACTCCTCCTGTTCCTCCCTACACTTCTTTATGGGCTTTAGATTGTTATGTGACCGATCCTTTAAAATGCTATGTTTGAATATAAAGGAAAGCAATATGGTGAATGACTTCCATTCCGTACCTTTTGTTGCATTCACCTATGTTGGCTCAATAGTCTGAGATTTTTGACCTGTGTGGTTTTTTCCCAAGGAATTATAAGAAATGTACTTTGGTGTATAATACATTCCTTTACATGACTTCCAGTTTTAGAATAAATATGTCCAAGGTGTTAGGGTTAGAGATTTAATCTGTGATCAATAGAGAAAATGACACAAATGATTATGGAATTATTGAAGAGATCCATAAGAGTTTGAGAAGTTCTTAAATATTACTACAGCTGTTGCTAATAATCCAAATTCTATTGTGTTTCTTTAAAAGAGAAAGCAACATTCATTAATTAGCATAAGATATCTAAAGTACAAGGGGAAAAAATTCTTTGAGGATCACCTAGTATAGCGATTTATGACAATGATTTTCCCCCTAACAAGTGAAGTGTTCTGTATGTATGTATACATATATATATATACATGTGTGCATAATCACATATATGTAATACATTATACATGCATTATATAATATATATGCACTTTTATTCATTTGCTTTTATGTATATGTGCATATATGCCTGTGTATATATATATGCATATATACATGACTACAACCATCAATTTGTACATTAGTACAGTTTTAGGGTACTAAATATATGCTTACACATATATATGTAAATATAAAGTAAATATATGTAGGCAAAAATCTCCATTTTCCTTCTTAACTTTCAAAATATTTCAAGTGGTTAACAAGAACAACACATAAGTACATTTAAACTTACTAATAATATTCAAAGGTAAAACATGAATATAGCTCCTGTTGTGAGATCTGTAACACACACCCTCTGAATTTCAATTTCCAAATGAATTTTGATACTACTAAGAAACAACTATGAAGTGCAGTTAACCTAAAGTCTTGTGGAATAGAAGGAAAGAAGTGGTTCATGAAAAAATGATTTAGCAGGCGATTTTGAAATGGTAAGACTTTGGATACCTATAATTTCAATTGCAAGCATGAGGAAGTAAGGTAATGAAACCACTATGAGCTAATTCATTAAAAATTTATGTGAATTTTTTGAACTTTTATTATTCAAAGTTAAGGATTATTTATGCTCATTTCTATTGGTGTCTCAGTAAAATGCCACCTTCTTTGGTTGTGTTTTATATTAACAAAATGCCCAAAGGTAGATACATTTTATATTTTCATAAATGTTATTTTATAACAAGGGATAAAGGTAGATGAAGTGACCCAAGAAAATTGACTCTTTTTTCCTACCTCTTCATGGTAATAAATGGAAAGAGAATTCTTAAGGAAAGAGAAAATGCCTTCTTGGTTGGTTAGTAACGTTGGAGTTAGCTCTGGTCTGTTCTGTGGTTAAGCTGTTGATGGACTGTCTGGGCTTAGTCTGGCCACCCATCTAGTTTTCAATTCATGTATCCAGTTTTGTGGGTGTCTTCCTGCCCTTATGTTTTTAAAATTATGTTTAATTTTCACTGATCTCCTACTATGGTGACCTTTGAAGTCAAAATGTTAACCCACCTTGCATGGGCTGCATATGATGTTATACAAGTAAATTAAGTGTTGGTCAAATGAAAAAAGTTCATCACTTTGTAGGCAGCCCAGTAAGTTGGGGAAAGGGGAAGATTGTAACCTTCTGAGACTTTCTCTTGTTACTATTTATAGCTTCATTATGATGTGGAAAATAAGATAGAGAGAACTTCTCACTGGATATAATTATTTACATGCCCCCACATGGAAAGCACATAGTTTGGGAGTTCACAAAATGTCTAACACAGTACAGTACTGATTAAAAAAAGGAAAGTAGAAAAAAGTATACTCACTTGATAGAATCAGAAATTGTTATGTTTAGAAGAGTTCATTTTATCCATAGCTATGAATTAGTCCTTACTGCATTAGACAAGAGGCTTCGATGAAAGACTCTCTTTACGCTGTTTTTGAAGTAATTATGCTATATGTAATAGTGTGTATTTTCATATGTCATGGTGATCATTTTTCAGGTGTCATGGTGAATAACAATGTAATGACTGTAAAATTTCAATAGTAAATATAGAAGGATGCTGGAGACAGTGTCTATAGGTGGGTGGGAACTTCCCTTTGTTTCCCTACTCAAACCCTTGGGAGCTAGCAGCTCTGATATCATGAAGGGCTATAATCAAAGCATGATTGATAAATGAACTTTCCTAAGCTAAGAAAAAAGAAGTGTTGGAGATCCAGCTTGATATGAACCTTTGAGTGTGGAACTGGAGGACAAGGTATCATATGAGAAGAAGGGGCTGGGGACTCTGGAGACCACAGCCAACAGTTCCATTGGTACTTGCTCCAAATAGAGAGCATATTGAGTCCCAGCATGGCAAGTGGTGCTGCCAGAGTAGAGGACAAGAGCAAGAAATGGAAGAGATTGATGAGGATAGATGAAGAGTTGTCACCATCACTTAAACAGGACAACATGAAGGGAAGTAATGCTCTAGAACATAAAATAATCAAATGCTAGGTCACCAAGAGAGGAACTGGTGACCAGTTTAAAAAGAAAGAAGCTAAAGGATGCAGGGACAAAATGGCTAGAATTACTTAGGCTTCCCAGAATAGAATGAGTGATTCTTCACTTTTCCCTTGGTTGCTTTCCACCCTCTCTTGCTCTCAGGGGACTGAAAATGAAGATTTTCAGTCTTGGGTTCTTAAAAGTTTGTTTTCTTTCTACTACATGAACTTTTTTTTAATGCCAATTTCTCTAAAATAAATTTGATTAGCCATTGTGTTTCTAATTTTCAGGTGCCCAGGCAAATGCAGCAGAAGTAAAGGCAGTAGATGTGAGTGACATTTTTAGGAGAGAGAAGGAAGGAAGAAAGGAAGGAAGGAGGAAGAGAGAGAGGAATGAGAGGATGGAATGAAAAAGGAAGGAAGAGACAGAAAAGACAGAGAGATGAGAGACAGGAATACATAGAAATTTCACAATTGCAACAAAAATTTTTTTTTAAATCAATAAAGAAATTCTGGTTGTATTCATGACCAAACAAGAGGTAGAGAACATTATAAGATGTGAAATTAATAATGTTGTCTATGTTAAATTAAAAAGGTTTTGTACAAACAAAACCAACATAGTCAATATTTAGAAGGAAAATGACAAATGGTGTGGGGGAGGGGTAGATTTTATAATAAATGTTTCTGATAAAGATCTCATTTCTCAAATATATAAAGAACTAAATCAAATTTATACTAATAGAAGTCACTTCTCAATTTACAAATGGTCAAATGATATGAATAAGCAGTTTTCAGATGAAGAAATCAAAGCTATCAATAATCATATGAAAAATGTTCTAAGTCCCTCTTAATTAGAGAAATTCAACTTAAAACAACTCTGAGATACCACCTCACACCTAAAAGATTTGCCAATATTATAATACAGGAAAATGATAAAAGTTAGAGGGAATGTTTTAAAATTGGGATACAAATGCATAGTTCATAGTGTTATGAACTGATCCAAGCATTCTTGAAGGCAATCTGGAATTATGCCCAAAGGGCTATTAAACAATATAATCCAGTAACACCACTACAAAGTCTATAACCCAAAGATATTTTTTTAAAGCAGAAAAATCTACTTGCACAAAATTTTTGTAGTTGCTCTTCTTGTGACAGCAAAGGATTGGAAATTGAAGGAATTTCCATCATCAATTGGGGAATGGTTGAACAAACTCTGGTAGATGATGGTGATGGAATACTATTTTGCTATAAGAAATGATGAACAGGGCAATTTCAGAAAGAGCTGGAAAGACCTACATGAACTGATGCAGAGTGAAATAAGCAGAACTATGAGAACATTGGATACAATAACAGTAATTTCATGGAATGATCTACTGTAATAGACTTAGCTACCCTGAGCAATACAATGATACAGGACAATTCTGATAAAGAAAGCCATCACCTCCAGAGAAAGAACTGTTGGAGAGTTGGAATGCAGATGAAGGCATGTGATTTTTCACTTTAGTTTATTTGGGGTTTTGTTTGGGGTTTTTGGTTTTATATGATTATTCTTTTAGAGAAATGATAAATATGGAAATGTTTTGCATGATAATACATGTATAACGCAGATCAAATTGCTTGCCAGTTCCAGGAATGGGGAGGGAGAAAAGGGATCGAGGGAGACAATTTGAGTCATATACCTTCAAAAAACTTATGTGGAAATTTGTTATTATGTGTAATTGGTAAAATAAAATAGCTTTATTTAAAAATAAACACTTCTAGTTGGAAATTAAAGGATATAATGACATTTTTAATTTGTATTTTAATACCCCCCATAGTAACAAACTATAGAACTAGATCATTTCTAAACAAATAAATAAGCAGGTTTTCTTAGAGACAAGGTTGGTTGTTGGAATTAATATTGGCTTAAATTTTTTCTTTGTAGAAATATGGAACTTGGGGCAGCTAGTTGACTCAGTGGATAGAGATCCAGGCCTGGATTCAAATCCAGTCTCAGATACTTCTTAGCTGAGTGGCCTTGAGCAAATTACTTAACCCCAGTTTACTAGCCCTTACTGCTCTTCTGCCTTGTAATCAGTACTTACTACTGATTCTAAAACAAAATGTAAGTTGTTTTTTTTTTTAAATATGAAACTCTGTAGTAACTCACTAAGAAACATTTGATTCCTCATCTATAAAAAGACATGGAGAAATAAATGACAAAGCATTCCAGTATTTTTGCCAAGAAAACCCTAAATGGGATCAGAAGAGTTTAATGCAACTAAAACAACTGAACAACAACATCAATAATTTGTCAATGACAATTAATTAGGATCCTACTATGTGTTGGTCACTGTGCCAAGAACAGGGAACAGAAAATACCACCATCATTTTAAAGGAACTTACGTTCAAGTGGCAGTAAAAAGAAAGGAATTTTCTATAATTCTTCTTTATGCTTTGTCTATCCCAGGTCAAATTATCACAAGTTCTAAATTAGAGGAATCTATTGTATTCCCCCAACTTAAAAAAAAAATCAGTGTTCCTATCCTTGGAATAAAATACAACTGAGACATAATAAAATATCTTAGGAATGAAGGAAAGCCTTTTAATTATATTTTTAAAAGAAATATTGTTAATGCACAATAAAATATTTAAAATAATCCTCAAAATAGGTCACAGAATATGAATGCACAGTAGACGGGATTAGTTTTGTTTAGCACAATAGCTCAAAGGCATAAACAGGAAACAATGACAGTTAAATAAATAGAACATACAGAACTGAAATGTCAGCAAGGCAGATCGTTGCTTGTTCAGACCTAGCATTCTGTGAAAGATACTGACTTTTAGAAATGAATGAATAGGCTGATCTAGGCTTAAGGAAGGAGGAAGCAAAGACACATAACAGAAGCATCGACTCAAAAAGCAGCAGAAAATTAACTAGCTGGTAAAACACAGAGATGAGTGCATTTAGCAGTGTTTTGAAAGTGAATTTTCAGGTAACATACATGAGACCTTCCCCTACTTTTGGTATCCTTCTAAGTGGAGATTCCTGTGACACACTTTTTAATAATCACTGTCTTTTTCCTACATATTTCGAGTATTTTATTGCAGAGCATAGAGATAGTCTTTTCAGGAGAAAAAAAAAACTTTTTTCTTTTTAAGAGAATATGGTTGGGCAATTTCATAATAATAAAATTTCCTCAACTGTGTGAGATATTGAGAAATAACTGTAACAAGTAATTGATAAAGTGCTTTTCGTTGTTGCACAATCATCTATGATCCCTTTAGTATAGTGACTTATATATTTATAATATGGTTCTATCATTAATTGTGGGAAATATAGGCAGTGTTTGACAAAGTAGAAACATTGTGATCTCTGCTTCATTTCTATTTGATTGACAGTATCTCTTTTCAAAATGGAATAAGCATAACTGCAATTGGAATTACACAAGCATGTCAGGCTACCAAAACCCATTTTCAGCACTTTTCTAACTTTATAACTCCATGTTAAATTAAATACAATAAAGAAGAAAAATCATTATTCCAATAATTATTGTCACTGGTACACTAAAAAATAGAAGGCAAATAAAGGACAAAGGAATTCCATCATATATATCCAGAAAGAAAAATATTACCAAATATTTTAGATGAAGTTTTCTTTCTTCCTTATATGCTCAGGTAAACTGGATGGTTACTTGAAATCTCTAAGAAAGCTCAATATATGCTATAGTATAGATATTTCTCAATTTTACATAATAAGATATCGTCTTCAGGCTCCCAGGCTGGGCAACTTAGTAAAATAGTAATTACAATTTGATCCTGACCTACCAATCCAAAGCCAGGGGTTGATTTTTTAAAAAAGTTTCTTTATCAACAGATTATTCTCTTAGCGGTTAATTATTTAGCCATGGCAAAAGACAAAGCAAAAACAAATATAAGATGTAAAGGAAAAAGAAAATGTGGATAAAATATTTTTCAAAATACACAAGAGAGACCAGAAAGATCTTCAGAAGTTTAGAAAGAGAAACAGTTATGTTATTATCGTGTCAAATTTAACACACATTTTCAACTAGTAAATAATTGAAGTTAACAGTTTCATGTATAAACCTCTTTTCTATTCTTTGTATATTGATATTTGTGTTTTAAGTTCATAATAAAATAGGAGAAAAATTGTCTTCAGCAACCCAAGTCATCTTCTGCAACAGTGGTTGTTGGGCAGTGCAGAACCACCAATAAGCATTGACTTAATTTTTGGCATTCTAAATATTAAATCACTGCCCAACAAAAAAGCAAGTGATTCTTGGGAATCACTTGGGAAGAATATCAATACTGATATTGTTATCATATGGTTAAACTTTCAAGCAGTTAATGACCCTGGTATCATATCAACATTGATATTGTTATTATAAATGAAACCAGAAGACAAAAGGCAAATAAAGGAGTTAATAGGTGGGTTTTACAGTCTTTCCAAAGTTATAAAGAAACATAATTCCATGAGATAGTTAAAATTACATCATTGAATAAAAAGTTATAAAGAATATGAGCTTCTACTTTTCTTATGTGGGTGGTCTATAAAAATGAACTTGATTCAGTATAATCCTAAAAGCCTTTCACCCAAAAAGGTGTCACCCATGCTTATATCAAAGTAATACGATTCCTTGAAATATTTCACAAGAAAAACAGTTAGATTCAATAATATTCTAATTATTATTAACAAATAAGGCAGGATGTAGGGAAATATACTTATCAAATCATGGGCAATGTCAAGTATTGAATCTAGATGGGAGAGACTCTTTGTGATATTTATGGATAATACTGTGATATAAAGCCCCCCCCATACTAAAAATTGACCTAAATGAGATTCATATTCACTCAATAATTTCAACCTAAATATTTGCATAGGAAAAGCCAAGGAGATGAAGAATACCTGTCGTTGAAATTATAATAAGACAATATACATTGTCCAAATTTAATATGTTTTGTGGAAAGTCCATACATAAACTGTGCCTAGAACTTACCAGAAAGAGAAGAGTGGGCTCAATAGCCTGAGAGAAATTGGGCAGTGTTTTTAATGACATCAAGTCCTTCAATTAAATGTCAATCACCTTTTTTTGAATATCAATATTCTGGCAATAAGGCTCTTTTTCTAAAAGTCCTAAGACACAACATTTTCCAAAGAATTAAATTCAAGAATTCCCTAAAATTCAATTCAATGCTGCATGATTGGTATAAGTAGTCTAGAGTATATTTCCTGAAATAACAATAATACAGGGGGGAAATGTATACATAGGATATTATTTCAGAAATTAATGACCAAAAATAAATGGAACAGTCATATAACAAGTGCAAGAAGTAATTTATGGACAATCTTATGTGTTGCCTTGATACCTTCTCAGTATCAAGCTGTGTAAAGAAAATCCCTTCCATGTTGATACCATCCCAGCCCTCCTTCTTTGCCTCTATGGAAGGATTTATTTCAGGACATGGGAGCCCTACTAGATGCTCTGACATTGATTGGTTGCAATCTTTCCCACTGGAGGAAATATTCATGAATTATATCTCAATTTTATAGAAATACTGAGGTATCTTTTATGCAACTTATTGTTCATTGCATTGTTGATAGTAGGCTATAAATCAATTATTTCCATTATGCCTTTCTCAGCCTCCATGAATGCAGGCATATGTACACACTTACATGCATATTACATGCATGCAGCTAAGTCCTATTACAATGAATCCTATGAAGTGGTTACCTTATTTCAATTCAAACTGCATTACTCCATTGAACTGGAATCTGCAAACTATTAATATATTTTATATAATTTTAAATTTGAAAAGTGCAAATCTAAGTTATATGTAACTACTTCCAAAGTTTCATTATTCACATTCAGAGGGACCTAGTTGTACCAACAGTGTACATACATATGAGTATATGTCTTCTATCTATCTTCTTTATCTCTGTGTCTGTCTGTCTGTCTGTCTGTCTGTCTACCTATAAAGGGGAAAAGGGGAGCAAAGAAAGAAACACACGCATGAATGCACAGAAAAAATGCTAACTTTGGGGTTCAATATTTCAAATGAAATGGAAAATTCTTTCCATCATGCTCACTTTGAGAAGGTGGAAAAGCAGAATTATTTCAAAATAACTTCTATATTATAACCATTTCCCCCAGATGTTAATGTTTATATCATGGTCTAATAATAACAACTCACATTTAGACAATTATGTCCCGATTAGTGAAAATATTGAATAACCAGAAGCAATTTCATGTATTTAGATTTACACTATTTGAAGTTATAATTATGTGGGCTATGGTCATTATTTCTAGCCCAAAGGAAATATGAAATGTGAGTTCTGATTAAGACACAGCCATATAGCACTTTAAAATTTACAAAGCACTTTCTACTGAAGAAAAATAGAAGAAAAAAATAACTACAGAAAATGAGCTATTTTCTAATGGAGAGTTTGTGGTGTTCTCAGAGTGCTAAAAAGAAGTCTAAAGAAGCCCTTCCCTTGGTCCTTTGCAACTGACATGTGTGATTTACCTGGGCTGTCTGCTAACAGCGATCATTGCTATGTCACCTGGTGCTCCTACTGACCTATTGCTGACAGTTAATCAAGAGAAAGGAATCGAGCTCTCATGATACAAGGAGTTGCTTGTTCCCAACTTTTAAAAGTTCATAATTCAGTTTCACTGTCATTTCTTTCCTCTTCCCTGTGCTTTTGTGAAAGGTAAAGCTGAAAAGAAAGAATACCAGAGTCATTAACTGTTTGAAAGTTTAATGTGCTACAAAACCAGAATTGGGAGTGATAATGAAATCTCTACAGCCAAAAATGGGTACTGGGAGCTGATGAATGTAGTGAGAAAGGTGGTCATATGGTCAATGAAAATAAAAACCATGCTCATGTTTAATACCACTCATTCATTTTTTGCTCAAACTGGCAGCCTGTCAAATTGGGCTTCTGTAAAAGTATCCTTTCATTTATTTAATAACATTCCACTCAGTTCTTTCAGAATGTATGGATTTTGATCAAATAACCTCAAATCTCCAGAGAAGCAACTGGGATAGAGATAAAGACTTACTTTTTAAAATATTTTGTAGTTTTCACTTATACTTCCAAATGTGGTTTAATTATATGACTTAGCCAGAGTAACTCTCCCTGCAAAGAGGAATTATACAAAGGGGAGAAGAGTTTACATCCTCACAGGCTCAAAGCTGAAGTAGTCTAAGTTAGTGGATCTCAAGAGTTGCTTAAGGTTATCGCCCAGGTTCATAGAAGCAGAATTAGTGATGTAGGTAAATTTCGCCACAGACATCATTTCATTTACCTCCCTGTGGAAGCAGCCTTTTTTTCAGATTAAAAGATAAAAACAATATCCTTACTGTTTGTGGTTTGAAAAAAGTTTTCCTGACTCCTTTCAGGTATAGGAATGTTTTTCATAAGGTTTTGACCTAAATTTCCTCTGACCTAATTCCTACATTGGAAAAGGTACTCTTCATATCCAGCCCCACAGTGGAATGGTGTTGCTCTATATCACTGTCACATTTCAGTGAAAAATGGAGTGATCTCTGTGAGTTCTATTGAGTTTCCAAAATAGGTTAGAATCTCCCCCTTCATTCCTTGGAGGGTGTTAGTGATACACTTTGCTAGCTAAAGAGAGTAGAAGAATTTCCCTTTTTCACTTTCCTATATTCCCCTCTGTGACCATGTTTGTGCCCAGAGAATACACCAGCTACATTTTAAATGTTCATTTGCACTACATAGATCCTATAAGGGAATCAATCCAGAACAGAATGAAATTGGAAATCATACTTGAGAACCCCATCAAGAAAAAAAAAATCACTCACACTCCTAGATTTCCCCAAATCAAGTCAATAACATTTTTATATTATATATTATAAATATACTAGAGTTGACAAAGTGCCTGACACTGTGCTATATGCTGGGGATGCAAAGAAAGAGAAAACTCTCAAGGAATTCACAGTCTAATACAGAGTATACACATCTGTGAACATACAAGATATTCATAGGGCAAATTTGAGATAATCCAAGATCATTGAGTCAGTAGTAAAGCAAAAGCTGGAATCTTGGTTTCCTACACTCAACCAAGAAATTTTTTCACTAGATTCAATATGTCCCTCAATACCCAATGGCCCTAGCTCTAAAAAGGGCCAATCCCAGAATAAGCCCAAGTGTCATGTCACATGGTACTTAATGTGGAACAATTCTATTTCATCAATAGAAGAAAAACCTACAGAGATTTTTAATCAAACTTGTTAAATTTTTTCTATCCACACCTAATGATTTCATGGTCTCATAAAAGAGGGAAAAATAGAATGAAAAATGGGAGGACCCCCATGGAAGCTTAAAAAATACTAAAACAATGCCAAGCATTCATTTAAAGTATATGAAAAAATAAATTAAATGAAAGAATCCAGAGGATTATGAAATATCCAACTCCTACCCCTTCATCTATAGGCATGTTTGATATTAGTTGTCATCTTTTTTTTACTCATAAGAATGGAACTTTAAATACTTATTTCTTGAAGTTTTCAAAGCAAGGTTTATCTTTGTTAACTTTTCAAGTTTTCCTTAAAAAGATTCAAAATAGGAATTTGAAGATCTTTTGAAGAAATGAAAAAGGTTTCTGTGGCCCAGGGAAGATGAACATTTCTTTACATTTATTGAAAGAATAGTTTGGTGTATAGGCACAAAGGTCAGATATAGACCAAGTTCCTGCTCCAGTGAAGGAAATTCATGTGGGAGGGGCCTCTTTTACCTCAGAACCATCTCCTTTCACCTTAAACCTTGAACCTCTGAGTGGACTGCACTTGAGAGAGTCTCTTGAAGAAGGATCTACATATCAATCCTATAATTTGGATGAGATGGAAAGAATTACTGGCACTATATGCCAAGCACCGGCTCATTTTTTCACTTGGGATTTTCTGACTGACTTCTCCATCATGTATTGGGATAAACCTCTTTATCCTACAAAATACCATCAGCCTTGGTCCTCTACCTCATCAGTGCTCTCTGACAATGAATTCTAAACCTCCATTTGAGGAAAGAACTCAGCTCAGGTTTCTAATTTCTCACCTGGCTGAAATGTTCTGGGACTTCTCTGACTGACTTCTTCCCCATACTCCCATTAGGTACCTCCTCCACCACTCTCCCCAGGTTTTGCAGCTTCTCTTTACCTTCCCTCATTAGATTGCAAGCTCCTTGAGGGCAGAAGATCATTTTCCTTTTTTCATATTTCTATCTTCAGTGCTTAGCATAGTGCATGGCATATAGTAGGTAGTATATAAATGTTAGTTGTTACTATTACTAATACTACTACTGCTATTGCTGCTACTATTACTAC
Organism: Monodelphis domestica; assembly: GCF_027887165.1. NCBI lineage: Eukaryota > Metazoa > Chordata > Mammalia > Didelphimorphia > Didelphidae > Monodelphis > Monodelphis domestica. Next base: position 467,365,545 of record NC_077229.1, on the reverse strand, counting down.
ACTGACTCATAAACTGGGAATAAAAATGGAAAAATAAGACAGCCCCTACTCTCAAGGAACTTATATTCTAATTAGGAGAGGTAACTCAGGAATGAGGGTTGAATTTAAGACAGATACAAAGAAAAAGTGATCCTTAAATATTGACACATAAAGTAAGAAGGCAGATGGCAAAACCCTGAGTATTTCAAGAAATAATGGCAGAGTTTGAATTATTATAACTATCTTAATTATTCTCATATCTACTTATCCAGTGCTAAACTCTCTCCCAACTGCCAAACTCAAATTTCCATCTGCTTATTATGCATCTCAACATAAGTGTCTCACAGACATCTTAACTGAGCATGTCCAAAATTGATCTCATATTTAACCTCAAAACCATCCCCCTTCAGAACTTCCCTATTAAGGCCAAGGGTACCACTATTATTCTCCCAGTTGTTGTTGTTGTTGAATCAGTCTGACTCTTCATGACTCTTTTGGGGGTTTTCTTGGCAAAGATACTGGTAGTGGTTTTCCTTCACCAGCGCATGAGGCAAACAGAGGTTAAGTGACTTGCCCAGGGTCACATATCTAGAGAGTGTCTGAGGCCAGATTTGAACTCAGTTCTTTCTGACTCCAGAATCAGTGTTCTATTCACTAAGTTACCTGCCTCCTTCCACCCAGTTATCCAGGCTCAAAAGTTAGGTGTCATACTTGATTCTTCATTATTTCTCACCTCCTATATCCAGTTTTTTGCCAAGTCCTGATGCTTCCAACTTTGTAATATCTTTTATTTATGTCTTCTTCTTTCCTTTGACACTGCTTCATATTGGTGCAGATGCATCACCTAATGCCTAGAGCACTGCCATACACTGCTGGTTAGTCTCCCCAATTCAACCATTCCAGTACAGCCTTCACTCATATCGAATTAATTTTTCCTAAAGTGCAGATTTTACCATGTTATCATCATATTCAATAAACTCCACTGGCTCCCTGTCACCTCTAGGATGAAAAAATTCTCTATTTAGCATTCAAAATACTTCCCAGCCTGATTCTCTTCTTTGCTAAATTCTGTCATCCAGTAAGACTGACCTCCTTTTAATTCCTTGAACAACATACTATTTTTCCAGACTCTGGGCATTTTTACTGGCCATCTCCCAAGCCTAGCACATTTTCCCAACTCATCTTCTCTTCCTGGCCTCTCTGGCTTTGTTAAAGTGCTGGATAAAGTCTCATTTTCTACAAGATTTTTTCTTAATTCTAACACCTCTATTCTGTTGACTATCTCCAATTTATCCTCAGTAGGGCATATTTGTATGTGGTTGCTTTCATGTTGTTTCCCTCTATTATATTGTGAACTTCTTGAGAGCAGAGGAAGACTTTTGCCTTTCTTTGTATACCCAGCACTTAGTACGATACCTAGCACATAGTAGGCACTTGACTGTTTTTTTCCCACTCAATTCCAAATCAATAGAAAGTGGATACAAGGTTCAGAGTGGAGTAATGTGTTTTTTTTTCCCAGAAAAAAAATAGTGATAGGATGATGTGGCAACATCCAGCTGAGAGTGGTTATCCAGTACTGGTAGGAACTGGGCAATGGGAAAATGAGGACTGCAGTTGAGAAAGGGAAATGTCTGTGGTTTTCTGATAAGACATCTGGTAGTACTGGTCTGCTGTAGGGTCAATTATTTGTCATAGTCTGATGGTCAAGCCCCTAGTTGGGCTGGCATGAAGGCAGAGAAACATCCCTAGCTTAGTGATGGGCTCTCCCTACTTTGATTAGATTTATTCTAGAATTAGAAGCTGTATTAGAAGCAAATTTAATTTCTATATGAAGAAAATGACCAGCAATTAGGGCTATCCAAAAATGATGAATGTGCTGCTTTGGAATGTAGCAAGTTGTTCCTCCTCTTTAGAGGCCTTCAAACAAAAGCTGAATGGCTAATGATATAGTTTGGTGCAAAGGAGATTTTCTTTAAGCATGAGTTGGACTAAATGGACTCTTGAGTGTCTTCCAACTCTTTAATTGGTACTATCATGGAGAGGAAATTCCTACCTCTGACCTCTCTAATCCCTGGGATCTATAATACCCTATTGCCTGAGTAAGACACCACTTTCCCTCTTCTCCATGAACTCCCATCCCTATCTATCACAGAGGCCCTACTCCACTACACACCCTGATCTGTTGTTCATCTTTCATTTAAAATAGGACCAATAACATCATGGGATCATGTCTTGACTTGCAAAATTGTGAAATTAGTTTTAAGTGAGGCAGACTTGCACAAAATCATGAGCCTCACTCTTCCAGGGTCATTTAAGTCAAGTACCAAGACAAAAGTCAGGATAATTGGAGCAGGTCCATGACATAGTAGATCACTTTAGCACGTTTTATGTCTGACCAGGCTCTAAGTATTTGACACCACCTGTTTAATTTGCCTTCGTAGCCATTAGAACAAATTGCTCTCATCTACTCATTCTGCCAGGGGAGATCTTCACATGCTTGAAGTAGACATCAACCTAAGTCATCAATTTGTTTGAGATATGTCAGTTACCATCAACTGGGTTTATCCCATTTGCCAAGATGGTTTTATTGGAATATGGCTCATACCAGAGGTGATAGTTCTCCTTGAAAACACCACACACCCTACTATTCCACTGGAACCTATGGATCTCCTCCTTTCTATGAGTAAAAGTCTTTCATCTCCTGCTCTCATGCCCCTTCCATTTAACAATGCCCACCTTGAAACCAAGTTTTCTTTTGGAGATGCCTAATTCCTTCTCACCTTCTTCAATGCTAGCCTTTTCCTCTTTCAACTTTTCTACAAATGCATATGGACTTAAAATCAAGAGAAGAAATGAGCATACTCCTCAATCACCTCTTCCCTGGTACCATTATTTAGTCACGTCTCCTCTTTTGAAGTTCATATTACTTAATTATATCGTCACATATAGATCTTTTCTGTTATCTTCTACCAACCAGATTCAAGGTTACTACCCCACCTTCTTCAGTAAGTCCATTCAATTCAACTCCTATCCTCATCCTTGATGACTTCAATACCCATGTTCATGAACCTTCAATCACCCTAACCACTAACTAGTAAATCACTAGGACAATCAATCAACAAACATTTATTAAGCACCTAAACATCAGAATTAGAGTGAAGGGACAAGTTTAAATATAGCAGTAACACTACCTGTATGGTCTTGGGTAAGTTACTTGTCCTTTTTATGATTCCGTTTCCTTATCAATTAAAATGAGGAGAGAGGACAAGATCTTTAAGCTCCATTCCACCAATAATAATCTATAAGCCTAAGTGGCAGAGAAATTATTTTTGATCTGTTTCTATTTGGTGAGAGGAAAGAATGAACTTTACTATAAAACCAAAAGAGACTTCCCTGCCTGTGAAAACTTTAAGATAATAAATATTAAGGAAGCTCTGTCTCTGAACATCTTTAAGACCGGAGAGCCATTTAAATTCACTTTTCTTCATAAAGTCCCACATTCCCTGTATTAGGATTGGATTAGATGATTTCTACATCCTATGATTCTATTATCTGCCTAGAATCACTTAGATTTGGTTCTTCCTAGACTAAATCATGAAAATTAGGAAGCTATTAAAAGCATTAAAGATCATTTAGTTCAATACCTCTGTTTACAGATAAAAATGGTATGACAAACAAAGGATCAGATTTTATAACATGTGAGAACCACTTTTATATATGCAATTTTACTCATAATTATCATTATTTCTCAGGATCTATCTTAAATCTTATGACCAAACTAGCTTATTACAAAGATATACAATTAACAACGGAATAGTCAACTGTGAATTCTTTTTGTCCAGGACAATCCATGAAACAAGAAAAAATAAAAAAATATTCTTTTGTAGTCTCAGGCTTTCTCTTCAGTGATGGTTGCAAATTTTGGGAGATAGAGCAGAGTGCTAAGGTACAAAGAATCACACTTTTTAGAAAATCAATAAGCTTTAACCTGACTATTTGTACTCTAAATGTGAGGTCCTTATTCACTGAACCACAAGTGGACATATTGCTGAAGAAGTTACATGATATTAGATTTTGACACCTTTGTATAAATGAAAGCAGAAGAAAAAAAGGAAGATGTAGTTAAGTAGAAGGGTGGCTTGTAGTTATTTCTTGGAAAGGCAAAGAAAGGAGTTGTCAGAATGGATTGTATCATATGTCTAAAGGCAAGAACAAAAATAATTTTATAGGCCATTTGATCATCATATCTTGCAGTACTAACAAGTCTTTGCAAAAAAAAAGACAATCATGAAAATAATTAGAACTATAATAGCAACTTAAATTTCTGAGGATTAAGTGGTAGAGAAATCCTATGAAGATTGAATGTAGCCCTAAAAACTGAATCAACATACACTCTGATAGTTGGTGATTTCAGTACAATAGGTGAGAATGGGAAAAAAATATATGGGAAATGAGCGTTTAAAAGGAAAAAAAAGAAAATGAAAGCACAGGAAAGAAAAAAAAAGACTTGTAGTGGATATATATAATTTACAGTTGCATATCATAAACACTATTTTTAAGAAAAAAATTGTTGAGCATAGTACCAAATGACACCATAAACAATGAAATAGATAAAATTATCATAAAAAGCAAAAGACTTATTGTTGATGTGTGTTATTCCTGAGTCAGCTATCTATGAATAGTAGGACTATCAAATTGTTAAATCAAACAATAAAATGAGTAAAAATTAAATAAAGGATAAAGTGTAAATGTGAGGAAATTATAGTAAATGAAAAATTCTGAATTATATAAGCGAATAATAAAAAATTAACATGGGTAATGGACAAAAGAAATGGCATAAAAGCTGATTACAATAATATCTAAAAGTTTGGCCACCACAAATGAGTTGCCAAAACAAGGAGACCAAAAGAACCTAGAAATCCTCTAAGTGAGGCAACATTTACCAGATGTAGATGGCTGCCAATGCTAACACCATATTTTAATATGAACTCATTTCTAAAAATCCTTCAAAGAAATATGATAGATGATTATGAAAAATTTTGGCCTCATTAAGCAAAGAGAAATAGTGGAGTAAAATATTTTAGAGAAGCTTTGAAAAATATCCAACCAAGTAAAATCATCCCCAAGAACATTAAAAATACAAAAAATAATACAAACTGAAAAAAATTTAAAATAGTTGAAAAAACTATAGTAGAATAATTTTTCCTTTCAGAGATACTGAAATCATCACACCTGTATCTTAACATCATTGTCTTAGAGATGCTTACAGAGGAGGCAAAAATTAAACTATGGAGAACAAAGATTTTTTTTTTTAAAAAGCTACATTAGACCAAGTGTAAATGGACAGATTTATACTTTGTTGTTGTTGCTGTGTCCATCTCTTCATGATTCTAAGGATCCTTCTGCCCTCAACTATGTCTCAAAGTCTGTCCAATTTCATATTTATTACTTCCCTGACAATATCTGTACGATCTTTCATTATGTGGCCAAAGTATTTAAGCTCCAGCTTCACCTTTTATCATTCCCTTGAATAGTCTGAATTTATTTCTTTAAGTATTGGTGGATTTGATCCCATTGCTTTCGAAGGGACTCTCAAAAATTTTCTCTAGCACCACACTTTGAAAGTATCAGTTCTGTGGTGCTCAGATTCCTTTACAATCCAACTTTCACAGCCGTACATTTCTATTTGAAAAACCACAGTTTTGACTATATAGACCTTTGTTGGCAAGGTGATTTTTTTGGTATGCTATCCAGATATGCCAAAGCTTTCCTTCTAAGAAGCAAGTATCTTTTAGTTTCTTGGCTGCAGTCACCTTTGGCAGTGATCTTTTCACCTGAGAACATAAAATCTGGCTCAGTTTCTATTTTATTCTCCTTCTATTTACAAGAAATAATTGTCAAAATTTATTTTTTTTAATGTTAAGGTTCAAACCAGTTTTACTCTTTCCTCTTTCATCCTTATCAAGAAGTTTATTAATTCTTTACTTTCTCCCATTAGAGTAGTATCATCTACATATGTGAGGTTGTTGATATTTCTCTTGGCAATCTTAATTTTGGCTTTTGATTGTTCCAGCTTGGCATTTTACATGATGTACTTTGTATATGAATTAAACAAAAAAGATGACAGTATATAGCCTTGTCAAACTTGTTTTCCAATCTAAAGGCAATCATTTGTTCCATGTTCAGTTGTAACTCTTGCTCCTTGACTCAAGTCCAAGTCCCTCAGAAGAAAAGTAAGATGATCTGATTCACTCATCTCTTTGAAAACGTATAATCCTTATGTTGTGAGCAACACAGTCAAATGCTTTAGTGTAGTCAATGAGGCATAAATATATGCTTTTCTGGACCTTCCTTGCTTTTCCCACAAGCCAGCAAATGTTGGTAATTTGGGTCTATTCCTCTGCCTCTTTGAAAACCAGTGTGCCTTTCTGGTAAATTATTGACTCACATGTTGCTGAAGTCTTGCTTATAGAACTTAAAAAAAAAAAACTTTTCTGGAGTTAGAAATGAAAGCAAAAATTTGGTCATTTGAACATTCTTCTGTCTATTTTTCTTCAGGATGTAAACAGTTGAGTTTTCCAGATTTGCTGCCACACTAAGAATAGTACTTTAACAGCCAATATCTTTTAGGAATTTAAATAACTCAGCTAGAATTATATCACATTCACTGGCCTTATTGTTTAAGGCTCACTTGACTTCATTCTCCTGGATGTTTGACTAGATTTGTAAACACAAAATTGTGGTTTTTAGTGATGCTAAAACCTTGTTTAGGAGGCAGGGTCAAGATGGTGGGGTAGAGGCAGCAAAAGTTCAGAACTCTGAAAACCCTTACCAATTACAAACTAAATGCTCCTAGGGACTGAAAATTAAACCTAAAAACAAGGCAGAGCAAGGAACCCTCCTTCTGGACTCAATTCAAAATGTATGCCCCCAAAAGCCAAAATTCGAGAACACTGGGGTTCAAGAGGAAGGAAGAAGGAAGGTCCCAGGACCCCTCTCCCAACTAGAGAGCTAAGCCTCCAGCGGCAGCAGGAACTTCTGGGTGGGCAAAGGCACTGGTCTGGAGGGAATACCTTGGGGGCAGTGCTGTGCCAGGCTCAGAGTGTCAAATACAGGCAGTGAGGAAGGAGCTGGAGAGGGAGCACAGAGCAGGCAGCCTGGTCACGGCAGTGGAGACCCTCCATATTGCATCAGCCTTCCAGGAAATTTTGGCCACGGGGCACATCCATCCCAACCCAACTGGACTTAATCCCATCAAAAGTCTTCAGAGGTCAGGGAAACTGGAGCTCCAACACCCCTCCCCCACAGACTGCACTGAAAGATCTCCTGACAAAGCTCCAAGAGGGGAGACTGACAGAAAACCCCAAAACAAAAAAAATGAGAGGAGCAAGAGCACAGACAACTGCAGGGAGTAAAGAAGAGGTAAATATGAGCAAACAACAGAAAAAGAAAAAAGAAATTACAATAGACAGTTTCTATACAGGCAATGAACAAAGAGCAAATGGAACAGAGAAAGAAGAGGGGACATCAAGCAATGAAATAGAAAACCCAGCAAATTAGATACAGGCTTTGGAAGAACTCAAAAGACAATTTAAAACACAATTAAGAGAGACTGAAGACAATTGGGAAAAGAACTTAAAAACTAAGATAAGTCATCTGGAAACAGAAAATAGTGTCTTGAAAGCCAAAAATCAGTCAGATTGAAAATAAGGCAAAGGAGATGAAAGATAAGGTAAATAGGATGAAAGATTAGGCAAAGGAGATGAGAGATGAGGTAAAGAAAATGGAAGATGACCTCCAAAGAAAATCAGACCAGAAGGAGTAGGATGACCAAAAAGCCAGGGATGAAATCCAGTCTTTAAGAATACAACCAGAATTAAGTGACTTTTCAAGGCAGAAGGACACTATAAAACAAAACCAAAAGAATGAAAAAATTGAGGAAAATATGAAGCATCTCATCCACAAAACAGAAGAAATGGGAAAAGAAACAAAACCAGGTAAATTTATATGTCACAACGAAGCTTGTGGCCGGAGTGGAGAGAACATCAATACACTGGAAGGGTAAAGAGGTTAGAGATAGGAAATATTCAACTCTTACATGCATTGAAATTGACCCAAAGAGGGAAGAACAATTCAATCCATTGGGGCAGAGAATAGATTTGCACGCTATAGGGAAGTAGAAGGGTAACAAATGGACTGGTTGGGAGGGAAGTAGTAAAAGGGAGGGAGAAGGTGGGGAGGTAGCTTAAAAAGACTGCAAAGAAAATAAGGGGGGAATAAGAAGGGAGGAGATAGAAAGGGAAGTAAAATAAGGGTGGAAACTCGGGGACTGCTTAAAAATAAACATTGATGTAGAAGGAAATAGTTAAAGAAGAAAAGGCAGGACCAGGAGTAGAAATCAAAATGCTGGGAAATACACAGATGGCAATCACAACTCTGATTGTGAATGGAATGAACTCACCCATAAAACACAAGAGAATAGCAGAGTGGATTAAAATATAAAACCCTACCATATACTGCCTACAGGAAACACACATAAGGAAGGTAGATACACATAGGGTGAAAGTAAGAGGATAGAGCCAAATGTATTGGACATCAACTGAGAAAAAGAAGACAGGAGTCACAATGATATCTGACAAAGCCAAAGTAAAAATAGATATAATTAAAAGAGATGGGGGAAGTAATTACATGCTGATAAAAGGCAGTATTAACAAGGAGGAAATTCCAGTACTCAACATGTATGCACCAAATGGCATAGCATCCTAATTTCTAAAGGAGAAACTAGTGGAGCTCAAGGATGAAATTTGTGAGATTTAAAATGGTTGAGGTCATAAACTGTAGTGATTAAAATAGTGGAAGATATAAATTGTGATAGATATAAGAGAGGGTGAGCAAATTTGACCGCAGAAATATGTTTCACTACAGTGTCTTGGGTTTTAAAATCAAATATAAGGTGGTTGCCAAGGAAATATTCCCAATTATTCAAATACCCAAGTCAATTGGGTTTTATAGAGATTTTTAATTAACAATACAATGAGTAATCAAAGAAGGAGAGAGAGAGTAAGAAAAGAATCAGTTTTTTTAACACTCACCACAAGGTCTGACTAAACAAGGATTCTAGTAACACCAGGCCATCGTCCTTCCTCAAAGAGTCTTCCAGCCAGAGATTGTTTCAAAGGGCCTCTCTCAAGAGCCTCCAGAGCTCCTACCCCAGAGGGACAGAGCCCCTCAGAGGAGCTCCTCAAGTAGCTCTCCTTCAGAATGAGAGTCAGAAATCGTGATCCTCAGAATGAGTCTTCTCAAAATGAGCTCCCTCAGACTCAGATCCAGCTCTTCTCTGAGCTCTTATTTTTAAGGGCAAAATCTCCTCTGTCACCTCCCCTAAGTCCTTACATCTACCAATCACTGTAGATGTTTCTAAAGGACCACCTATTTTGAATTCACAGCTGAGTAGTTTTTAATCTCTTTAGTAAGTCAGGAAAAAAATGCTGCTGTATTGACAAATTTCATTAGAAAAAACCTCTGAATTACTTATCACCCTTTTAGGTTTAAGTAGTTTACAAGATGCCCCACTTTTATAGGTACTTAGTATCCCATTGTATCAATTCTAAAACAGTCATGACTCAAAGAACTTCCTGTCCCTTCCATAAGCATGGATCAAAGCACTTTCATTGTTCTCAAGGAGCTCTCTGTCCTAAAGCAGTCCTAAGTAGGGTGGATTAGGGATATTCCCAAGGCAAGGAGCCCTCACATTCAAGTAGAATTCTCACTATCTGCTAAAGAATTTTTTAAGTAGAAGATTCCCCAATGGGGGAAACCCCTGACATTCATAAGTCTGAGAAATTTTGAGGTTTACAAATTGATAGAAAAACTATACCAATGGCAGACCTGAACCTTCCTCTATCAGAACTAGATGAATCAAACCAAAAAATAAATAAGAAAGAGGTAAGAGAAATTAATGAAATCTTAGAAAAATTAGAGTTAGTAGATATGTGGAGAAAAATAAATAGGAACAAAAAGGAATACACCTTCTTTTCAGCAGCACATGGTACATTCACAAAAACTGACAATGTATTAGGGCATAAAACATTGCAAACAAGTGCAAAAGAGCAGAAATAATAAATGCAACTTTCTCAGATCACAATGCAATGAAAATAAAAATTAGTAATGGTACATGGAGAGATAAATCAAAAATTAATTAGAAATCAAACAATACGATTCTGCAAAACCAGTTAAAGAACAAATGATAGGAACAATTAATAATTTCATTGAAGAAAATGACAATGTTGAGATATCCTTTAAAACCTATGGGATGCAGCCAAAGCAGTACTCAGGAGGAAATTTATATCCCTGAGTTCATATATTAACAAACTAGAGAGGGCAGAGGTCAATGAATTGGGCATGCAAATGAAAAAACTAGAAAGTGAACAAATTAAAAATCCTCAGATGAAGACTAAATTAGAGATCTTAAAAATCAAAGGAGAAATTAATAAAATTAAAAGTCAAAGAACTATTGATTTAATAAATAAGACTAGAAGCTGGTACTTTGAAAAAATAAATAAAATAAACAAAGTGCTAGTCAGTCTAATTAAAAAAAGAAAACCAAATTGGCAGTATCCAAGATGAAAAGGGAGACATCAACTCTAATGAAGAGGAAATTAAGGCAATCATTAAAAACTACTATGCCCATTTGGAACTATGCCCAAAGGGCGACAAAAGAATATCTACCCTTTGATCCAGCCATAGCACTGCTGGGTCTGTACCCCCAAAGAGATAATGGACAAAAAGACTTGTACAAAAATATTCATAGCTGCACTCTTTGTGGTGGCCAAAAACTGGAAAACGAGGGGATGCCCATCAATTGGGGAATGGCTGAACAAACTGTGGTATATATTGGTGATGGAATACTATTGTGCTAAAAGGAATAATAAAGTGGAGGAGTTCCATGGAGACTGGAACAACCTCCAGGAAATGATGCAAAGCGAGAGGAGCAGAACCAGGAGAACATTGTACACAGAGACTAATACACTGTGGTATAATCGAACGTAATGGACTTCTCCATTAATGGCGGTGTAATGTCCCTGAACAATTTGCAGGGATCCAGGAGAAAAAAACACTATTCATAAGCAAAGGATAAACTATGGGAGTGGAAGCACCGAGGAAAAGCAACTGCCTGAATACAGCAGTTGAGGGGACATGACAGAGGAGAGACTCTAAATGAACACTCTAATGCAAATATTATCAACAAAGCAATGGGTTCAAATCAAGAAAACATCTAATGCCCAGTGGATTTACACGTCGGCTATGGGGGGTAGGGGGGAGGAAAAGAAAATGATCTATGTCTTTAACGAATAATGCTTGGAAATGATCAAATAAAATATATTTTTAAAAAAAACTACTATGCCCAAGCATGTGGCAACAAATATGGCAATCTAGGTGATATGGATGAATACTTACAAAAATATAAATTGCCTAGACTAACAGAGGAAGAAATAAATTACCTAAAAAAACCCATATCAGAAAAAGAAATTGAACAAGCCATCAAAAAAACTCCCTAAGAAAAAATCCCTAGGTCCAGATGGATTCACAAATGAATTCTATCAAACATTCAAAGAACAACTAATTCCAATATTATACAAACTATTTGACAGAATAAGCAAAAAAGGAGTGCTACCAAATTCATTTTAAGACACAAATATGGTACTGATTCCAAAGCCAAGCAGGCCAAAAACAGAGAAAGAAAAGTATAGACAAATCTCCTTAATGAATATAGAGGCAAAATCTTAAATAGGATACTAGCAAAAAGACTTCAGTAAGTCATCACAAGTGTTATTCACTATGACCAGGTAGGATTTATACCAGGAATGCAAGGTTCAATATTAGTAAAACCACATAATTGACCATATTAACAAGCAAACAGACAAAAATCACATGATTATCTCAATAGATGCAGAAAAAGCCTTTGATAAAATACAACACCCATTCCTATTGAAAACACCAGAAAGCATAGGAATAGAAGGGCCCTTCCTAAAATTAATAAAAAGTATTTATCTAAAACCATCAGCAAACATCATCTGCAATGGGGATAAACTAGAAGCCTTCCCAATAAGATCAGGAGTAAAAAAAGGATGCCCATTATCACCTCTATAATTTAACATTGTACTAGAAACACTAGCTGTTAGAAACACTAGCGATTAGAGAAGAAAAAGAAATTGAAGGTATTAAAATAGGCAATGAAGAGACAAAGCTATCACTCTTTGCAGATGACATGATGGTCTACTTAAAGAGTCCTAGAGAATCAACCAAAAAGCTAGTCGAAATAATCAACAACTTTAGCAAAGTTGCAGGATACAAAATAAACCCCACATAAGTCAACAGCATTTCTATATATCTCCAACACATCTCAGCAGCAAGAATTAGAAAAAGAAATTCCATTTAAAATCACCCTAGACAATATAAAATACTTAGGAATCTATCTGCTGAAACAAACACATGAACACAACTACAAAACACTTTCCACATAATTAAAACTAGATCTAAACAATTGGAAAAACATTGACTGCTCATGAGTAGGATGAGCTAACATAATAAAAATGGCAATCCTTCCCAAATTAATTTACTTATTTAGTGCCATACTCATTGAACTACCAAAAAACTTTTTTACTGAATTAGAAAAAAAAATAACAAAATACATTTGGAAGAACAAAAGATCAAGGATATCCAGGGAAATCATGAAAAAAAATGAGAAGGAAGGTGGCCTTGCAGTCCCAGATCTCAAACTATACTATAAAGCAGTGGTCATCAAAACAATTTGGTACTGGCTAAGAGACAGAAAGGAGGATCAGTGGAATAGACTTGGGGTAAATGACCTCAGCAAGAGAGTCTATGATAAGACCAAAGATCCCAGCTTTTGGGACCAAAATTGACTATTTGATAAAAACTGCTGGGAAAAATTGGAAGAGAGTATGGAAGAGATTAGGTTTGGATCAACATCTCACACCCTACACCAATATAAACTCAGAATGGGTGAATGATCAGAATATAAAGAAGGAAACTATAAGCAAATTAGGTGAACAGAGAATAGTATACATGTCAGATCTTTAGGAAAGGAAAGACTTTAAAACCAAGCAAGAGCTAGAAAAAATCACAAAATGTAAAATCAATAATTATTATTATATCAAATTAAAAAGTTTTTGTACAAACAAAACTAATGCATCCAAAATTAGAAGGGAATCAACAAATTGGGAAGCAATCTTCATGACAAAAACCTCTGATAACCATCTAATTACTCAAATTCATAAAGAACTAAACCAATTCTACAAAAAATCAGGCCATTCTCCAATTGATAAATGGGCAAGTGGCATGAACAGGCAATTTTCAGTTAAAGAAATCAAAACTATTAATAAGCACATGAAAAAGTGTTCTAAATCTCTTATAATCAGAGAAATGCAAATCAAAACAACTCTGAGGTATCACCTCACACCTAGCAGATTGACTAACATGACAGAAAAGGAAATTAATGAATGTTGGAGGGGATATGGCAAAATTGGGATATTAATGAATTGCTGGTGGAGTTGTAAATTGATCCAACCATTCTGGAGGGTAATTTGGAACTATGCCCAAAGGGCATTAAAAGACTGTCTGGCCTTTGATCCAGCCATAGCACTGCTTGGTTTGTACCCCAAAGAGATAATAAGGAAAAAGACTTTTCAAGAATATTCATAGCTGCACTCTTTGTGGTGGCAAAAAATTGGAAAATGAGGGGATGCCCTTCAATTGGGGAATGACTGAACAAATTGTGGTATATGTTGGTGATGGAATACTTTTGTGCTCAAAGGACTAATAAAGTGGAGGAATTCCAAGTGAAGTGGAATGACCTCCAGGAACTGATGCAGAGCGAAAGGAGCAGAACCAGGAGAACATTGTACACAGAGACTGATACACTGTGGTACAATTTAATTAGTGGCAATACAGTGATCCTGAACAACTTGGAGGAATCCATAAGAAAAACCACTATCCATATTCAGAGGAAAAACTGTGGGAGTAGAAACACAGAAGAAAAACAACTGCTTCAATACATGGGTCCAGGGGATATGGCTGGGGATGTAGACTCTAAATGAACATCCTAATGCAAACACCAACTACATGGAAATAGGTTCTGATCAAGGACACATGTAATACCCAATGAAATTGCACATTGGCTGTGGAAAAGGTGGGTGGAGGGGAGGGAGGGAAATAATGTGATTATTGTAACCAAGGAATAATGTTCTAAATTGACTAAATAAATTAATTTAAAAAAAAACTTTTTAGTTCCATATATTCTTACCACCTTTTCTTAATCTCTTCCACTGCTGTTAGGTCTCTACCATTTTTTCTATCATGCCCATTCTTTTATGAAATATTCCCTTAATATCTCTAATTTTCTTGAAGTAATCTCTTATTTTTCCTATTCTTTTATTTTCTTCTATTTGTTTGCATTATGCTTTTAAGATTTTATCTCTCCTTGCTTTTCCCTAGAATTCTGACTTCCCTATATTTTCCCCTTTTCCCTTCCCCTTTTGCTTTCCTTCTTTTCTAAGCTATAGCTTCATCAGACAGCCATTTTACTTTCTTGCTCATCTTTTCTTTTGAACTCTTTTTTCCTGCCTCCTGTACAATACTGTGAACTTTGGTCCATAATTCTTCATGCACTCTATCTACCAGATCTATTCTTTGAAATCTATTCCTCATTTCCACTTCTTATTCATAAGGGATATTATTTAGTGGTAGTCTCTTGGTGACTGAGAATGACTATTGTCTTTGTGCATTATCATCTATTGAAGTACCCTCATGTGGCTTTGAAGTCCAAAGGCTGAGGCTCAGAGTTTGTGGCACATGGGGCATGGGACGCCAGTTGTTACAGGAGGTGCGGTTGTGGCCTGGTGTCGGCGTTCACGCGCAGCAGCAAGACGTCGACGTCGCTCATCTTCAAAGGTGGTGGCGGCATGGTTAATGTGGGTTCGCCAGCTGCTTCTGTCAGAGGCAGCGAGTTCTAGTTGCTTTGGTGTGATGCCAGCCCACCTCAAGTTGGACTTTAGCTGATCCTTGTATCTTTTCTTTGGTCAGCCTTGTTTCCTGAGTCCAGCTGACAGTTCACCATAGAATACCTGTCTTGGTATTCGCTGTGGGTCCATGCGGATGACGTGTCCAGACCATCATAGCTGGGTTTTGAGGACCAGGACTTCGATGCTGGTGGAGTTGGCTCTGTCGAGGACTTCCTGATTGGTGATTCGGTGCTGCCATCTGATTCCTCATGATTGAACCAAGAGAGCGTTGGTGGAATTGCTCCAGCTGTTTCACGTGCTTCCGGTACAATGTCCATGTCTCGCAACCATACCGGAGCGAGCTGAGGACCACTGCGTTATACACTTTGAGCTTCGTCGCAGTGCTTACACCGCTGTGTTGGATATTATTTAGGTCATATCTATATAGTGCAATGGTTTCCACTACTTTCTTCAACTAAAATATGAATTTTGTAATAAGAAGCTCATGATCTGAGCAACTATTAGCTACAGGGATAGTTTTATCTGACTGTATAGAAGTTTTCCATTTTTTACTGCAAAGTACATCATCAGTCTGATGTCAATATTGGCCAATATTGATTAAATTATTTAAACAAGATTATACAAAAGACATGGGAAAAATTTTAGACCTCATTAATACCCAAAATTATTATTGACAAAACCTCAGTAACCACCAACTTTATGCCAACTGTTCCATCTATTTTTTAAAAATATTCATGAAAACAGTATAGATTCAAATTTAGAACATTATCAGTGAGGATTTTAGGAGGCAACCAGCAACATTTTAATAAAGACTATCATAGAGGATGTTTAATTAAGTATCTATCCTGAAAACATGAAAATCATTTGCTTGGAAGATAAAAGAACAGAAATAAATCTATTCAACAGCCCTTTTAATAAACAATAGGCAAGGGTGTAAAATGAAATATAGGCTTGCTAAAGAATTTTCTACTGTGAGCTATATAGATATGTATATGTATATGTATGTATATTCATTTGTATGCCACACAAGGTACAAACAAAAGGCACATCATGGTAGATGTGGTTTGACTACAATACAACAAGGTAGGTGTAGGTCAATGACAACACAACTACAACCAATGAAATCTTATGATAGAAAATGAAGATGTGTTGATCATATGGCAAAAATGACAGATAGTAGATGGAAAGGCAGAGTCCCTTGTAAAGTCAGGGAAAATGAGGAAGTCCTCTGGCATATTGGATAGACTCCCTGTGGAAACTTAATGAGAGAAAAAAGCCAAGAGTCACACAAGTTGGACAAGCATGGGTGTGCTGGGATCTGAAACACTGTAAGATATTTCCAATTTGATGAGAAAACAAATTCACTTAAATATTCTAAATCAAGTGTTTCATTCTTTATTCACTCTTCACAGTCTTTTTTTTTAGATTTGGAAATATTAACAATGGAATTACATGCAAGATGGACAAAGTGAAACTAGTATAGATTTCTTAAAATTTATATAATACTTCACATTTATATAGTACTTTACAGACCTTATTATAATCTCATTAGGTACAGAGTATAAATTAAGGGGTGGGGAAGACTTTTAAAAGATGATTTAATGAGCAAATAGCTTGTTAAAAATATAGTATCTGAGAATGGGTTTTGAATTTCTGGACTATGGCTTGAAACCTAGGAATAACAGGGTCCTGGGAACATGCAGAGTTCATTTTATAAAGTCTAAAAAGGATGTATTTTACTGATGTCTTGTGGATCTAATAAAAACAGATTTAAATGGAAAATAATAGAGAGAGGAGAGCTAGGTGACTCAGTGGATTAAGATCCAGGCCTAGAGAAAGAAGATCCTGGGTTCAAATCTCACCTCTGATACTTTCTTGCTGTGGAACCCTCAGTAAGTCATTTACCCTCCCTCCCCCCCAATTGCCTCATCCTTAAGACTCTTCAGTCTTGGAACCAATTTACAGTATTGATTCTAAGATGGAAGGTAAGGACTTTTTTTTAATAAAGAAAAGAATAGAGAAAGGAAAAAACTTTCCCATGAATATCCATTATGCCAAATACTACAGAGAAGAATGGTGATATAGTAAGAATAGCCTTTAATACCCCTAGAATTTCACAGGAGACAAAATAAAAAAAGGAGAAAATAGTTGTAAATATGGCCTCAAAAACCCAAACAAAAATTCTCAATGTTTAGGAAGCAAGAAGCATTAACTATGGATTCCAACACACACACACACACACACACACACACACGTACACACACACACACACACAATGTGACGTCACAACTACACAACTAATACTAAGGCTTGGTGAGAATTAAATCTATGACTGAGCTATGGCTCTGGTTGGGTATAAGTACCTCAAAAGGACCAAGGGAGGTAAGCAGAGGTTACACTGCATATTAAGAATTTGAAGAGAAGAGAGTTTAGAAGAGGTCTTAGATTCATCTAATCCAATGTGACTCTGCAATGAAACCCCACTATAAAGTAGCCAACAAGTAGTCATCAAACCTCTGCTTGAAAACTATCAGAGAGGGAAGTTCTTCTTCTAGGGCCTTTAAATCTGCTTTTAGTTAGTTCTAATTTTCAAGAAGGTTTTTTTCATACATTAAATAAAAATACATTACATTTTACTTTCAAATTTTTATAATGGAAATATATAAGCAAATTTTGGATGATACAGAAATAATAATAACATATTATAACTGAACTCACCACATAAAAATAATTGTAAAGACTATAAGTTCTTATCTAACAATTGAAACAGTAAATAATGTTTTAGATTTTTTAAAGTAAGTTTTGACCTGAGACTTGATGGAAACCAAAGAAACTAGATAGATATGGTCATGAAATATAAACAAAGGAGAATTAAAGGGAAAAAAGAAAACTACAAACCAATAACCCTAATAAATATTAATGCAAAAAATTAAATAAAATATAAACAGTCATTTAAATTAACTTCAGAATACATTAAATACTAGAGAATCAACTGACTAAGACACAATAAGAACTATAGAAATATTACTATAAACCACTAATTATACAGATAAAGGCAAATCTAAATATTTGAAAAAATATAAACTGAGTATGAGTAGGATATCAAGATAATAAAAATATAATATGACCTAAATCAATTCATTTATTAAATTCAATAATAATTAAACAACTAAAAATTATTTCATAGAACTAGAAAATATAATAAGAAAATTCATATAAAGACCAAACTGGTCAAGAATCTGAAGGAAAATAATGAAAAAACAAAGCAGGAATAGATGTAACCTATAATGCCACACCTCTAACTACCCTACAGAAATCTATTTAATTCTCAAAACAATTTAATACTGATTTAAAAATAGAAACATTAATTAGTATAACAGATTAGGTACTCAACATTCAGAAGCAAGAGTCTAAAACTTCATATTGATAAACACGAAAATCACAGATACTAAAAACTGCTGGGAAAATTAGATGAAGAAATATGGGAAATATGGAAGAAATTGAATTTCAACTAACTTCACACTTATCAAGATAATTTTCAAATGACTATATTCTAGATATAAAAGGTCACATCATAAACAAGTTAAAAAATATGGATAAAATAACCTATCAGATCTATACAGAGAAAAAAAAAGCTCATAATTAACAAGGAATAGAGAGGAACACAACAAATAAAATAGATAGGTCTGATTATATCCAATTTAAAAGTTTCTGCTCAAACAAATCTAATAAAGCTAAGATTCAAAGAAAAACAATTAACTGGAGGTAAAGAAAGATATTTTTGGTTACAGGTCTCATTTCCATATTAGGAATTGATTCAAATTTATAAGAATAAAAGTTATTCCCCAATTGAAAAATGATCTAAAAATAGGAATAGACAATTGTTAAGGAAGGTATTCATTCCAGCTATCCATAACGAAATGTGTGTTAATTAAATATGTTGAGAATCTCTGACCAGTCCAATCCAGGAAGACAAATAAGTAGGTGTCACAGAGTCATGTGTCTTAATTTGCCAGCATGGCAGGTGAGATTCCTGCTAAGGGGATGTGACTTAGAGGAACTAAGGTGAAACCATGGCCTATTGGAGGATTTGGGGAGAGGGTTTGGACTGAGCTTGAAAAACCAGGCATGAAGTTGACTTTCTCTCTGCCATTTTTTGTGCTTGTGAAAAGAGCTCTCTCATAGCCTTCCTGGCACCTATTTGTATGAGCCATCCCTGGCAAGCATGGCAGAAACTATGCAGGACTGGAGTCTCAGAACTCAGTCTCTTGGGCTCCAGCCCCTTCCAGAACAAAAGCCTGCTCCTTGGATGGCCTTAATTTGTCTGGCCCAACCACGTGGGCAACTGGGCCCTCTGGCCCCAGCTTGAGAAATGGACCAGGGCACTTGGAGAATTTAGGACCTGATGGAACAGAAAGAATTTGGATCAGGGCTTTTTAAAATTAGAAAGGCTGGAAACCTTATTTCTCTATATACTAATTAATACTTATAAACTTAGTATAAAGTCTCCAAGATTAAATTTATTATTCAGAACAAATGATAATATGCTTCAAATTACTATCAATAACAGAAATATAAATTGAAGCAATCCTGATATTTTATTCATAGCCATCAGAAGAGCAAAGATGACCAAAAAAGGAAAATAATTAATATTGGAGGATGTATAGGAAAATGGCTCCAATGATGCATTAGTGGTGGACTTGTGAATAGGTATAACTATTCTGGTGAGCAATTTTTAATTATTTTCAAGGAGTTACTAAACAGAAATTGTCCTTTGACTCAGCTATCTCTCTCTACTCAAAATATGTCAAAGAAAGGAAAAAAGGCCCTTTTGTTGTTGTCCAGTCATTTCAATCATATATGGCTCTGTGACTCCATTTGGGATTTTCTTGAGAAAGATACTGTAGTGGTTCACCATTTTCTTCCCCAGTTCATTTTATAGGTGAGGAAACTGAGGCAAATAGGATTAAGTGATCTTGGCCAGGGTCATGTAATTAGGGAGTGTCTGAGTCTAGGTTTGAACTCAGGAAGATGACTCTTCCTAACTTTATCCACTGTACCACCTAGCTGCCCCTAAAAAAAAAAAAAGTCCTATATATAAAAATATTTATAACAGCTCTTTTTTACTAAATTTGTTTTTTTCACAATAATGTGTAAAAATAATTTTGAGATTTGTTTTATTTTTATTTTAATTTGCATTTAGATTCCATTAGTTCTTTCTCTGAATGTGGATAGTATTTTTCATCATAAGTCCTTTGGAATTGTCCTTGATTATTGTACTGTTGAGAATAACAAAATCATTCATAGTTGATCATCATACAATATTACTGTTACTGCGACAATATTTTCCTAGTTCTACTCACTTCACTTTGCATCAATTGATGTAAATCTTTCCAAGGTTTTTTTTCTGAAAACATCCTGCCTATCATTTCTTGAGCCTATCATTTCCTATATACCACAACTTGTTCAGCCATTTCCCAATTGATGGGCATCTCCTCAATTTAAAATTCTTTGCCCCCAAAGAAGGAGCTTCTCCTGTGGTGACAAAACACTGGCAACTAAAAGGATGAATACTAAATACTATTATGCAATAAGAAATTAGGAAATAGATTATTTCAGAAACAGGGAAAGATTTCTGTGAAATGGTACAGAATAAAATAAGCAGAACCAGAAAAACAATTTATACAATAACATCAACATTACCAAAATAAACATTTTTCAAGGCTTTGCTATTGAAGGATGAAAGGAGAAAATTAGAACAATTTATACAATAGCACCATTTTAAAAGCAGATAATTTTGAAAGTTGTAGGAACTGTGATTAGTACGATTACCATCAATGATTCCAAAGTACCAATGATAAAACATGTTATCTGCCTCCAGAGTGGCAATAATTTAAGGTTAAAAAATGAAAGATACATTTTTCACATAACAAAGGAAGAAATTTATTTTCCTTGTTTATGTATATTTGCTGTTCATCCTTCATTTTAGAAGATCAATGACATCATGATGAATGATGTTTTGATTTGCCAGTGAATTTGATTTTAGAGACTTGAACAAAATCATCAACTTTACTTTCTTCCAGTCATTGAAGTCCAGTGGTAACACAACAGTTAGGACAACTGGCAATAGATCCAGATGCAATAGATGACCAGTGAGAGTTCCCCTCATTATTCCTCAAAGCTCTGACTCTCTAAATGTAGCCCAAGATGGCATTAACTTTTTTGGGTTGCCATAAGAAACTCACTCATATTGAAACTGCAGTTTATAACACAATTTTTTTTTCAGACAGACATGCCTAGCCATGCTTCCCCTGTCCTATACTTGTAAAGTTGATTGTTTTAATCCAAATGCAAGACTTTATATTTATCCCTATTGAATTTTAATCTTATTAGTTTTGGTCTAATGTTTTTAAAAATTTTTTAATTTAAATTTAAATCTTATTTATCTTTCTCAGATCTTTGTCATCTGGAAATATGATGAGCAATCCATTTGCATTTTTATCCAAATCACAGTTAAAAGTGTTAAACAGCGCAGGGTTTAGCATAGATCCCTGGGGCACTCTACTTGAGCCCTCTTCTATATTTATATTTAAATTGATTCTTAAAAATTACTCTTTGTCTCTGTTCATTTGACCAGTTCTGAATCCATTTAATATTATTGTAATCTGATTTATATCTATTTTCTCCAAAAAAGAATTATGAGAAACTTATTAAGCACTTTCCTAAAAGCTAGGTAAACAACTATTGATTATTGCTAATCTATCAATTTGGTAACCATGGAAAAAAGGAAATAAGTTTTATTTTTTATGACCTGTTCTTGAATGGCCACCTCTTTAACACTGCATTAAAGAATTTTCACCAGGAATTGAACTCAAGCCTTCTGATTTATAATTTGTAGATATTGCTTTTTTCCTTCCTTTGAAAATTGAACATGGTACCTCCTATATATTCTTCACAGTCTTTTAGCATGGCAGTGACTTAACATTCTCATTTGCCATTATTTTGAGTACCAAGTGATTTAGTTCAGTTGAGTAGGGTCACATATTAAAGATATATAGGTGCTATATTGAAATCTCTTCATTCACATTGGGTATTGTGATAATTAAAATGTTTGGGAGCAAGGGAAATATATATATCAATTTATGACCTCTGAAATATGTTTTCTACTGTGTCTTGGTTTTATATAAATATAAGATTGTCGCCAGGGAATATATTCCCAATTTATGAATATGCCCAAGCCAACTGGGTTTTATAGAGAAATTTAATTTATAATACACTGATTAATCAATAGAAAAAGAGAGAAAGTAAGAAAGGAATAAGAATGAATAAATCAGTCAGTTGGTTTTATCACTCACCCTAGATCTCTCTAGGTAAGGCTTCTCATGCCAACCTCAGGCTCCACCTTTAAGAGAGCCTCCTTTCAAGAAATGTTTGCAGAGAATTCTCCTCCTTCAGAGCCAGCCTTCTCTCCTGGTCCTCCAAAGAGCAACCTCCTCAGTCCTCCTTCAGAGCCACCTCGCTCAGAGCAAAAACCTCTCAGAGCAAAACCTCTCAGAGCAAAACCTCCTCCTCAGACCCCACTATCTTTAAGAACACCATCTAAGTCCCCTCCCCTCAGTTCTCACATCTACCAATCACTGTCCATGTCTTCCCTGTGCCAATGGTGGCTCTAGCTTAACCCAGGACCACCCAGAGGTCTGTTTCCTTTGCACATGTTTGTTGAAGGTCATATTCTCAAATAATTAAATCTTGATCTTTGCTGCAGCCCCTCCTAAATCCTTTTACTCTAAGTAGGGTGGAGATTGTATTTTCCAAGACCTGGTTCTGTCATTCCAAGTATCTCTATTGTATCAATTCTAAAATCAATCATGACTCAAAGAACTTCCTGTTCTATGCTTAAGCATAGGTCAAAACCCTTTCCATTGTTTAGCAAAAGGTTTCTGTCCTAAAGTAGTCTTAAGTAGGGAGGAGAAGGATCCTCCCATGCCAAGGGGTTTCACATTCCAATAGAGTTCTTACTATCAGTAGGAAATTTTTTCCAGTATGAAATTTCCCAATGGAGAAATTTCCAACATTCATAAGTCTAAGAAATTTTAAGGTTTACAGTATCAACACCCTTATTTGTCCTTTTTGTCTCATTCTTTCCAGTCCAAAAGAACGGATTAACTCTGTGTTCTTCCTTTCATCAGTTATCATCATACCATGCACCCTAAGCAGTAGGTCCTATCCTATATTTGATCCTACTCATTTTTCTAATACAGCTAAAAATATAACTTTTTTGTTACCCAAGCATTTTATTGCTCATTCTGAGTTTTAGCATTCATAACTCTAGGTTTATAGTACCGTGCCACATTTTTCACATTCATTCTATTACTTATCTTTGCTTTTATGTTCTGAACTTATCTTTAAAATCTCAAGGTGCTTATGCTTTGAGAATTAACAATTCAGTCAGCAGAGACCACAGCATGACCAAGTAGGAAGCCCTATAAAAACATGAAAGAGAGCAGGAAAAATAAAGATTATAAAGAAAAGGAAAAGAGCTCATTCTAGAAAGAGAACTTATGTTGGTGGTGTGGGGAATGAGCCTTCAGACAGAGTATCAAAGCAAGGGAAACAGTCATGGAAACTTGGAAGAATACTAACTGACAAGAAAAAGGAAATCAGCAGCTGAGAAAATGAGAAAAGGATGGAAACATCACCTCACAGAGTCAAAATTTAAAAGTAGAGGAAAGGACAAACAGTTTTTTTAAGGCTTAAATTATTCAATTATAAATGGTTCTCTATTCTTCCCAACAAAATGACAGGATAAAAGTTAAGATGCTAAGGACCCTGCCTATTCCCTTTATTCTAATCTAAAGTAGAGGATTAGAAACATTCTAACTTTTCAGTCACACTCTTTATATTTATTCATAACTTAAAAGGAAGACTAACCTAACAACAATATACATTGGGTGATACTCTCATAGCTGAATCATAGAATACTGAGGATTACCAAGGTCACCCACCAGCATTTCAATTCTTAGTTCTCCAGGGGCCAAATAGAGCAAGACCAATATCTCTTCCATATTACAGCTTTTGAAATACTTGGATAGATGTCATATTCCTCTTCGAAGTCTCTATGCCAGACTGAAAATACCCAGTTCCATCTACTAGTCTTTGGATGGCATGATCTTGAGGACCTGCCACATCTAGTTCACTTTCCTCTAGATACACTCCAACTTCATCAATGTCTGCCATAAAAGGTATCACCCAGAATTGAACCCAAAACTTCAATTAGGACCTGGTCAGGGAAGATAACAGAAGTACCAACAACTGCTTAGTCAGAGGATTATAAGATTAGATGGAGTAGGAAGAGAGTTGAGGCCATCAAGTCCAAAATCTTGGTTTTGAAAATAAGGAAACTAAGACCCAGAGAGGGTGAGTTATTGTATAAGGTCCCATAAGTAGTAAAGGACAGAGGCAGAATTTGAAGTGAACACATTTGATTCCAAATCTAGGGCTCTTCTTATTGCCTATGGAACTACTATTAGAGTTTTGTTATCCCTTTCCTGAAAACTACAGTAATTAGCTTGCTAAAAATGCCCAGGTATAGTTTGTCCATATATCCTAAGGATTTTTTGAGTGGGGAAGCATTCTTGTGTGTGAGCCCTGTGTATTATCTACCCTAGAAAAGTTTGTGTATCTAGGTTTTTATTCAGATATCAAAGGATTTCTTTCCTTATCCCTGAACTCTAAAGGTCTGGTGCAACACTTAAAAAACTAAATTTACATAAACTTAATTTATATTTTTTTAAAGTAACAGTATTTGTGCCTACTTGAGGATAAGATCTTGCAGATCTTAAGCCTTTTTGACAATATTCACTGAATGCACATGGGGGAAGGGGGCGGATTCTTCCTTGTATAGTCATCATATTACCATCTCCACCCTTCCAAAAAACCCAAAATTTCTTACAAAATAAACTGAATTATTAAAAAGTCACTTTACCTGCCAGAGTTATCATTTTTTCATTTATAAAATTAGGGGGCATAAGCTTGATGTTTTCTGAAATCTGTCCCAGATCTATTTAATAAACAAAGCTCAAAAATTACTTACAAGTACTCCCTTGTGCTCAAAACATAAATATGTAGCACTAGATACTACTTTTCTCTTAATGTAACTCAATATTTCATTAGGAGAGCTGGGTTGTTGAGTGGATAGTGTCTGGAGTCAGAAAAACTTTGATTCAAATCTGGCCTTTAACACTTACTAGGTGGGTGACTGTGGGAAAGTGACTTAATCCTGTTTGCCTCAATTTACTCATCTATAAAATGATCTGGAGAAGGAAGTAGCAAATCATTTCAATATCTTTGCCATGAAAACCTCAAAACGGGTCACAGAGTCAGACACCACTCAAAACTAGTAAACAACAACAAAAATATTTCATTACTTTATTTTGGCTGTCATATTCCATATTATCTATCTTAGGATTCACTAAAATTCCTAAATCTTTTCCAAACTATTTTCTAATTGTATCTCCCCTATTTTATGCTGTTTTTTTAACTCAAATAAAAAAATGTACAATTATACTATTGAAGTTCATCTTAAGCTAAATTTTCTAACCTATCAAGATCTCTTACAATATTGATTCATCAGCCAATTTGTTAATATCGTTTTCCAATTTTGTGTCATCTACAAATTTTATAAGCATGCTATCTAAGCCTTTATATAAATTTTTGCTCAAAATGTGAGACAGCACAAATCCCTGGGACACTCAAGGCGACTTGCTGGGTCTTAATCAACCAGGTCAAAATTCCCAAAATTATATCATTATCCAGCCTACATCTCGACAGCTTATGTAGAATGATAGCATGAGAGATTTTTCAAATGAAAATAATTTTAATCTAGGTAAACTCTTTCTATGGTATGCCCTTTACATCTTATTCCCCTTATCCAATACCTCCATGTAGTCCATGATCCAATCGCTGTCCTCCTTAGTATTCCTTAGCACAAGATGCTACATCTCCTGATTCCAGGCATCTTCTCTGACAGTCCCCGAACCCTGGACTTCATCTCCCTTTTCATCTCTGTCTCTCAGCTTCCTTAAAGTACCATCTAAAATCTTAGCCTCTAGCAGAAGCCTGTCCCAGTCTTCCTTAACACTTTTGTCTTCTCTCTGTTGATTATTTCCAATTTACCCAGTATCTATTACTTGTTTGTACAGAGTGGTCGGTCTCCCTGTTGTCTCTCTTTCCAGTCAACTATTAGCTCCTGAGAAGTAGGGACTGGGGTTTTTTCTTTTCCTTTTTTGCCTTTCTTTTTATCCCCACCCAGACTTAACATAATAGTTGTGTAACAAAGTTCACTGATTGACTAATTAATCTAGTAGCATAATGATCATGTCAAAAAAAAAAAAGAAAATGAGATAATCTGGAATGACTGTATTTTAATGAAGCCAGGATGGTCCTTTATGAGTACTAACTGTCCTTTTAATAGTATATTCTAGAATGTTAGCAGGAATCAAAGTCCACTGACCAGAGGGGACAAACCACCCTTTCTCTTGGTAGGAAGACATTGGAAAAGTGAGATGAAATCAGCACATTTGGTCTTTTCTGGTCCTCTCCATATGAATATCTCTAACAAGAGACTTGAGCATCACATACCATCTGCCAGAATATTCAGAACATGGGGATATAGTTCTTTTGGTCTGATTAATTTGAAATTATCAATGGCTGTAATGTACCCTGGTATTACCTCGGGATTTTGTTTTAGTTTTTATTGCATTTTTGCCTTGTGTTTCAGGTATCTCAGTAACTGTTTAACTAGTATGATGAATTTATCTAAGAAAATCAATCTGATGAATTATGCAAATCAAATCTCCAGCACATAATCTGAGTGTGGTACCTAGTCAGGTACCCCATAGAATCTTGCAAAAATGATTTGTATCTGGGCATTCTACGCTATATTTTATTACCATGTTGCTCCACCATTCCCACTTGTTGTTCTAGATTTTATTATTTCTAAAGGTCCAATCTTGGCACATGGAGACATACAGGAATGAGAAACCCCTTGAAGTCAGGTTTTTACATTGCCAAAAAAGAAGATTGCCTCTTCTATCCAGATATAGATAAGAATTTAGCTGTAGATGACTAATTATTGACTAGCTCCAATGAAGAGGAAATCTTTCCCTGTGGGGAAAATTTCAGTAGTTACTATAAGGAACTGGCAAAAGTTTTTTTTTTAAACCATCAGCACCCATGACTTTATAAAATGTTGAGCTTTTGGCCTAAGTATGTTCTTAAGGAAAGTTTGGGTGTCTTGTTTTTGTATATCAGAGATCTCTTATTAATTCAAACTCCCTAAATCAATAAAGGTTGTTCCCCCCTCCTTTTTTTTTGGAAACAGAGCACCTCTAAAATGATATCATTTGAGGCATAGGAAAATCTTTGCCAAATGAGCAAAGTGCTTTGCTGCCCACAGAATCCATTTAGTAATCACTGCAGTATGAAAATCAAGATCATTATTTTGATAAGACAAATACACTTGAAAGGCACACAAGATTATATCGGTAAAATTTTTTATTTGCATAAAAATGCTTTCAGCACAAAGCCACTCAGGTGTAGCACTGTTCACTAGCAGAAATGCAATTCAGTGTGAGCTCTTTCCTAAAGGAAAAGTACATGTGAGAATTTAGATTATTTTGTCTAGCACAGCTGCTGCTTGTACTGCAAAAAGAGAGCTGCAGCTGATGACAAGGTAGTATGGAACTTGACACCTCAGTTGGCGTGCATCCAAGAATGCAGAATGTTTTAGCCGGTCTATGGCATGTGATACATTTCTTAATTGTTGATAACATATAATTAGGACAATCTAAGCCTGGTTTAATGAATGCAATAAGTTAAACTGAAGTGCTTGACTATACTTGGATAGACTCTGTTAGTCTTGGAGCATGAAACTGCAGAATAACATTTTATAAACAGTACAAAATGGAATCTTCCCTTTACAAACTATCAGCCTAGAATTATGGCTGACACCCTAAGCCACAGGACAAATTCTGTGCACTGTATAAACGTCAACTGATATTCATGGCCAATGGGCCCAAAATAAATTTTCCCCTTGAAGATTTTAAAGGTAAGTTTTACACGGAGAACTTGAGCACATAAAAAATGACTGTCTAATAGGGCCATTAAATCAGCTATCGACCTCATTTATTTTGACAAACTTCTTCCTAAAATGTTCACAGTTCAAGCTGCTGCAGTACAGCTCATGTTGTTCTGTGTGTGTGTGTGTGTGTGTGTGTGTGTGTGTGTGTGTGTGAGTGAGACTATTTCTCTGTCTCTCTTTCTGGGTCGGTCTCTATGTGTCTTTCTGGTTCTTTCTGTTTCTCTGGCTCAGTCATTCCCCCTCATCGTCCCTCTTTTTCAAGGACAGAATTTTCTTTGAAAAATGAATTGACAAAGATGAAGAAAAAACAGCTTTTGTTAGTAGTTTCAATGAAAGTGATCTTTTGACACTCAATGATCAACTCTTCTGTAAGTTTTTTTGGGGGAAAAAATACATATACCCTTGAAATGCCTGTGAAGAGTCCACCTTTTCAAGAAAGAGTTCAATCTGAATGTTCTTATCTTGTGTACAAGGAATTTCTTTTTCATAAGGAACCTTCTCTAGATAGATCATTCTCTAGACCTAAACTAACAGAGGAAATAAAGACCCCAAAAAGGTTCTCCAACATATTACCTAATATGTGCGTATTTACTCATTCCTATGGACATACATGTATTACATGTATATAGCATGTACACATATACAACTGTGTATGTGTATTAACATAGAGGTATTTAAAAAGGAGAAAATTCACCCTGTTTATTCATCATATGCTTTCTTGAGGGTTTTTTTTTCCTCTTCTTTAAATTTGTTCTAATGTTATCAGAATTGATTTTTAGTCCCAGTGATCCCAGAGGAACTGTCTTGAGTGAAGCTCTTATCGGGGAACTGTAATGAAGCATCAGCTTGCAAAGCTGTTACTATGGTGCTCACATATCTGAAGAAAATTTTTAGTGGAAATAAAATTCCAAAGCACTAAATTTAGAGGTATTTCGTTTCCTAGTAAGAGGTATAAAAATAGTACTACTAGATACAGTTTAAATTCCAAAGGGGAGATATTTATTCTTGTACGATGCTCAACCAAGTACCGCTGGCAATGCCAATTCCTTTCCATGGACTTTTAAACAAATTAAGAATCATGTTAACTAACTGCCTGGTTAGGTCCCAGGAGGACAATACTTAACAAGTGATAAAAATAAAAGAAGAGTGCACTCATTTTTACATTAATGTCACTTTCACAGGAGTAGGTCTGACAAGAATTGTTTAAAAGTTAACTATTTTCTTTTAGTTAAGAAAGACCTTTGAACAGGGGGATATAGTTCTCTTGGGCAAAAATTCCATAACTATTTTTAGAGACCATGTTGTGTACTATATCACAGAGGGCAACAGGAGCTAAATGGCAAATTCAGCTTCCTATTATTTTTGAAAGTGAGCCAATGATGGTCCAGTTTACTCGAGAGCCCAACTTTAAACCATCTATTCCAATAAAGAGAACATGCTTTACCTAAAACCAGAAGAAAACATGCTTCTTACTCTAAAGTAACTTCCTTAGAGAAAACTGCATTCTCATATAATTTTTACAAACAAACGTCTACCAGTTTCTGACCTATTAGAGGATACTTACTCAAAAATTTGTCCATTTAAAATAAAAATTTCTTTCTATAACCATTGTCTCAAAAATCAATTGAACTATGAACAGAAGATACAAAAAAAATTTAACATATACTTTCGACTACTAAACTCATGAAAAGAGAACAGAACTGAAAATTTCTCTAACATTAGCAGCATTACATGTGATATTACTTCTAACCTTTTGGGTTCACAAGTGAAAGAAGGAACTGAGTATCTTTGAAGAAGCTCATGAGCCAAGTAATTGCAGCTATGTATGAATAAAAGGAACACATGTAATTCTCAAGTGATAAAAAAAAATGAACCAGCACTGCCCTACATTTTCCATTCATTATATGTACTATTATATCTTTACCTTTGGAAAAAATGGAGTTAAACACTATTAAATTTTGGTAACTGTACATTTATAAAGAGTTGGGCATTTCTGAGCTTCTACAGCTCAATATTTAAAGAAAAGGAGTGCTAGTAATGCAATAACTTGTACTGGTTTTGTGCATTATGTACAATCATACATACATATAAAAATGTATTTTTTGGAACCTCAAAGGGTATTTTGTGAAAATGCCTCCATAAGCCCCTCTTTTCTATTAACACAAGCAGAACTCTTTAAAAAAAATAAATGGCAACCATATTTTCAGTGGCCTTAATCAGGAAATGTGGACTTCTCCCACATGTTTCTTTTCAGAATACAGAATTTCTAGGGAGGGTGTTGGTGCAATTATTAATCCTGAGGCTATCGAGATTCCGGGCACACCACACAGCACAATATGAACTCTTCTGGCTATACTTTTTTGCACATGAACCAGATAGCATATTCAAATGTATTCTAGTTGCTAGTCCCCACCCACCACCAAAGACTTATTTACTGCCTCTTATAGAGTACTGTCTTCCCCCGAGAATTCATGATGATTTTCTAGGTACTCTATATCTATTAATGTTACCATGTTGTGATTTTCACATCTACTTGACAAGGGTCACAATATATAACAAAATAAGCAATGAGGAAAAGGGCTAAAGGATGCAAATTTATTTTTGCTTTCACATAGAACACTAGTCTAAAATGCAGTATTCATCAAATGTATTTTTAGTTGTGCTTTTTTTTTTCTGACAACACACTTGGAAAGCAACATTCAAAAATGCAAGTTTAAGATGGCTTAGCAGCCTACAGAATCAAAATCATCTTTGTGCTAATTCTTTATTTGTTGATAAAAAAAGAGGAAATCTGTGCCCATTTCTCTACCATTATAGACAATAATGATTTCCTTTTTTATTTTCTTTTTTGTAATATCTAAATGAAATCTTTTGGTTTCCCTCCATGCATGTTCTTTGGCCAAACCCTTCTCCTTATGAGAAAAGAGAAAACAAACAAACAAAACCCAATCTACTCATGAAAAAGGGAGATATAAGTTCTTTGGAAAGAATCAATAATAGAGACTTAAACCTTCTAGAGTGTATAAATGATATAATGAACTGCACAGATTTTTCTAACATGAAGTATTATTAAGTAAGCAAAATACAATGGAAAAAATGAGGTGAAAATCCAGGATATTCCTGAAAACTTCTATCTGTCCCTTACCCAACCTCAAATTTATACACACACACACACACACACACACACACACACACACACACACACACACACATATACATGCACTCCACCATTACAGCAGCTGCCACAGTTAAACATTTCTGCTGTTTTTGTCTTGGTTGTCTAGACTATTTATATTAATCAAATTCAAGAAATGATCACCAATATCACCACTTTAGATTGCCCAGTCTAACTCATGAGTGGGTCATTTTTTTTTCATCTAATCATTCTCCTGATTAAAAAATCATAAAATATAAAGCTGGAAAAAACCTACTACTTACTTTGTGGAAAAATAAAATTTCAATCACTTTGAGCAAGGACCCATGTCTTATTTTTCCTTATCATTTATTACCCTCAGTATTTTGCTCCATACCTTGCACATGAAACAAAACCCCAGTTTAATAGAGAATTGCAGAAAATTAGAGTCACCTCACAGTGAGACATGGAAGAATCAATGACAAAAAAAAAGACAATTTCAAAACAAAAGTACTGAGGGAATTACTTGAATAAAAAAAGAAAATTAGAATTTGATTAACACAGTTGGATGGGACTTTAAAATATGGTCTTACACCATGTGTATTTTCTTCATAATTTGAAGGAATTGTTTAAAAGCATAGGATTTTAAGCTATAAGGGATCATTTAATCCAACCCCTTCATTTTAAAGATGTTAAATGACCTTGCTAATGTCACAAGATTAGTGAGTTGCAGAGACAAAATTAGAATCCAGGTCATCAAATGGCAAACCAAGGTCTTCTTTCACTAATTCCACAAGAAGGTTTCTCATATATTTAAATAGCTTTCTTAGAGTAAAATACATATTATTCTCACCTTCAGGCCAGAACCTCCATTTCACATGAGAAAATAAATGTTTCTTGCACACACAAGGAAAAGTAATGGCTCTGATCCTGATCCCTAGATCCCCCACCTTGGAGGAGAAGGGAAGAGTAAGTGATTTGATCCCTTTGACTCCCTCATTTTAGATATGTGGACACTGAAACCCTGAGAGATTTGTCTAGCAAGGTCCAGGCATAATTAGTAGTAGAGCTAAAACAAGAATCCACTTCTGATCTCCAATCCAACTGACTTTCTCTTATTGATTAATTTACTGATATCAGGGATTTGGAAACTATGTCCTAGAGGCTGTAGGGCTATTGTGCTCTCCATTCCCATCATTACTCATGGCTGCTTTGGTGTCATGCCATATCCTACACTCCTAATGCCAATTGTCAATAGGATAGAAGAAGAAAACCATGGTAGCCTTATTAGATAATAAGGAGGATAGCTAGCATTTGTTCTGGGATTTGTGTGTTTCGCTTGTCTTTAATCTATAGAGATAGAAGATAAAGACTAGATTTGTGATTCCACTGGTATAGGGAACTACTATTGAATATATTCCTTGGACCAATACAAGTTGGTCCCTTCTCTGAAACTTCCAGTTTCTGAGAGCTGCCTACAGCACAGAAAGGTAAATGGTTTGCTTAGGGTCACACAAACTAGGGCAGAGGCAGTCCTTAGACCCAGGTCTTCTTGGCTCTGAAGCCAGATGCTTCTGGCCATGTGTCCATTCTTCATTTATAATTAACGAATTTTCAAGATAGGAGGTACAAGAGACCATCATATAATCCTAGCACTGTTTTAAAACTTTATTTAAATTTATTAGTGACTTAAACTTTTAGGACTCGCATAATAGATCTGATAGATAGGATCTATCACCATTAAAACACCATTTAAAAGCAAATTCAACTTTCTTAAAACCAATCAGGACTTCAGTTCTGTTAGTGATAAGGTGTGAGTTTTCAGTTGATTTACTGAAAAGGGGCAGTAATCATTTCACTAGCACAGGGTATTCCCAAGCAAGTAGACTTTTATTTTTACTAATAATTCAGGTTTGTACTTTATACCTACACAAATTTGGTTTGTTAGAGCACTGGGATGACTGTCTGGAGTCACACCTTAGAGAGCCAGGACTATGAGGACATAGACTCTAGGTGATCACCCTAATGCAAATATTCATAATATGGAAATAGGTCTTGATCAACTACACATGTAAAACCCAGTGGAATTGCCCATTGGCTATAGGGTAGGGGGAGGAGGGGAGAGAAAGTACATGAATGGAAAAATGTTCTAAATTAATTAAATAAAATATTTCAAATAAAAAAAATAATGTTTGAATTTCCACTTTTGTTAAGGGGGAGAGAGAGAGAGAGAGAGACAGAGAGAGACAGAGAGAGACAGAGAGAGACAGAGAGAGAGAGAGAGAGACAGAGAGAGAGTGTGTCAGGACTGGCCAGAAGTGGGATTTGAACTCAGGACTTATTGATTTCAAAGCTAGTTCTCATTCTCTGATACCACACAGTCTCTCTGTTATCAGATGTAACTCCTACAAAGAGGATCGGAATTGTGAATAATTGTATAGAGTAGTTGCTCTAACATTTATTTGCCAACAAATTTCATTTACCAATTGTTAAAAAAAATCTATAAACTAAAAAATAAATATATTAAAATATTTACATGTTTTTAGAACTGAAAGCACAGAGAGACTTTATGAAGATTCTCTGGGTAGTGTGCCTTGGGGTATGTGGAAAGAAATAACATCTACCCCCGCCCCCAGTTGAGCTACATTCGATTTTACTTCCCAGTAATAAAACTGTCCTTGAAACTTCATTCGGCCATGGGTCTAAAGCTCGGGGCCCTGGCATTTAGGAGGGTTGCCATTTACGTAAGGACAAAAGGCAAATCAAGAAGCTGTGGGTTCCTCGTTTTTGACGCAACCTTTCTGATCAATGCCACTAGGGCAAATTCAGAGGCAAGGGGAACTCTTCCCAAATGAGTAAGTCACTTAAACATGCAAACTCAGTTTTCCCTTCTGTACAATAAGGGAAATAACAGCACCTACCTACCTTACAGAGTTGTGAGGCTCAAACAAGACAATGTTTTAGAGTGCTTTCCAAACTAGAGCCAGCTTCAGGGAAGCCTGGCCCCTCATGAAATTACTGGATTGGATGAAAATTGTCCATTAAAAATGGGTCATTTTCCCTGAGCTTTGATGGGTATACCCCAATAGAGCTTAGATAAGTGGCAGGCACTTAAATAGTTCAGAAATAGGGTGCTGTCCCTAAGATCATAAGCAGAAAAGTCCTACAAAAATATATAGCTCACGGGAGGGAAAGAAGACGTCTTGCTACCTATTAGCCACCCATCCTCGCCATTCAGTTTGGGATTGAAAGCGTTGGCTTGCCCCTTCCTAGGAGAAAGGGAAAAGGGAGGGAGCAGGCGATGGGAAACTGGCCTCCCTGAATCATAAGCGGATCAGCCACAGCCGGGTCCTGGAAGGGAGCCATTGCATCAACATCAGCGTAAGGGAACGTGACTCCTTCAAGGTAGACATGGGAGAGTTAAGCGGTTCCTGTAAGAGGAACCAAAGTGAAGTAAACGACGGCAAGCAGGGTGGGCAGAAGAGATGCCTTTCAGAAAACCCTGAAAGCAAAACTTCTAGTCATGCAGTGTTGTTTTGAAATGCCAGGAAACCACAGCAGCAAACAAGCCAACTAGGCAAAGAGGCAGCCCCAAATAGGGTGCTTCCATCGCCCACCCCACCCCAAGTCTATAAGAAGCCTGTCACAGGGGGCCTGCGAGAAGCACCCTGGGAGGGGGGGATGGAAAATAGCTGCTTTCCCAGCACCAATAGCTTGGCTGGTCTTAGAGGCCGTCTTGCTCAGGTTCTTTCAGGATCTGAATGTGAGCAGAGCGGAGCCTGGGGGGTCTACAAGCTCCCAGATCATTGAGGGATGTTCCTCTAGCTAAGCACACCCTTGCCCTGGCTTTCTCCAAAGGCAAGAAAAATGCACATAGAAAATCTGGAATGAGGATCAAGATGCTCCTTGAGGTACAAGGATTTAAAGTGTCCATTTGCTCTTCTAGAAAATTGTGAAGAGTGTTTCTAGATGTAGTGATTAGAAAGGAAGGGGACAAGCTGTGGGCTGTATAAGGGAGGTAAGAAAGGTTCAGCTGGGTGGCACAGAGGATACAAGGCTGGGCCCAGAGTCATCTTCCTGAGTTCAAATCTGGCCTCAGATACTTACTAGCTGTGTGACCCTGGGCAAGTCACTGTTTGCCTCAGTTTCCTCACATGAAAGTTGACCTGGAGAAAGAAATGGAGAATTGCTTTTGGATTTTAGCCAAGAAAACACCAAATGAGATCATGAAGAGTCAGACATGACTCAATATTGACAACAAAAAAGGTTCATTTCCTTGTCCGATTAGATAGACCAAGCTTCTGATTTATAATCCTGTAATTTGATCTCATCCATCATATTTTTGCAATTTAATATTAAAAGTCTAGGAATACTAGAGCAGCGTTTTAAAGGAAGATATACTTAAAAAAGAAATTTCAAAAAAATACAGAATTTGATATATTTTCTTTAGGATCTGTGATGTGACACTGTCTTCTGTTGAAATAATGCTCTATTTGGTCATATACTATAGTGGATAATTTGACAGCAAGGCTCAGGCATAGGAGCTCAGAGCCAATATCTAAATATGAGCACAGAGATAGTGAGTAAAATATATCACCTATAGATACTGACACAGTTGGTTTGAAATTGTCAGTCTATGACATACTTTTCAAAATGGTAATAGTCCTTATTATACCTTAACATTCAAGAAGTAAAATGAGGGAAAACAAGAAGTTCAATTTCAAAATAAATGGGAAAAATATCTTTTTAGATTGTTCATCCAGCAAGTCACTGGTAGTGTTCTCTTACCTCAATGCAATTGTTAATAAGCTGCAAAATATTAAAAGTAAGAATTTTTTGAAATGAGAGCAACTAAGGACAAGGTAAAAATGATTGGATTAGTTTTAAAACCTAAAACTTCAGAGCCATAGTAATATTCCTAACACTTATTGGAAATAACAAGGGCTTGATATTATTAAACAGTTTTCACTATTATAAGGAAAACTAGTTATTTCTGCTGAATCCTGAAAAAAATCCAATTAAAACACTTAAAATTATTTTAGTCCCTTCACTTTGAAAACTAACAACTGCTTTACTTTAAAAAATTATTAGTAAAAAATGAGATTAAGAATCTTATGTTCCTTTTCCCCCTTACTATATAACATCCATTTGACTAAAAGTTTCCCTTGAAGGAAGACTCTAAACCTAAGACATCTAGCAACATAAATAAGATGCTGCTGTCTGAATATTGTTTGAAATTAACAACTATTTTCCTAGAAATACAATGAGAGGAAATAATTCCAAAGTAGTTTCGTGACCTTTATCTATGGAGAAAATGCTAATCACATTTGGGAATTTATGTTGTGCCTTCCATAGTGGCAGGTATGTCTGTACCAATGAGCAGCACTTCAAGGTAAGTAAACCCTCCAAGCACAAGCATTCCTCTTTGGAACTTATATTTTTGGTATCCGTGAAGGAAACACACTCAACGATTCTGACAGTGAGTGCTACTGAGGTCTCAACTCTAAATAAATAGTTCAAAATAAAAGTTGGATAAATATCCATCTGTGCCAATGATGTGGTTAGACAGGGAGTGCTGTAAACACGAAGTAAATTAAATGGGATCTACTTTTGTGGGGGTAAATAGCTACTTAGGCTAGTTATTATAGAGAAAATTTTGTTGTGTGGTGCAACAGCACGTACCCATGCTGCTAACCTACAACTGGTAGAAGAAACAAATCCCACCCATACCTAGGAGCAGTGCCATGGCCAGACCACAATTCCTATGAGGGATGAACTTAATTTGCTGCAAATGAAGCCCAGGCACTGCTTCAGCTCGTTAGCTGGTTACAGACATACTGCAAGAGAAGAAAGTGGAATTTAGTAGATGGTCCAACTTCTACATGTGCTGTGAATAAAACAGTCTATTGTTTTTTGATAAAGAAGTATTGTTTTGAATGTGCAGAGTAACCAAGTAAAGCCAGAGGAATTTTTTAGCCAAATATAGTCTCTTGCTCACTCCTAAAAATCCTAGATTTTAAATTAGGAGCTGAAGTCACTGAAAGCAAAAAAAAGCAAAGAGGGAGTGAGAGACAGACAGACAGACAGACAGACAGAGACAGAGAGAAGAAAAGGAGAAGGCAAAAAAAGACAAAGAAAAACAAGAACAAGAACAAGAACAAGAACAAGAACAAGAAGAGAGAGAGAGAAAGAGAGAGAGAGAGAGAAAGTTTACATTCCTGTAGCCTGCTGCAGCAAAGCCAAACAAATGTTTGGCTTTAAACTCACTAACATGTAACTCTTTCAAGAGCCTCCCTTTCTCCAAAATCAAAGTCAGAAAATGTTATTTCCATTATCAAGTTTCTTTGTGCCAAAATGTGCATTTGGGGGGGGGGGGGATCCTTGCACGGATACTCGGAAACAGCACTGTAGGGGGACTGTAGTGGCTTTATTTCCTGCTGGCCATTTTTAAATTTAAAGAAATCATGGTCTCACAGTTTCTGGCATATGAAATTCCAAATCATAGTCACAAACTGTGACTTTTTTTTAAAGCATCATCTCCTCAGTGAATGGACAAGGAGTATGTTATTTTCAAGCACAGTCTCTCTTGCCAGCCCAGGTAATAAAAAACCAAAGGACAGGGGTCAAGCTAAGAAGGATCACTTAGGCATGGAACTGCTCACTTGCAGTACTTATTGCCATAAAAGTAACAATGTGCCTCATTCTTAAGCCCGGAGCACAGACTGGGCCCACAGAAGATTTGTGAATGGAATGTGGCTCAGCTGATTTGTCTTGCTCAGATATTAATAGCCAATTTTCACTCAGCCTATTGGCTCGACCTTGGGGCACCTGGAATTGACCATAGAGGCTCCTGAAACTATGAATGGCTTATATTTTGGATCATTTTAAACAATTTTTTTCTTTGAAAAAAAAAAGGCCAAGTCACATTCTAATGAACTCCAAAGTTTTCTCTTAATGGAGTTTTGTTAGAATGAGTACCTTGCCAAAAATCTAGGTTCCCAGACGGTGGGAGCAGCCCAAACTCTCACTACCCAATTAGCGAGTGAAAGAAAAGTACCCTGAGCCTGACACAGAAAAGTGGAATGTATAACGCGTTCATACATTCATATCCTCAACATTTTTTCTTTCCCCAGTTTCTGGATCTTTAAGCATCATTTTAAATTCTTTCCTATATATTTGAGGATTTAAAATGTGGACTTGAGAGTCATGAGTTTTGAGATGTTGTAGAGGAGATATGGGGAGGTGATAACAATAAGTACCTGAATAGCAAAGTAGAACTTGGAATGGCTGAGTTACTGCATTAACCAGCTCTCATTGCCTTCCTCCTCCTCCATTCTGAAAAGCAGCTGCAGAAATCAAACCCTTTCATCATCAGATGCTACTTTTACATGGATGGGGGCCAAAGGAAGCACTGACTTTAAGGACACATCATCCTCTGAAGATCATTCCTTCTCACCCTATTAACAAAGCATTTTTTTTAATTTGTGGATCATAAATGTGGATATGCAAAGAGCT
Source organism: Monodelphis domestica (assembly GCF_027887165.1). Classification (NCBI taxonomy): domain Eukaryota; kingdom Metazoa; phylum Chordata; class Mammalia; order Didelphimorphia; family Didelphidae; genus Monodelphis; species Monodelphis domestica. Next base: position 467,326,733 of record NC_077229.1, on the reverse strand, counting down.
TGTTTCTTAGATTCTGTTCATAGAATTATTGACTTATTTAAGGCAATGTGGGAGCTTAGAAATCATTTAACTCAAAGCCCCTCATTTTATAAATGAAGAAACTGAGGCCAGGAGGATTATTGAGACTAAATTCATATACATTTTCAAAGTAGAACTAGGGTTTAAGCCAAGATCCTCTGACTCTGTACCCAAGACTTTTCCTAATGCAAGTCTATTTTTTATGATGAGATTTTTACCTCTATGGATAGAACCACAGTTTTATTTCAATGTTAATTGTTTTTTTTTTAATAATCATTCAAAAAAAGGCAGAGCTTTTCTACTTCCCATTAGTTATTATGCCTATATTCTTTTATATATGTATAGGTGCATGCCTATGAAAAATGATGCTGCCCACTTATGGAAATGGGGTGGGAAAATATGTTGATACTGCTTTGTGCATAGGAGATTTTCTGGTGCGGATTATAAATAACAATATGAGTGTTCAGAATTCACCCAAGGGAGAGGTCCAGACTTGGCCTATGACTCAGCACAGTGCATAATTCCTTTGGCCCCAGGATGTCTTTCAGCTCTACTTTGCCAAGTCAATGGAAAAGTGGGGACAGGCCTATTGAAGAGTACAATTTCAGAACTCAAGAATGATTCTGAATTAAGAGATTTGTGTGACAAAGAGAATGGAATCCCAGGCTTAGAGAGGTCCCTGGGCCTTAGACCACAGGGAATTCCATGGAAGAAGGGATTGAGGTGACTTCAACATTAAGGACTGAAGCATACAGGAAAGATCTCACTAGTTATTTCCAGGAATGTCACTCTTAATGGAAGGGCTGAGAAAGTGGTTTACAGGGGACCCAGGGCAGAGAAAATGCTAGATAAGGGGATAAGGTCAATGCCAGGACCTGAAACCTGGGAGAGAAAGCTATGGGTCTCAGATAAGGAGAAAATTTTTCTCACTAGAAATGAGAGGAACTGGAGGTGTATTCCCAGGACATTGCTAATTAGTTAGGACAAGGCACCCCAAGGATTGTAGAAGTAGAAAATAATCTAAGTAAAGGAGCTAGCTACACCCTAGAATCTCAACTTCCAATTAAGGGCTTGAGGAGCAGGTTTTTTGCCTCTACTCAGGCATTTGCCACATAACAGGAACTAAATTAAAGGAATTTAAAATTAAATATATAGCATGGCCAAGGACAGTGAGGAAGGAGGGATCTTAGGAAAATGAATATTAGTTGCTGTAGCTAGTGCTGAAGATCAATGTCAAACTAAAAAAATCATTGACACATGTCAAATTGTTACTTTTTTATTTCAGTCAATAAAGATTTATTAAGCGCCTACTATGTGCCAGGGACTGTGCTAAATAGTGGGAATACAAAGACAAAAGACAGTAC